>NW_027325364.1:26664838-27004772 GCF_036924035.1 Leuresthes tenuis
CTTACTTTCATGAGTTCTTCACGATTTCGGATTTTGCTATAAAATGAATTCCTTCACTCAAACTAAATTAAAACTGCTAAACCGCTAATCTGTTATATGTAAGGCAGATGTCAAATTCACCGAAATAGGATCAAAGGGTATTCGGCCAATCGAGCTGTAGCAGCTTCGGTAAAAGAGTATAAGTTGAAGAGTTTGTGAATAAAGGTGTGCGCACACATAGTGTGCTGTACGAAAATAGGCAGGGAGCAATGCCGGCTGGGGTATATGTTCTTGTATGTTGTCTGACTGTTTGATTTGAATGTGTTGTGTAAGTGTCCTGTTGAATGTTACATGTTTGGGCTTTGACACGCTTCACTGTGGTTGTTAACTGTGTGGTGTGTCCTGAAATGTTATATGTTTGGGCTGTGTGACATGCTTAATGCTTGTCAGTAGCTACCCACTTATTCATATATAGCAACTGACAACATAAGAAGTCCGGACATACTTTGATAGTAGTTGTAGAAGTATCCTTATTGATAATAGATCACTAATTCATAGTGATAGAACAGTAGATGAACAGGTGCTTGCACATGTCTCACGAAAATAAAATGGGTGTATGATTGCTGACGGCAGAGCAATACTGCCAAACTTATGAGTTCTTGTGGCAAACTTGATTCAGTGTCTTGACGTGTATACGCTGTTTCGCTGACTTGATTGTCACAAGAAACAAAGTGTGTTTGATAAGATCCGACCATTTTATTACGGGAGGATCAGTATGTATGGATTCTGATGTGACTGATAAACCCATTCGTATCTTAAGCATAATCTAATACGTGAGACAACGCCCTGGCACACGATAAAAAAAAAAAAAGAGAGAGAGCGGTTTTGTGTCCCCACAGTCCATAATGTAGAAAAGAAAGAAAAAACCCTTTCTGATTTGGTGTGTGTGCTCATAGTGCAGAGTGTAGAGAAAAGAAAGCCGTTTTGGTGTCACGGGTGTTGTGACTTACACACACACATTTCTAAATTGAGAAAGGAAATTATTTTAGAGGAAGCACTAGAGATTAGATCCCACATTTGTTGATAGGCATTCATTTATTTCTTCACTTCTGATGAAGTTTCAACAATAAACAACAAACTTTGTATTATGAGAAAGAACCAGACTCAATCTTCAGGAATCCGAAAATAAGCTCTATTTTATGAGTTATGCACGAATTCGGATTCTCCTATAAAACGAATTCATTAACTCAAACCAAGTTAAGACTGCTTTGTCCTTCATATTTATTCATGTCTAATCAAGTTTCAACGATAAACAACGTTGTACTTTGTAGAATGAGAAAGAACTTCTTCAACAATAAGCATCTCTCGACATATGACGAAATACAGATTTTGCTATAAAATTAATTCCTTCTATCAGCCTGACTTAAAACTGTTTGTCCTCCTTATTTATCCACTTCAAATCAAGTTTCAACAATTAAAAAAAATTTGTAGTTTGAGAAAGAACAACTTAATCTTCAGCAATCAGTATAAAAAGAGGTGCAAATGCCAACCATACATACCTAAAAGGTGGAGCGGAAGTATTCAGCTGCAAGTAGGTGTGAATGTTCGACCATAATTTGTAAAAAGCGGGTAAGAAAAGGTTCGAATGCCCGACTATATATTAACAAAAGCGGGAGGAGAGGTCTTCGGATGAGAGTGGGTGAGAATTTCCAACCATAATCTATAAAATACGGTGAAAAAAAATATGTGAATGCCTCATAGAACACTAAAAGCGGAAGTGTTCGGCTGCAAGAAGGTGTGAATGTCCGACTATATTTGGTGAAAAGCAGGTGAAGCAAGGTCTGAATGCCCAACCTTACATCATCAAAAGCGAGATCAGAGGTGTTTGGCTGCAAGAAGGCCATAGTTTGCCAAAAGCGGGTAAGCTGCGAATGACCGACTAAATATCAACAAAAGTGGGGGCGGAGGTCTTCGGATGCAAGTGGGTGTGAATATCCCACCATACAAGTATGGTGGAGAGGAAGCTGTGAATGGCCGACCATAGTAAAAGGCGGGTGAGAGAAGGTGCGAATGTCAAACCATACATAATCAAAAAAGGGAGCGGAGGTGTTCTGCTGTAAGAAGGTGTGAATGTCCAACCATAGTTGGTAAAAAGCGGGTAAGAAAAGGTTAAAATACCCGACTGTACACAATCAATAGCGGGAGCGGAGTTGTTCGGCTACTAAAAGGTGTGAAAGTCCGACCATGGTTTGTAAAAAGCGGGTAAGAAAAGGTGCGAATGCCCGACAATGTATGATCAAAAGAGGGAGTGGAGGTTTTCGGCTGCAAGAAGGTCTGAATGTCCAACCATAATTTGTAAAAACCGGGGAAGAAAAGGCTCGAAAGCCCGACTATACACCATCAAAAGTGGGAGCGGAGGTGTTCAGCTGCAAGAAGGTGTGAATGTCTACCCATAATTACTGAAAAATGGGTAAGAAAAGGTGCGAATGCCTAACCATACATCATCAAAAGAGGGAGCGGAGGTGTTCCGCTGTAAGACGGTGTGAATGTCCGACCATAGATGGTAAAAAGCGGGTAAGAAAAGGTTAAATTACCCGACTGTACACAATCAAAAGAGGGAGCGGAGTTGTTCAGCTAAGAGAAGGTGTGAAAGTCCGACCTTGGTTTGTAAAAAGCGGGTAAGAAAAGGTTCGTATGCCCGAATATACACCATCAAAAGCGGAAGCGGAGGTGTTCGGCTGCAAGATATTGTGAACGTCCGACCAAAGTTTGTAAAAAGCAGTTAAGAAAAGGTTCGAATATCTAACCAAACATAATCAAAAGCGGGAGCAGAGCTGTTCGACTGGAAGTAGGTGTGAATGTCAGATCATAATTTCGAAAAAGCTGATGAGAAAGGGTGAGAATGCCCGACTATACACCATCAAATGCGGTAGCGGAGTTGTTCGGCTGTGAGTAGGTGTGAATCTCCAACCATAATTGCTGAAAAATGTGTTAGAAAAGGTAAAAATGCCGGTCCATACATAATCAAAATCGGGAGAGGTGGTGTTCAGCTGCAAGAAGGTCTAAATGTCCATCAATAATTGCTAGAAAACATGAAAGAAAATTTTCGAAAATCAAACCACACATGATCATAAGTGGGAGAGGAGGTGTTCAGCTGCAAGAAGGTGTGAATGTCCACCCATAATACCTGAAAAATGGGTAAAAAAAAGGTGCGAATGCCAAACCATACATCATCAAAAGCAGGAGTGCATGTGTTCGGCTACAAGAAGGTGTGAACGTCCAACCAAAGTTTGTAAAAAGCAGTTAAGAAAAGGTTCGAATATCCAACCATACATAATCAAAAGCGGGAGCAGAGCTGTTCGACTGCAAGTAGGTGTGAATGTCAGATCATAATTTGCAAAAAGCTGATGAGAAAGGGTGAGAATGCCCGACTATACACCATCAAATGCGGGAGCGGAGTTGTTCGGCTGTGAGTAGGTGTGAATCTCCGACCATAATTGCTGAAAAATGTGTTAGAAAAGGTAAGAATGCCGGTCCATACATCATCAAAAGCGAGAGAGGTTGTGTTCGGCTGCAAGTAGGTGTGAATGTCCAGCCATAATTACTCACAAACGGGTAAGAAAAGGTAGTATTGCCAGACCATATATGATCAAAACAGGGAGCGGAGGTGGTTCAGCTGCAAGAAGGTTTGAATGTCCAACTAAAGTTCAAATATATTAACAAAAGCGGGAGGAGAGGTCTTCGGATGAGAGTGGTTGAAAATTTCCAACCATAATGTATAAAATGCGGTGAAAAAAAGGTGTGATAGAACACTAAAAGGTGGAGCGGAAGTGTTCGGCTGCAAGAAGGTGTGAATGTTCGACTATATTTGGTGAAAAGCAGGTGAAGCAAGGTCTGAATGCCCAACCTTACATCATCAAAAGCGAGATCAGAGGTGTTTGGCTGCAAGAAGGCCATAGTTTGCCAAAAGCGGGTAAGGTGCGAATGTCCGACTAAATATCAACAAAATTTGGGGCGGAGGTCTTCGGATGCAAGTGGGTGTGAATGTCCGACTATATTTGGTGAAAAGCAGGTGAAGCAAGGTCTGAATGCCCAACCTTACATCATCAAAAGCGAGATCAGAGGTGTTTGGCTGCAAGAAGGCCATAGTTTGCCAAAAGCGGGTAAGCTGCGAATGACCGACTAAATATCAACAAAAGTGGGGGCGGAGGTCTTCGGATGCAAGTGGGTGTGAATATCCCACCATACAAGTATGGTGGAGAGGAAGCTGTGAATGGCCGACCATAGTAAAAGGCGGGTGAGAGAAGGTGCGAATGTCAAACCATACATAATCAAAACAGGGAGCGGAGGTGTTCTGCTGTAAGAAGGTGTGAATGTCCAACCATAGTTGGTAAAAAGCGGGTAAGAAAAGGTTAAAATTCCCGACTGTACACAATCAATAGCGGGAGCGGAGTTGTTCGGCTACTAAAAGGTGTGAAAGTCCGACCATGGTTTGTAAAAAGCGGGTAAGAAAAGGTGCGAATGCCCGACAATGTATGATCAAAAGAGGGAGTGGAGGTTTTCGGCTGCAAGAAGGTCTGAATGTCCAACCATAATTTGTAAAAACCGGGGAAGAAAAGGCTCGAAAGCCCGACTATACACCATCAAAAGTGGGAGCGGAGGTGTTCAGCTGCAAGACGGTCTGAATGTCCATCAATAATTGCTAGAAAACATGAAAGAAAATTTTCGAATATCAAACTGCACATGATCATAAGCGGGAGAGGAGGTGTTCAGCTGCAAGAAGGTGTGAATGTCTACCCATAATTACTGAAAAATGGGTAAGAAAAGGTGCGAATGCCTAACCATACATCATCAAAAGAGGGAGCGGAGGTGTTCCGCTGTAAGACGGTGTGAATGTCCGACCATAGAAGGTAAAAACCGGGTAAGAAAAGGTTAAATTACCCGACTGTACACAATCAAAAGAGGGAGCGGAGTTGTTCAGCTAAGAGAAGGTGTGAAAGTCCGACCTTGGTTTGTAAAAAGCGGGTAGGAAAAGGTTCGTATGCCCGAATATACACTATCAAAACCGGAAGCGTAGGTGTTCGGCTGCAAGAAGGTGTGAACGTCCGACCAAAGTTTGTAAAAAGCAGTTAAGAAAAGGTTCGAATATCTAACCAAACATAATCAAAAGCGGGAGCAGAGCTGTTCAACTGGAAGTAGGTGTGAATGTCAGATCATAATTTGCAAAAAGCTGATGAGAAAGGGTGAGAATGCCCGACTATACATCATCAACTGCGGGAGCGGAGTTGTTCGGCTGTGAGTAGGTGTGAATCTCCGACCATAATTGCTGAAAAATGTGTTAGAAAAGGTAAAAATGCCGGTCCATACATCATCAAAATCGGGAGAGGTGGTGTTCAGCTGCAAGAAGGTCTAAATGTCCATCAATAATTGCTAGAAAACATGAAAGAAAATTTTCGAAAATCAAACCACACATGATCATAAGTGGGAGAGGAGGTGTTCAGCTGCAAGAAGGTGTGAATGTCCACCCATAATACCTGAAAAATGGGTAAAAAAAAAGGTGCGAATGCCCAACCATACATCATCAAAAGCAGGAGTGCATGTGTTCGGCTACAAGAAGGTGTGAACGTCCAACCAAAGTTTGTAAAAAGCAGTTAAGAAAAGGTTCGAATATCCAACCAAACATAATCAAAAGCGGGAGCAGAGCTGTTCGACTGCAAGTAGGTGTGAATGTCAGATCATAATTTGCAAAAAGCTGATGAGAAAGGGTGAGAATGCCCGACTATACACCATCAAATGCGGGAGCGGAGTTGTTCGGCTGTGAGTAGGTGTGAATCTCCGACCATAATTGCTGAAAAATGTGTTAGAAAAGGTAAGAATGCCGGTCCATACATCATCAAAAGCGAGACAGGTTGTGTTCGGCTGCAAGTAGGTGTGACTGTTCGACTAAAGTTTGTAAAAAGTGGGTAAGACAAGGTGCGAATGCCTGACAATGTATGATCAAAAGCGGGAGCGGAGGTGTTCAGCTGCAAGAAGGTCTACATGTCCATCAATAATTGCTAGAAAACATGAAAGAAACTTTTCGAAAATCAAACCGCACATGATCATAAGTGGGATAGGAGGTGTTCAGCTGCAAGGTGTGACTGTCCACCCATAATTCCTGAAAAATGGGCAAAAAAAAGGTGTGAATGTCCAACCATACATCATCAAAAGCAGGAGTGGAAGTGTTCGGCTACAAGAAGGTGTGAACGTCCAACCAAAATATGTAAAAAGCATTAAGAAAATGTTCGAATATCCAACCAAACATAATCAAAAGCGGGAGCAGAGCTGTTCGACTGCAAGTAGGTGTGAATATCAGATCATAATTTGCAAAAAGCTGATGAGAAAGGGTGAGAATGCCCGACTATACACTATCAAATGTGGGAGCGGAGGTGTTCGTCTGTGAGTAGGTGTGAATGTCCGACCATAATTGCTGAAAAATGTGTTAGAAAAGGTAAGAATGCCGGACCATATATCATCAAAAGCGGGAGAGGTTGTGTTCGGCTGCAAGAAGGTGTGAATGTCCAGCCATAATTACTCACAAATGGGTAAGAAAAGGTACTATTGCCAGACCATATATGATCAAAACAGGGAGCGGAGGTGGTTCAGCTGCAAGAAGGTTTGAATGTCCGACTAAAGTTTGTAAAAAGCGGGTAAGACAAGGTGTGAATGCCCGACAATGTATGATCAAAAGAGGAGCGGAGGTTTTCGGCTGAGAGAAGGTCTGAATGTCCACCCATAATTACTGAAAAATGGGTAAGAAAAGGTGCGAAAGCCCAACCGCACATGATCATAAGTGGATGAGAAGGTAGTAAGTAGTGCAAGTAGGTGTGAATCTAAGATCATAATTTGTAAAAAGTGGGTAAGAAAAGGTAAGAATGCCCAACCATAAATTATCAAAAGCGGCAGCAGAGTTTCGGCTGCTATTTATCAATGTCTAGATAGATTTCAACAAAAAACAACGTTGTACTTTGCAGTAAAAGAAAGTGCAAATCAAAAGTTTTAGGAATCCGAGAATAAGCTTATTTTCATGAGTTCTGCACGATTTCGGATTTTATGTATAAAATGAATTTCTTCACGCAAACTAAGTTAACACTGCTTTGTCCTTCATATGTACCCATTTCTACATATATTTCAAGCATAAACTTCCTCATACTACCCTGAATGAGAAAGAGCCACACTTGTGATTAAGCCATACCTCCCTTTTGAGGAGTTCTGCATGATTTGGGATTTTATCTATAAAATTAATTCCTTCACTCAAACTATGTTAAAACGGCTTTTACCTTCATATTTATCAATGTCTCAATAGATTTAAACAAAAAACAACGTTGTACTTTGCAATAAAAGAAAGAGCAAATCAAAAGTTTTAGGAATCCGAGAATAAGCTTATTTTCATGAGTTCTGCACGATTTCGGATTTTATGTATAAAATGAATTCATTCACTCAAACCAAGTTAAAACTGCTTTTTCCTTCATATTTATCAATGTCTAGATCGACTTCAACAAAGAACAACATTGTATTTTGCAGTAGAAGAAAGAGCAAAACTGAAGGATCAGGAATCCGAGAATAAGCTTCTTTTCATACGTTCTGCATGATTTGGGATTTTATGTATAAAATGAATTCCTTCTCTCAAACTAAGTTAACACTGCTTTGTCCTTCATATGTACCCATTTCTACATATATTTCAAGCATAAACTTCCTCATACTACCCTGAATGAGAAAGAGCCACACTTGTGATTAAGCCATACCTCCCTTTTGAGGAGTTCTGCATGATTTGGGATTTTATCTATAAAATTAATTCCTTCACTCAAACTATGTTAAAACGGCTTTTACCTTCATATTTATCAATGTCTCAATAGATTTAAGCAAAAAAACAACGTTGTACTTTGCAATAAAAGAAAGAGCAAATCAAAAGTTTTAGGAATCCGAGAATAAGCTTATTTTCATGAGTTCTGCACGATTTCGGATTTTATGTATAAAATGAATTCATTCACTCAAACCAAGTTAAAACTGCTTTTTCCTTCATATTTATCAATGTCTAGATCGACTTCAACAAAGAACAACATTGTATTTTGCAGTAGAAGAAAGAGCAAAACTGAAGGATCAGGAATCCGAGAATAAGCTTCTTTTCATACGTTCTGCATGATTTGGGATTTTATGTATAAAATGAATTCCTTCTCTCAAACTAAGTTAACACTGCTTTGTCCTTCATATGTACCCATTTCTACATATATTTCAAGCATAAACTTCCTCATACTACCCTGAATGAGAAAGAGCCACACTTGTGATTAAGCCATACCTCCCTTTTGAGGAGTTCTGCATGATTTGGGATTTTATCTATAAAATTAATTCCTTCACTCAAACTATGTTAAAACGGCTTTTACCTTCATATTTATCAATGTCTCAATAGATTTAAGCAAAAAAACAACGTTGTACTTTGCAATAAAAGAAAGAGCAAATCAAAAGTTTTAGGAATCCGAGAATAAGCTTATTTTCATGAGTTCTGCACGATTTCGGATTTTATGTATAAAATGAATTCATTCACTCAAACCAAGTTAAAACTGCTTTTTCCTTCATATTTATCAATGTCTAGATCGACTTCAACAAAGAACAACATTGTATTTTGCAGTAGAAGAAAGAGCAAAACTGAAGGATCAGGAATCCGAGAATAAGCTTCTTTTCATACGTTCTGCATGATTTGGGATTTTATGTATAAAATGAATTCCTTCTCTCAAACTAAGTTAACACTGCTTTGTCCTTCATATGTACCCATTTCTACATATATTTCAAGCATAAACTTCCTCATACTACCCTGAATGAGAAAGAACCACACTTGTGATTAAGCCATACGCCCCTTTTGAGGAGTTCTGCATGATTTGGGATTTTTTCTATAAAATCAATTCCTTCACTCAAACTATGTTAAAACGGCTTTTACCTTCATATTTATCAATGTCTCGATAGATTTAAACAAAAAAAACACCGTTGTACTTTGCAGTAAAAGAAAGAGCCAATCAAAAGTTTTAGGAATCCGAGAATAAGCTTATTTTCATGAGTTCTGCACGATTTCGGATTTTATGTATAAAATGAATTCATTCACTCAAACCAGGTTAAAACTGCTTTTTCCTTCATATTTATCAATGTCTAGATCGACTTCAACAAAGAACAACACTCTATTTTGCAGTAGAAGAAAGAGCAACACTGAAGGATCAGGAATCCGAGAATAAGCTTATTTTCTTATGGGCAAGTGGGAACTGCTTTGTCCTTCATATTTATCAATGTGTTGATGGATTTCAACTTCTTCTACTGCATCTTCTTCACACCTTCTTGTAGCCGAACACTTCCGCTCCCGCTATTGATTGTGTACAGTCGGGTATTTTAACCTTTTCTTACCCGCTTTTTACCAACTATGGTCGGACAATCACACCGTCTTACAGCGGAACACCTCCGCTCCCGCTTTTTATGGTGTATAGTCGGGCATTCGAACCTTTTCTTACCCGCTATTTACAAACTATGGTAGGACATTCAAACCTTCGTGTATCCGAAAACCTCCGCTCTCTCTTTTGATCATACATTTTCGGACATTCGCACCTTTTCTTACCCGCTTTTTACAAACCATGGTCGGACTGTCACACCTTCTTGTAGCCGAACACATCCGCTCCCGCTATTGATTGTGTACAGTCGGGTATTTTAACCTTTTCTTACCCGCTTTTTACCAAGTATGGTCGGACATTCACACCTTCGTACAGCGGAACACCTCCGCTCCCTCTTTTGATGGTGTATGTTCGGGCATTCAAACCTTTTCTTACCCGCTTTTTCCAAACTATGGTCGGCTATTCACAGCTTCCTCTCCACCATACTTGTATGGTGGGATATTCACACCCACTTGCATCCGAAGACCTCCGCCCCCACTTTTGTTGATATTTAGTCGGTCATTCGCAGCTTACCCGCTTTTGGCAAACTATGGCCTTCTTGCAGCCAAACACCTCTGATCTCGCTTTTGATGATGTAAGGTTGGGCATTCAGACCTTGCTTCACCTGCTTTTCACCAAATATAGTCGGACATTCACACCTTCTTGCAGCCGAACACTTCCGCTCCACCTTTTAGTGTTCTATCACACCTTTTTTTTCACCGCATTTTATACATTAAGGTTGGAAATTTTCAACCAATTTCATCCGAAGACCTCTCCTCCCGCTTTTGTTAATATATTTGAACTTTAGTTTGACATTCAAACCTTCTTGCAGCTGAACCACCTCCGCTCCCTGTTTTGATCATATATGGTCTGGCAATACTACCTTTTCTTACCCGTTTGTGAGTAATTATGGCTGGACATTCACACCTACTCACAGCCGAACAACTCCGCTCCCGCATTTGATGATGTATAGTCGGGCATTCTCACCCTTTCTCATCAGCTTTTTGCAAATTATGATCTGACATTCACACCTACTTGCAGTCGAACAGCTCTGCTCCCGCTTTTGATTATGTTTGGTTGGATATTCGAACCTTTTCTTAACTTCTTTTTACATATTTTGGTTGGACGTTCACACCTTCTTGTAGCTGAACACTTCCACTCCTGCTTTTGATGATGTATGGTTGGGCATTCACACCTTTTTTTTGCCCATTTTTCAGGAATTATGGGTGGACATTCACACCTTGCAGCTGAACACCTCCTATCCCACTTATGATCATGTGCGGTTTGATTTTCGAAAAGTTTCTTTCATGTTTTCTAGCAATTATTGATGGACATGTAGACCTTCTTGCAGCTGAACACCTCCGCTCCCGCTTTTGATCATACATTGTCAGGCATTCGCACTTTGTCTTACCCACTTTTTACAAACTTTAGTCGAACAGTCACACCTTTTTACAGCCGAACACCATCTCTACCGCTTTTGATGATGTATGGTCCAGCATTCTTACCTTTTCTAACACATTCTTCAGCAATTATGGTCGGACATTCACACCTACTCAGAGCCGAACACCTCCGCTCCCGCATTTGATGGTCTATAGTCGGGCATTCTACAGCGGAAAAGACTCATTCTTATGTTTGGTTAGATATTCGAACCTTTTCTTAACTGCTTTTTACAAACTTTGGTCGGACGTTCACAATATCTTGCAGCCGAACACCTCCGCTTCCGCTTTTGATGGTGTATATTCGGGCATACGAACCTTTTCTTACCCGCTTTTTACAAACCAAGGTCGGACTTTCACACCTTCTCTTAGCTGAACAACTCCGCTCCCTCTTTTGATTGTGTACAGTCGGGTAATTTAACCTTTTCTTACCCGCTTTTTACCATCTATGGTCGGACATTCACACCGTCTTACAGCGGAACACCTCCGCTCCCTCTTTTGATGATGTATGGTTAGGCATTCGCACCTTTTCTTACCCATTTTTCAGTAATTATGGGTAGACATTCACACCTTCTTGCAGCTGAACACCTCCTCTCCTGCTTATGATCATGTGCAGTTTGATATTCGAAAATTTTCTTTCATGTTTTCTAGCAATTATTGATTAATTTTTTCCGAAGACCTCTCCTCCTGCTTTTGTTAATATATAGTCGGGCATTCAAACCTTTTCTTACCCGCTTTTTACAAATTATGGTCGAACATTCACACCTACTTGCAGCCGAACACCTCCGCTCCCGCTTTTGATGGTGTATAGTCGGGCTTTCGAGCCTTTTCTTCCCCGGTTTTTACAAATTATGGTTGTACATTCAGACCTTGCAGCCGAAAACCTCCGCTCCCTCATTTGATCATACATTGTCAGGCATTCGCACCTTGTCTTACCCGCTTTTTATAAACTTTAGTCAGACATTCACACCTTGCAGCTGAACCACCTCCGCTCCCTGTTTTGATAATGTATGGTCTGGCAATACTACCTTTTCTTACCGGTTTGTGAGTAATTATGGCTGGACATTCACACCTACTTGCAGCCGAACACCACTTTTCCAGCTTTTGATGATGTATGGTCCGGCATTCTAGTCTTTTCTAACACATTTTTCAGCAATTATGGTTTGACATTCACACCTACTCACAGCCTAACACTTCCGCTCCCGCATTTGATGGTGTATAGTCGGGCATTCTCACCCTTTCTCATCAGCTTTTTGCAAATTATGATCTGACATTCACACCTACTTGCAGTCGAACAGCTCTGCTCCCGCTTTTGATTATGTTTGGTTGGATATTCGAAACTTTTCTTCACTGCTTTTTACAAACTTTGGTTGGACGTTCACACCTTCTTGCAGCCGAACACCTCCGCTTCCGCTTTTGATGGTATATATTCGGGCATTCGAACGTTTTCTTACCCGCTTTTTACAAACCATGGTCGGACTTTCACACCTTCTTGTAGCCGAACAACTCCGCTCCCGCTATTGATTGTGTACAGTCGGGTATTTTAACCTTTTCTTACCCGCTTTTTACCAACTATTGTTGGACATTCACACCGTCTTACAGCGGAACACCTCCGCTCCCTCTTTTGATGGTGTATGTTCGGGCATTCGAACCTTTTCTTACCCGCATTTTACGAACTATGGTCGGACATTCAAAACTTCTTTTAGCCGAACACATCCACTCCTGCTTTTGATGATGTATGGTTGAGCATTCGCACCTTTTCTTACCCATTTTTTACAAACTATGGTCGGACATTCACACCTTCTTGCAGCTGAACACCTCCTCTCCCGCTTATGATGATGTGTGGTTTGATATTCGAAAATTTTCTTTCATGTTTTCTAGCAATTATTGATGGACATTCAGACCTTCTTGCAGCTGAACACCTCCGCTCCCGCTTTTGATGATGTATAGTCGGGCTTTCGAGCCTTTTCTTCCCCGGTTTTTACAAATTATGGTTGGACATTCAGACCTTCTTGCAGCCGAAAACCTCCACTCCCTCTTTTGATCATACATTGTCGGGCATTTGCACCTTTTCTTACCCGCTTTTTACAAACCATGGTCGGACTTTCACACCTTCTTGTAGCCGAACAACTCCGCTCCCGCTATTGATTGTGTACAGTCGGGTATTTTAACCTTTTCTTACCCGCTTTTTACCAACTATGGTTGGACATTCACACCGTCTTACAGCGGAACACCTCCGCTCCCTCTTTTGATGGTGTATGTTCGGGCACTCGAACCTTTTCTTACCCGCTTTTTACAAACTATGGTCAGACATTCAAACCTTCTTGTAGCGGAACATATCCACTCTTGCTTTTGATGATGGGTATTCAAACCTACTTGTTGCCCGCTTTTCATTAATTATGGGTGGACATACACACCTTGTCGCAGCCAAACACCTCCGCTCCCTGTTTTGATCATGGATGATTGGACATTCGCACCTTTTCTCACCCGCTTTTTACTATGGTCGGCCATTCACAGCTTCCTCTCCACCATACTTGTATGGTGGGATATTCACACCCACTTGCATCCGAAGACCTCCGCCCCCACTTTTGTTGATATTTAGTCGGTCATTCGCAGCTTACCCGCTTTTGGCAAACTATGGCCTTCTTGCAGCCAAACACATCTGATCTCGTTTTTGATGATGTAAGGTTAGGCATTCAGACCTTGCTTCACCTGCTTTTCACCAAATATAGTCGAACAGTCACACCTTCTTGCAGCTGAACACTTCTGCTCCACCTTTTAGTGTTCTATGGGGTATTCACACCTTTTTTTTCACCGCATTTTATTGATTATGGTTGGAAATTCTCACCCACTCTTATCCGAAGACCTCTCCTCCTGCTTTTGTTAATATATAGTCGGGCATTCAAACCTTTTCTTACCCGCTTTTTACAAATTATGGTCGAACATTCACACCTACTTGCAGCCGAACACCTCCGCTCCCGCTTTTGATGGTGTATAGTCGGGCTTTCGAGCCTTTTCTTCCCCGGTTTTTACAAATTATGGTTGTACATTCAGACCTTGCAGCCGAAAACCTCCGCTCCCTCATTTGATCATACATTGTCAGGCATTCGCACCTTGTCTTACCCGCTTTTTATAAACTTTAGTCAGACATTCACACCTTGCAGCTGAACCACCTCCGCTCCCTGTTTTGATAATGTATGGTCTGGCAATACTACCTTTTCTTACCGGTTTGTGAGTAATTATGGCTGGACATTCACACCTACTTGCAGCCGAACACCACTTTTCCAGCTTTTGATGATGTATGGTCCGGCATTCTAGTCTTTTCTAACACATTTTTCAGCAATTATGGTTTGACATTCACACCTACTCACAGCCTAACACTTCCGCTCCCGCATTTGATGGTGTATAGTCGGGCATTCTCACCCTTTCTCATCAGCTTTTTGCAAATTATGATCTGACATTCACACCTACTTGCAGTCGAACAGCTCTGCTCCCGCTTTTGATTATGTTTGGTTGGATATTCGAAACTTTTCTTCACTGCTTTTTACAAACTTTGGTTGGACGTTCACACCTTCTTGCAGCCGAACACCTCCGCTTCCGCTTTTGATGGTATATATTCGGGCATTCGAACGTTTTCTTACCCGCTTTTTACAAACCATGGTCGGACTTTCACACCTTCTTGTAGCCGAACAACTCCGCTCCCGCTATTGATTGTGTACAGTCGGGTATTTTAACCTTTTCTTACCCGCTTTTTACCAACTATTGTTGGACATTCACACCGTCTTACAGCGGAACACCTCCGCTCCCTCTTTTGATGGTGTATGTTCGGGCATTCGAACCTTTTCTTACCCGCATTTTACGAACTATGGTCGGACATTCAAAACTTCTTTTAGCCGAACACATCCACTCCTGCTTTTGATGATGTATGGTTGAGCATTCGCACCTTTTCTTACCCATTTTTTACAAACTATGGTCGGACATTCACACCTTCTTGCAGCTGAACACCTCCTCTCCCGCTTATGATGATGTGTGGTTTGATATTCGAAAATTTTCTTTCATGTTTTCTAGCAATTATTGATGGACATTCAGACCTTCTTGCAGCTGAACACCTCCGCTCCCGCTTTTGATGATGTATAGTCGGGCTTTCGAGCCTTTTCTTCCCCGGTTTTTACAAATTATGGTTGGACATTCAGACCTTCTTGCAGCCGAAAACCTCCACTCCCTCTTTTGATCATACATTGTCGGGCATTCGCACCTTTTCTTACCCGCTTTTTACAAACCATGGTCGGACTTTCACACCTTCTTGTAGCCGAACAACTCCGCTCCCGCTATTGATTGTGTACAGTCGGGTATTTTAACCTTTTCTTACCCGCTTTTTACCAACTATGGTTGGACATTCACACCGTCTTACAGCGGAACACCTCCGCTCCCTCTTTTGATGGTGTATGTTCGGGCACTCGAACCTTTTCTTACCCGCTTTTTACAAACTATGGTCAGACATTCAAACCTTCTTGTAGCGGAACATATCCACTCTTGCTTTTGATGATGGGTATTCAAACCTACTTGTTGCCCGCTTTTCATTAATTATGGGTGGACATACACACCTTGTCGCAGCCAAACACCTCCGCTCCCTGTTTTGATCATGGATGATTGGACATTCGCACCTTTTCTCACCCGCTTTTTACTATGGTCGGCCATTCACAGCTTCCTCTCCACCATACTTGTATGGTGGGATATTCACACCCACTTGCATCCGAAGACCTCCGCCCCCACTTTTGTTGATATTTAGTCGGTCATTCGCAGCTTACCCGCTTTTGGCAAACTATGGCCTTCTTGCAGCCAAACACATCTGATCTCGTTTTTGATGATGTAAGGTTAGGCATTCAGACCTTGCTTCACCTGCTTTTCACCAAATATAGTCGAACAGTCACACCTTCTTGCAGCCGAACACTTCTGCTCCACCTTTTAGTGTTCTATGGGGTATTCACACCTTTTTTTTCACCGCATTTTATTGATTATGGTTGGAAATTCTCACCCACTCTTATCCGAAGACCTCTCCTCCTGCTTTTGTTAATATATAGTCGGGCATTCAAACCTTTTCTTACCCGCTTTTTACAAATTATGGTCGAACATTCACACCTACTTGCAGCCGAACACCTCCGCTCCCGCTTTTGATGGTGTATAGTCGGGCTTTCGAGCCTTTTCTTCCCCGGTTTTTACAAATTATGGTTGTACATTCAGACCTTGCAGCCGAAAACCTCCGCTCCCTCATTTGATCATACATTGTCAGGCATTCGCACCTTGTCTTACCCGCTTTTTATAAACTTTAGTCAGACATTCACACCTTGCAGCTGAACCACCTCCGCTCCCTGTTTTGATAATGTATGGTCTGGCAATACTACCTTTTCTTACCGGTTTGTGAGTAATTATGGCTGGACATTCACACCTACTTGCAGCCGAACACCACTTTTCCAGCTTTTGATGATGTATGGTCCGGCATTCTAGTCTTTTCTAACACATTTTTCAGCAATTATGGTTTGACATTCACACCTACTCACAGCCTAACACTTCCGCTCCCGCATTTGATGGTGTATAGTCGGGCATTCTCACCCTTTCTCATCAGCTTTTTGCAAATTATGATCTGACATTCACACCTACTTGCAGTCGAACAGCTCTGCTCCCGCTTTTGATTATGTTTGGTTGGATATTCGAAACTTTTCTTCACTGCTTTTTACAAACTTTGGTTGGACGTTCACACCTTCTTGCAGCCGAACACCTCCGCTTCCGCTTTTGATGGTATATATTCGGGCATTCGAACGTTTTCTTACCCGCTTTTTACAAACCATGGTCGGACTTTCACACCTTCTTGTAGCCGAACAACTCCGCTCCCGCTATTGATTGTGTACAGTCGGGTATTTTAACCTTTTCTTACCCGCTTTTTACCAACTATTGTTGGACATTCACACCGTCTTACAGCGGAACACCTCCGCTCCCTCTTTTGATGGTGTATGTTCGGGCATTCGAACCTTTTCTTACCCGCATTTTACGAACTATGGTCGGACATTCAAAACTTCTTTTAGCCGAACACATCCACTCCTGCTTTTGATGATGTATGGTTGAGCATTCGCACCTTTTCTTACCCATTTTTTACAAACTATGGTCGGACATTCACACCTTCTTGCAGCTGAACACCTCCTCTCCCGCTTATGATGATGTGTGGTTTGATATTCGAAAATTTTCTTTCATGTTTTCTAGCAATTATTGATGGACATTCAGACCTTCTTGCAGCTGAACACCTCCGCTCCCGCTTTTGATGATGTATAGTCGGGCTTTCGAGCCTTTTCTTCCCCGGTTTTTACAAATTATGGTTGGACATTCAGACCTTCTTGCAGCCGAAAACCTCCACTCCCTCTTTTGATCATACATTGTCGGGCATTCGCACCTTTTCTTACCCGCTTTTTACAAACCATGGTCGGACTTTCACACCTTCTTGTAGCCGAACAACTCCGCTCCCGCTATTGATTGTGTACAGTCGGGTATTTTAACCTTTTCTTACCCGCTTTTTACCAACTATGGTTGGACATTCACACCGTCTTAAAGCGGAACACCTCCGCTCCCTCTTTTGATGGTGTATGTTCGGGCACTCGAACCTTTTCTTACCCGCTTTTTACAAACTATGGTCAGACATTCAAACCTTCTTGTAGCGGAACATATCCACTCTTGCTTTTGATGATGGGTATTCAAACCTACTTGTTGCCCGCTTTTCATTAATTATGGGTGGACATACACACCTTGTCGCAGCCAAACACCTCCGCTCCCTGTTTTGATCATGTATGATTGGACATTCGCACCTTTTCTCACCCGCTTTTTACTATGGTCGGCCATTCACAGCTTCCTCTCCACCATACTTGTATGGTGGGATATTCACACCCACTTGCATCCGAAGACCTCCGCCCCCACTTTTGTTGATATTTAGTCGGTCATTCGCAGCTTACCCGCTTTTGGCAAACTATGGCCTTCTTGCAGCCAAACACATCTGATCTCGTTTTTGATGATGTAAGGTTAGGCATTCAGACCTTGCTTCACCTGCTTTTCACCAAATATAGTCGAACAGTCACACCTTCTTGCAGCCGAACACTTCTGCTCCACCTTTTAGTGTTCTATGGGGTATTCACACCTTTTTTTTCACCGCATTTTATTGATTATGGTTGGAAATTCTCACCCACTCTTATCCGAAGACCTCTCCTCCTGCTTTTGTTAATATATAGTCGGGCATTCAAACCTTTTCTTACCCGCTTTTTACAAATTATGGTCGAACATTCACACCTACTTGCAGCCGAACACCTCCGCTCCCGCTTTTGATGGTGTATAGTCGGGCTTTCGAGCCTTTTCTTCCCCGGTTTTTACAAATTATGGTTGTACATTCAGACCTTGCAGCCGAAAACCTCCGCTCCCTCATTTGATCATACATTGTCAGGCATTCGCACCTTGTCTTACCCGCTTTTTATAAACTTTAGTCAGACATTCACACCTTGCAGCTGAACCACCTCCGCTCCCTGTTTTGATAATGTATGGTCTGGCAATACTACCTTTTCTTACCGGTTTGTGAGTAATTATGGCTGGACATTCACACCTACTTGCAGCCGAACACCACTTTTCCAGCTTTTGATGATGTATGGTCCGGCATTCTAGTCTTTTCTAACACATTTTTCAGCAATTATGGTTTGACATTCACACCTACTCACAGCCGAACACTTCCGCTCCCGCATTTGATGGTGTATAGTCGGGCATTCTCACCCTTTCTCATCAGCTTTTTGCAAATTATGATCTGACATTCACACCTACTTGCAGTCGAACAGCTCTGCTCCCGCTTTTGATTATGTTTGGTTGGATATTCGAAACTTTTCTTCACTGCTTTTTACAAACTTTGGTTGGACGTTCACACCTTCTTGCAGCCGAACACCTCCGCTTCCGCTTTTGATGGTATATATTCGGGCATTCGAACGTTTTCTTACCCGCTTTTTACAAACCATGGTTGGACTTTCACACCTTCTTGTAGCCGAACAACTCCGCTCCCGCTATTGATTGTGTACAGTCGGGTATTTTAACCTTTTCTTACCCGCTTTTTACCAACTATTGTTGGACATTCACAACGTCTTACAGCGGAACACCTCCGCTCCCTCTTTTGATGGTGTATGTTCGGGCATTCGAACCTTTTCTTACCCGCATTTTACGAACTATGGTCGGACATTCAAAACTTCTTTTAGCCGAACACATCCACTCCTGCTTTTGATGATGTATGGTTGAGCATTCGCACCTTTTCTTACCCATTTTTTACAAACTATGGTCGGACATTCACACCTTCTTGCAGCTGAACACCTCCTCTCCCGCTTATGATGATGTGTGGTTTGATATTCGAAAATTTTCTTTCATGTTTTCTAGCAATTATTGATGGACATTCAGACCTTCTTGCAGCTGAACACCTCCGCTCCCGCTTTTGATGATGTATAGTCGGGCTTTCGAGCCTTTTCTTCCCCGGTTTTTACAAAATTATCGTTGGACATTCAGACCTTCTTGCAGCCGAAAACATCCGCTCCCTCTTTTGATCATACATTGTCGGGCATTCGCACCTTCTCTTACCCGCTTTTTACAAACCAGGGTCGGACTTTCACACCTTTTAGTAGCCGAACAACTCCGCTCCCGCTATTGATTGTGTACAGTCGGGTATTTTCACCTTTTCTTACCCGCTTTTTACCAACTATGGTCAGACATTCATACCTTCTTACAGTGGAACACCTCCGCTCCCTCTTTTGATGGTGTATGTTCGGGCATTCGAACCTTTTCTTACCCGCTTTTTACAAACTATGGTCGGACATTAAAACCTTCTTGTAGCCGAACACATCCACTCCTGCTTTTGATGATGTATGGTTGGGCATTCGTACCTTTTCTTACCCATTTTGCAGTAATTATGGGTGGACATTCACACCTTTTTGCATTTTAACACCTCCTCTCCCGCTTATGATCATGTGCGGTTTGATATTCGAAAATTCTCTTCCATGTTTTCTAGCAATTATTGATGGACATTCAGACCTTCTTGCAGCTGAACACCTCCGCTCCCTCCTTTGATGGTGTATGTTCGGGCATTCGAACCTTTTCTTACCCGCTTTTTACAAACTATGGTCAGACATTCAAACCTTCTTGTAGCCGAACACATCCACTCCTGCTTTTGATGATGGGTATTCAAACCTACTTGTTGCCCGCTTTTCATTAATTATGGGTGGACAAACACACCTTGTCGCAGCCAAACACCTCCGCTCCCTGTTAGGATCATGTATGGTTGGGCATTCGTACCTTTTCTTACCCATTTTGCAGTAATTATGGGTGGACATTCACACCTTCTTGCATTTGAACACCTCCTCTGCCGCTTATGATCATGTGCGGTTTGATATTCGAAAATTCTCTTCCATGTTTTCTAGCAATTATTGATGGACATTCAGACCTTCTTGCAGCTGAACACCTCCGCTCCAGCTGTTGATGGTGTATAGTCGGGCTTTCGAGCCTTTTCTTCCCAGATTTTTACAAAATATGGATGGACATTCAGACCTTGTTTCAGCCGAAAACCTCCGCTCCCTCTTTTGATCATACATTGTCGGGCATTCGCACCTTTTCTTACCCGCTTTTTACAAACCATGGTCGGACTTTCACACCTTTTAGTAGCGGAACAACTCTGCTCCCGCTATTGATTGTGTACAATCGGGTATTTTAACCTTTTCTTACCTGCTTTTTGCCAACTATGGTCGGACATTCACACCTTCTTACAGCGGAACACCTCCGCTCCCTCCTTTGATGGTGTATGTTCGGGCATTCGAACCTTTTCTTAACCGCTTTTTACAAACTATGGTCAGACATTCACACCTTCTTGCAGCCGAACACTTCCGCTCTACCTTTTAGTGTTCTATGGGGTATTCACACCTTTTTTTTCACCGCATTTTATAGATTTTGGTTGTAAATTCTCACCCACTCTTATCCGAAGACCTCTCCTCCTGCTTTGGTTAATATATAGTCGGGCATTCGAACCTTTTCTTACCCGCTTTTTACAAATTATGGTCGAACATTCACACCTACTTGCAGCCGAACACCTCCGCTCCCGCTTTTGATGGTGTATAGTCGGGCTTTCGAGCCTTTTCTTCCCCGGTTTTTACAAATTATGGTCGGACATTCAGACCTTGCAGCCGAAAACCTCCGCTCCCTCTTTTGATCATACATTGTCAGGCATTCGCACCTACTTGCAGCCGAATACTTCCGCTCCACCTTTTAGTGATGTATGGTTGGCATTTGCACCTTTCCTTACCCTTTCTTACCCTACTGATTGCTTACGATTAAGTTGTTTTTTCTCAAACTACAACATTTTTTTAATTGTTGAAACTTGATTTGAAGTGGATAAATAAGGAGGACAAACAGTTTTGAGTCAGGCTGATAGAAGGAATTAATTTTATAGCAAAATCTGTATTTCGTCATATGTCGAGAGATGCTTATTGCTGAAGAAGTACAAAGTACAACGTTGTTTATCGTTGAAACTTGATTAGACATGAATAAATATGAAGGACAAAGCAGTCTTAACTTGGTTAGAGTTAAGGTTTTATAGGAGAATCCGAATTCGTGCATAACTCGTAAAATAGAGCTTATTTTCGGATTCCTGAAGAATGAGTCTGGTTCTTTCTCATAATACAAAGTTTGTTGTTTATTGTTGAAACTTCATCAGAAGTGAAGAAATAAATGAATGCCTATCAACAAATGTGGGATCTAAACTCTAGTGCTTCCTCTAAAATAATTTCCTTTCTCAATTCAGAAATGTGTGTGTGTAAGTTACAACACCCGTGACACCAAAACGGCTTTCTTTTCTCTCTTTTCTCTACACTCTGCACTGTGAGAACACACACCAAATCAGAAAGGCTTTTTTCTCTCTTTTCTACGTTATGGACTGTGGGGACACAAAACCGCTCTCTCTTTTTTTTTTTGATTGTGTGCCAGGGCGTTGTCTCACGTATTAGATTATGCTTACGATACGAATGGGTTTATCAGTCACATCAGAATCCATACATACTGATCCTCCCGTAATAAAATGGTCGGATCTTATCAAACACACTTTGTTTCTTGTGACAATCAAGTCAGCGAAACAGCGTATACACGTCAAGACACTGAATCAAGTTTGCCACAAGAACTCATAAGTTTGGCAGTATTGCTCTGCCGTCAGCAATCATACACCCATTTTATTTTCGTGAGACATGTGCAGGCACCTGTTCATCTACTGTTCTATCACTATGAATTAGTTTATCTATTATCAATAAGGATACTTCTACAACTACTATCAAAGTATGTCCAGACTTCTTATGTTGTCAGTTGCTATATATGAATAAGTGGGTAGCTACTGACAAGCATTAAGCATGTCACACAGCCCAAACATATAACATTTCAGGACACACCACACAGTTAACAACCACCGTGAAGTGTCAAAGCCCAAACATGTAACATTCAACAGGACACATTCAAATCAAACAGTCAGACAACATACAAGAACATATACCCCAGCCGGCATTGCTCCCTGCCTATTTTCCTACAGCTCACTATGTGTGCGCACACCTTTATTCACAAACTCTTCAACTTATACTCTTTTACCGAAGCTGCTACAGCTCGATTGGCCGAATACCGAATAATCCTAATTCGGTGAATTTGACATCTGCCTTACATGTAACAGATTAGCGGTTTAGCAGTTTTAATTTAGTTTGAGTGAAGGAATTCATTTTATAGCAAAATCCGAAATCGTGAAGAACTCATGAAAGTAAGCTTATTCTCGGATTCCTGAAACTTTGGATTTGCTATTTCATTTACTGCAAAGTACAACGTTGTTTTTTTTGTTTAAATCTTTCAAGACAAGGTAAATATGAAGGACAAAGCAGTTTTAACATAGTTTGAGTGAAGGAATTCATTTTATTGATAAAATCCCAAGAGTCTACTGAGAAAAGAGAGTGAATGCGAAGTAGACTTTAACACGGCTCTGGGAGCGAGCCGAGTGCGGGCTAACCGGGAGAATTGCTTGAAAGAAACGCGACACCGAATGAGCGGTCAGAACAAAGCCTCAATACGGTTTTCCCGTGGTGTTTTTGTTGCTGCCTTGTCTTTTGCACAGAGTAAAAGACAAGGCAGCCATCGAATAGGGCCCGATTGTTCCTACTTGGTCAGCCGAGGAGCAAGGGGGGGGGGGGGGGGGGGGGGGGGGGGGGGGAGCAAGCGTTTCAACCAAGCAAAGCTCACCATGGGGAAGGTGGCTATGCCAACTAGCCTGATGCCCTGCTCCCGCAGTGACGGATAATCGTACTCTGGTTTCTCTTCATAACGTACAAGTCTTTCACCTTTTACTAAAGACTTCTGTGGAGAGCAGCACTAATGAGTTGTTTCTATTTTTGGCAGGCTTTACCTTTGCGGGTGAAGCCCTTTCTGTCTGTGCAAAAGAAATCTTGTTACTGTGCAGAGTGACTTCTCTGAGTAGAGTCGCCTTACTTGTTGCGACTGTGCCGATGTTCGAAGCTGGAGTGCAAAGTTGTTGCTTGAATGGTGCTTGCTGGAGCGTGCGGGAGTGCAAAGTTATACCATTTAAAAGGGCTGAAGAGTGCTCAGTGCAGCGGGTGGGCGGAGGTGCAAAGTGACACTCTGGCCACCTATGGCCATAAAAAGAACAGGGGTGTTAGCGGACAAGTGCGCATTGTGCCAGGAAGGGCCCTCGGACGTGAACCAGTGGACAGTTGTCGCTTCTCGGCCTTTTGGCTAAGATCAAGTGTAGTATCTGTTCTTATCAGTTTAATATCTGATATGTCCTCTATACGAGGACTACATATTAAATGGATTTTTAGCAATAGGAGTTGAAAAAGTAGCTTGCTCCGTTCACTCCAACCATTGACCCCGTACTGCAGTGCCGCTGGGAACGGTGCGCTCTTCTCTACTCTTGTGAAAAAGCAAACAGCGGTGCAGGATGCAAGTTTCAGGGAGCCCAAGATGAAACTTTCTTTTAGTCTGCTGAGAAAAGAGAGTGAATGCGATGTAGACTTTAACCCGGCTATGGGAGCGAGCCGAGTGTCGGCTAACCGGGAGAATTGCTTGAAAGAAACGCCATACCAAATGAGCGGTCAGAACAAAGCCTCAATACGGTGTTCCCGTTGTGTTTTTGTTGCTGCCGCTGTTTGCTTTTTCACAAGAGCGCACCTGTTGAGGGGGGCTCTGGGGGGGCCTGGGTGATGGTGGGTCTCAGGCCCGGGCTGCTGCGACTGGTGTGACCGGGTGGTTTGTTTGTTTGTTGTTGTTTGTTTGTTTTTTGTAAAGGTCCTCCGGAGTGGGGTTGGGTTGAGTGGGGTGGGGCGGGATGGGTACCTTCTGGGGGTACAGTAGCTCCCAGAATATGGTCGCTGCAGGCCCCGAGCCTGGTGGACATCAGGCCCTCCTGTCCTGTGTTGGCTCCCTGGTAGCGGGGATGCCTATTGCAGCCAGTCCCTGGCTGCCCCCAGTGTATATCCCCATTCTCCCTTCTGGCTCCTGTACACAGCACACACTCACACATGAAGGGTTTTGGGGGCGTGTGTGTTCGGTGGGGTGTAGTGGACTCTGCAGTAGTTGCACTCTGCAGTTCCCACCCCTGTTTTAATTACACCTTAGACATTACTACTTATCAAACACACTCACACACACACATTAGGTCTTGGGGGGTGGTTACACTGAGTGGCATCTGGTGGGCGGGGCTCTTTGGGTATGTAGGCTGCCCAGAGGGCCACGCTCCCAGTTCTACAAGTTTGGCTGCCCCTCAATTTTAATTGCTCACTATTAGAAAATATTGAAGAGCCAGAAGGGTGAGGGGAGGGGTCTTCTTCGCACACCCCTGCTTCCTGGTTGCTGCTCGGGGCGGGAGGGGCCAGGAGGATTAATTAATTGTTCTGCTGGTTTGGGGTCTGTGGTGGCTGGGGGGCTGCTGGCCCCCTGGTGTGCCCGCTGCACTACACCCCAGCGGAGTCGAGGGAGGGAGGACGTGTGGATGTATGGGACATGAAAGTGTGTGTGGTAATGATTGGGCCTGGATCTTGGACTTGCTGTCGCCTGGCCTGCCTGTACTTCTCCCGATGGGGGGGGGCGGCGTGGCCTCTCTCCGCTGCTCGCGACTTCACCCACCTGTGGGCACGTCTTGACTCCCAGGGCACTTGGCCAGGGGTGCTGGGGCAGGCGCTGACCCACTGTGTGGCTGTCTGGGGCGCTTGGCCCTCCTGGGTATTGGGTGGGGCCTCTGTCGGGGGGGTTTGGGGGCGCTCGGGCTCCTGGGGCCCGGATCCAGTGCACGGCCCATGTCTGGGCGGCTGGGGCCCTGGCGACGTCGGTGGGCTGTTGCCCCTGGCTCCCGGAGAGCCTCTGCCCTATGCTTATGGGGGCTCTTTCCGGGGGCTTCCTCTGCAGTCTTCTGGGTGGATGCGTGGTTGCCCCTGCGGTGGGCTTCCTGGGTTCTGTGCTCTGTGGGGGGCTGCTGGTGGCCTGGGTCTTGTGGCCCTCTCTGCCTGCTTCTGATTGCTTGGGGGGGCTGTGGATTGTGGCCCTGTACGCTTATACACTCATAACTAAGCACGGTTATCATGTAGGTCCTGTGCCATGGGTGTTGCATGTTCTCACACACACACAACCACATTCATTAGTCCAGTAGCATGGTCGCTAAGCAGTTGATGTATTATCATGTCGTCTCAGGTCATCTATATCCACAGCTGTGTTGTATGCGATGTATGTTCTGTTTTTCTCTTCTTTCCTCTTCTTCTTTCCTTGTCCCCCGGTCCGGTTCAGTTCTATTACATGTCATATATTGTAAACAGAAATAAATAAATGGGCATCAAGGGGAGCTTTACATTTATAAAACTTCCCTTGGCAAAGCAAATCTGTTTGGCATCAAAGGTATTCAGACTACAATTCTGCTGCCATAATGCTGAACACGATAAGGGGAAAAAAAAAAAAAGTAAAGAAGACAGTTCTGCCGAAAGCCAGGGACTAGACCTGTTCTAAGTTCTGTACTTTTTAAAAGGGAGCCAACACAGGACAGGAGGGCCTGATGTCCACCAGGCTCGGGGCCTGCAGCGACCATATTCTGGGAGCTACTGTACCCCCCAGAAGGTACCCATCCCGCCCCACCCCACTCAACCCAACCCCACTCCGGAGGACCTCTACAAAAAAACAAACAAACAACAACAAAAAACAAACAAACAAACCACCCGGTCACACCAGTCGCAGCAGCCCGGGCCTGAGACCCACCATCACCCAGGCCCCCCCAGGCCCCCCCCTCAACAGGTGCGCTCTTGTGAAAAAGCAAACAGCGGCAGCAACAAAAACACAACGGGAACACCGTATTGAGGCTTTGTTCTGACCGCTCATTTGGTATGGCGTTTCTTTCAAGCAATTCTCCCGGTTAGCCCGCACTCGACTCGCTCCCAGAGCCGTGTTAAAGTCTACTTCGCATTCACTCTCTTTTCTCAGCAGACTAAGAGAAAGTTTCATCTTGGGCTCCCTGAAACTTGCATCCTGCACCGCTGTTTGCTTTTTCACAAGAGTAGAGAAGAGCGCACCGTTCCCAGCGGCACTGCAGTACGGGGTCAATGGTTGGAGTGAACGGAGCAAGCTACTTTTTCAACTCCTATTGCTAAAAAATCCATTTAATATGTAGTCCTCGTATAGAGGACATATCAGATATTAAACTGATAAGAACAGATACTACACTTGATCTTAGCCAAAAGGCCGAGAAGCGACAACTGTCCACTGGTTCACGTCCGAGGGCCCTTCCTGGCACAATGCGCACTTGTCCGCTAACACCCCTGTTCTTTTTATGGCCATAGGTGGCCAGAGTGTCACTTTGCACCTCCGCCCACCTGCTGCACTGAGCACTCTTCAGCCCTTTTAAATGGTATAACTTTGCACTCCCGCACGCTCCAGCAAGCACCATTCAAGCAACAACTTTGCACTCCAGCTTCGAACATCGGCACAGTCGCAACAAGTAAGGCGACTCTACTCAGAGAAGTCACTCTGCACAGTAACAAGATTTCTTTTGCACAGACAGAAAGGGCTTCACCCGCAAAGGTAAAGCCTGCCAAAAATAGAAACAACTCATTAGTGCTGCTCTCCACAGAAGTCTTTAGTAAAAGGCGAAAGACTTGTACGTTATGAAGAGAAACCAGAGTACGATTATCCGTCACTGCGGGAGCAGGGCATCAGGCTAGTTGGCATAGCCACCTTCCCCATGGTGAGCTTTGCTTGGTTGAGACGCTTGCTCCCCCCCCCCCCTTGCTCCTCGGCTGACCAAGTAGGAACAATCGGGCCCTATTCGATGGCTGCCTTGTCTTTTACTCTGTGCAAAAGACAAGGCAGCAACAAAAACACCACGGGAAAACCGTATTGAGGCTTTGTTCTGACCGCTCATTCGGTGTCGCGTTTCTTTCAAGCAATTCTCCCAGTTAGCCCGCACTCGGCTCGCTCCCAGAGCCGTGTTAAAGTCTACTTCGCATTCACTCTCTTTTCTCAGCAGACTTTTGGGATTTTATCTATAAAATGAATTCCTTCACTCAAACTATGTTAAAACTGCTTTGTCCTTCATATTTACCATGTCTTGAAAGATTTAAACAAAAAAACCAACGTTGTACTTTGCAGTAAAAGAAATAGCAAATCTAAAGTTTCAGGAATCCGAGAATAAGCTTACTTTCATGAGTTCTTCACGATTTCGGATTTTGCTATAAAATGAATTCCTTCACTCAAACTAAATTAAAACTGCTAAACCGCTAATCTGTTACATGTAAGGCAGATGTCAAATTCACCGAATTAGGATTATTCGGTATTCGGCCAATCGAGCTGTAGCAGCTTCGGTAAAAGAGTATAAATTGAAGAGTTTGTGAATAAAGGTGTGCGCACACATGGTGAGCTGTAGGAAAATAGGCAGGGAGCAATGCCGACTGGGGTATATGTTCTTGTATGTTGTCTGACTGTTTGATTTGAATGTGTTGTGTAAGTGTCCTGTTGAATGTTACATGTTTGGGCTTTGACACGCTTCACTGTGGTTGTTAACTGTGTGGTGTGTCCTGAAATGTTATATGTTTGGGCTGTGTGACATGCTTAATGCTTCTCAGTAGCTACCCACTTATTCATATATAGCAACTGACAACGTAAGAAGTCCGGACATACTTTGATAGAGTAGTTGTAGAAGTATCCTTATTGATAATAGATAAACTAATTCATAGTGATAGAACAGTAGATGAACAGGTGCCTGCACATGTCTCACGAAAATAAAATGGATGTATGATTGCTGACGGCAGAGCAATACTGCCAAACTTATGAGTTCTTGTGGCAAACTTGATTCAGTGTCTTGACGTGTATACGCTGTTTCGCTGACTTGATTGTCACAAGAAACAAAGTGTGTTTGATAAGATCCGACCATTTTATTACGGGAGGATCAGTATGTATGGATTCTGATGTGACTGATAAAACCCATTCGTATCTTAAGCACAATCTAATACGTGAGACAACGCCCTGGCACACGATAAAAAAAAAAAGAGAGAGCGGTTTTGTGTCCCCACAGTCCATAATGTAGAAAAGAGAGAAAAAAGCCTTTCTGATTTGGTGTGTGTGCTCACAGTGCAGAGTGTAGAGAAAAGAAAGCCGTTTTGGTGTCACGGGTGTTGTGACTTACACACACACATTTCTAAATTGAGAAAGGAAATTATTTTAGAGGAAGCACTAGAGTTTAGATCCAACATTTGTTGATAGGCATTCATTTATTTCTTCACTTTTGATAAAAATGATAAGACTGACCTAAAGAATTGGAGGCCCATCACACTTTTAAACTTTGACTGTAAACTTTTTAGCAAGGTTTTAACGACACGGATGTCCTCTGTTTTAGAGGAGGTAATTCACCCAGACCAGGCTTGTGCCATCTCAGAGAGACAACTCACCGACAGCCTCGTACTGATTCGAGACATCATTGATTACGCTAGAGACAGAAACACCCGGCTTGTCATCTTAAATTTAGACTTTGAAAAAGCTTTTGATCGGGTCTCGCATCAATATCTCTTTCAGGTGTTGCAGCAATCGAATAGGGCCCGATTGTTCCTACTTGGTGAGATTTGCTTGGTTGAGACGCTTGCTCCCCCCCTTGCTCCTCGGCTGACCAAGTAGGAACAATCGGGCCCTATTCGATGGCTGCCTTGTCTTTTACTCTGTGCAAAAGACAAGGCAGCCACAAACACCACGGGAACACCGTATTGAGGCTTTGTTCTGACCACTCATTCGGTGTCGCGTTTCTTTCAAGCAATTCTCCTGGTTAGCCCACACTCGGCTCGCTTCCAGAGCTGTGTTAAAGTCTACTTCGCATTCACTCTCTTTTCTCAGCAGACTAAAAGAAAGTTTCATCTTGGGCTCCCTGAAACTTCCATCCTGCACCGCTGTTTGCTTTTTCACAAGAGCAGAGAAGAGCGCACCGTTCCCAGCGGCACTGCAGTACTGGGTCGATGCTTGGAGTGAACGGAGCAAGCTTCTTTTTCAACTCCTATTCTTAAAAATCCATTTAATATGTAGTCCTCGTATAGAGGACACATTAAACTGATAAGAACAGATACTACACTTGATCTTAGCCAAAAGGCCGAGAAGCGATAACTGTCCACTGTTTCAGGTCCGAGGGCCCTTGCTGGCACAATGCGCACTTGTAGCAGTGTTCTTTTTATGGCCATAGGTGGCCAGAGTGTCACGTTGCACCTCCGCCCACCCGCTGCACTGAGCACTCTTCAGCCCTTTTAAATGGTATAACTTTGCACTCCCGCATGCTCCAGCAAGCACCATTCAAGCAACAACTTTGCACTCCAGCTTCGAACATCGGCACAATCGCAACAAGTAAGGCGACTCTACTCAGAGAAGTCACTCTGCACAGTAACAAGATTTCTTTTGCACAGACAGAAAGGGCTTCACCCGCAAAGGTAAAGCCTGCCAAAAATAGAAACAACTCATTAGTGCTGCTCTCCACGAAAGTCTTTAGTAAAAGGCGAAAGACTTGTATGTTATGAAGAGAAACCAGAGTACGATTATCCGTCACTGCGGGAGCAGGGCATCAGGCTAGTTGCCATAGCCACCTTCCCCATGGTGAGCGTTGCTTGGTTGAAACGCTTGCCCCTGTGCAATCGACAAGGCAGCAACAAAAACACCACGGGAACACCGTATTGAGGCTTTGTTCTGACCGCTCATTCGGTGTCGCGTTTCTTTCAAGCAATTCTCCCGGTTAGCCCACACTCGGCTCGCTCCCAGAGCCGTGTTAAAGTCTACTTCGCATTCACTCTCTTTTCTCAGCAGACTCTTGGGATTTTATCTATAAAATGAATTCCTTCACTCAAACTATGTTAAAACTGCTTTGTCCTTCATATTTACCAGGTCTAGAAAGATTTAAACAAAAAAAAAACAACGTTGTACTTTGCAGTAAAAGAAAGAGCAAATCTAAAGTTTCAGGAATCCGAGAATAAGCTTACTTTCATGAGTTCTTCACGATTTCGGATTTTGCTATAAAATGAATTCCTTCACTCAAACTAAATTAAAACTGCTAAACCGCTAATCTGTTACATGTAAGGCAGATGTCAAATTCACCGAAATAGGATCTAAGGGTATACGGCCAATCGAGCTGTAGCAGCTTTGGTAAAAGAGTATAAGTTGAAGAGTTTGTGAATAAAGGTGTGCGCACACATAGTGAGCTGTAGGAAAATAGGCAGGGAGCAATGCCGGCTGGGGTATATGTTCTTGTATGTTGTCTGACTGTTTGATTAGAATGTCTTGTGTAAGTGTCCTGTTGAATGTTACATGTTTGGGCTTTGACACTTCACGGTGGTTGTTAACTGTGTGGTGTGTCCTGAAATGTTATATGTTTGGGCTGTGTGACATGCTTAATGCTTGTCAGTAGCTACCCACTTATTCATATATAGCAACTGACAACATAAGAAGTCTGGACATACTTTGATAGTAGTTGTAGAAGTATCCTTATTGATAATAGATAAACTAATTCATAGTGATAGAACAGTAGATGAACAGGTGCCTGCACATGTCTCACGAAAATAAAATGGGTGTAAGAAACAAAGTGTGTTTGATAAGATCCGACCATTTTATTACGGGAGGATCAGTATGTATGGATTCTGATGTGACTGATAAACCCATTCGTATCGTAAGCATAATCTAATACGTGAGACAACGCCCTGGCACACAATCAAAAAAAAAAAGAGAGAGCGGTTTTGTGTCCCCACAGTCCATAATGTAGAAAAGAGAGAAAAAAGCCTTTCTGATTTGGTGTGTGTTCTCACAGTGCAGAGTGTAGAGAAAAGAGAGAAAAGAAAGCCGTTTTGGTGTCACGGGTGTTGTAACTTACACACACACATTTCTGAATTGAGAAAGGAAATTATTTTAGAGGAAGCACTAGAGTTTAGATCCCACATTTGTTGATAGGCATTCATTTATTTCTTCACTTCTGATGAAGTTTCAACAATAAACAACAAACTTTGTATTATGAAAAAGAACCAGACTCATTCTTCAGGAATCCGAAAATAAGCTCTATTTTACGAGTTATGCACGAATTCGGATTCTCCTATAAAACCTTAACTCTAACCAAGTTAAGACTGCTTTGTCCTTCATATTTATTCATGTCTAATCAAGTTTCAACGATAAACAACGTTGTACTTTGTACTTCTTCAGCAATAAGCATCTCTCGACATATGACGAAATACAGATTTTGCTATAAAATTAATTCCTTCTATCAGCCTGACTCAAAACTGTTTGTCCTCCTTATTTATCCACTTCAAATCAAGTTTCAACAATTAAAAAAATGTTGTAGTTTGAGAAAAAACAACTTAATCGTAAGCAATCAGTAGGGTAAGAAAGGGTAAGAAAAGGTGCAAATGCCAACCATACATCACTAAAAGGTGGAGCGGAAGTATTCGGCTGCAAGTAGGTGCGAATGCCTGACAATGTATGATCAAAAGAGGGAGCGGAGGTTTTCGGCTGCAAGGTCTGAATGTCCAACCATAATTTGTAAAAACCGGGGAAGAAAAGGCTCGAAAGCCCGACTATACACCATCAAAAGCGGGAGCGGAGGTGTTCGGCTGCAAGTAGGTGTGAATGTTCGACCATAATTTGTAAAAAGCGGGTAAGAAAAGGTTCGAATGCCCGACTATATATTAACCAAAGCAGGAGGAGAGGTCTTCGGATAAGAGTGGATGAGAATTTACAACCATAATCTATAAAATGCGGTGAAAAAAAAGGTGTGAATACCCCATAGAACACTAAAAGGTAGAGCGGAAGTGTTCGGCTGCAAGAAGGTGTGAATGTCTGACCATAGTTTGTAAAAAGCGGGTAAGAAAAGGTTCGAAAGCCCGAACATACACCATCAAAGGAGGGAGCGGAGGTGTTCCGCTGTAAGAAGGTGTGAATGTCCGACCATAGTTGGCAAAAAGCAGGTAAGAAAAGGTTAAAATACCCGATTGTACACAATCAATAGCGGGAGCAGAGTTGTTCCGCTACTAAAAGGTGTGAAAGTCCGACCATGGTTTGTAAAAAGCGGGTAAGAAAAGGTGCGAATGCCCGACAATGTATGATCAAAGGAGGGAGCGGAGGTTTTCGGCTGAAACAAGGTCTGAATGTCCATCCATATTTTGTAAAAATCTGGGAAGAAAAGGCTCGAAAGCCCGACTATACACCATCAACAGCTGGAGCGGAGGTGTTCAGCTGCAAGAAGGTCTGAATGTCCATCAATAAATGCTAGAAAACATGGAAGAGAATTTTCGAAAATCAAACCGCACATGATCATAAGCAGGAGAGGTGTTCAAATGCAAGAAGGTGTGAATGTCCACCCATAATTACTGCAAAATGGGTAAGAAAAGGTACGAATGCCCAACCATACATGATCCTAACAGGGAGCGGAGGTGTTTGGCTGCGACAAGGTGTGTATGTCCACCCATAATTAATGAAAAGCGGGCAACAAGTAGGTTTGAATACCCATCATCAAAAGCAGGAGTGGATGTGTTCGGCTACAAGAAGGTTTGAATGTCTGACCATAGTTTGTAAAAAGCGGGTAAGAAAAGGTTCGAATGCCCAAACATACACCATCAAAGGAGGGAGCGGAGGTGTTCCGCTGTAAGAAGGTGTGAATGTCCAACCATAATTGGCAAAAAGCAGGTAAGAAAAGGTTAAAATACCCTATTGTACACAATCAATAGCGGGAGCAGAGTTGTTCCGCTACTAAAAGGTGTGAAAGTCCGACCATGAATTGTAAAAAGCGGGTAAGAAAAGGTGCGAATGCCCGACAATGTATGATCAAAAGAGGGAGCGGAGGTTTTCGGCTGAAAGAAGGTCTGAATGTCCATCCATAATTTGTAAAAATCGGGGAAGAAAAGGCTCGAAATCCCGACTATACACCATCAACAGCTGGAGCGGAGGTGTTCAGCTGCAAGACGGTCTGAATGTCCATCAATAATTGCTAGAAAACATGAAAGAAAATTTTCAAATATCAAACTGCACATGATCATAAGCAGGAGAGGAGGTGTTCAGCTGCAAGAAGGTGTGAATGTCTACCCATAATTACTGAAAAATGGGTAAGAGAAGGTGCGAATGCCTAACCATACATCATCAAAAGAGGGAGCGGAGGTGTTCCGCTGTAAGACGGTGTGAATGTCCGACCATAGATGGTAAAAAGCGGGTAAGAAAAGGTTAAATTACCCGACTGTACACAATCAAAAGAGGGAGCGGAGTTGTTCAGCTAAGAGAAGGTGTGAAAGTCCGACCTTGGTTTGTAAAAAGCGGGTAAGAAAAGGTTCGTATGCCCGAATATACACCATCAAAAGCGGAAGCGGAGGTGTTCGGCTGCAAGATATTGTGAACGTCCGACCAAAGTTTGTAAAAAGCAGTTAAGAAAAGGTTCGAATATCTAACCAAACATAAGAATGAGTCTTTTCCGCTGTAGAATGCCCGACTATAGACCATCAAATGCGGGAGCGGAGGTGTTCGGCTCTGAGTAGGTGTGAATGTCCGACCATAATTGCTGAAGAATGTGTTAGAAAAGGTAAGAATGCTGGACCATACATCATCAAAAGCGGTAGTGGTGGTGTTCGGCTGCAAAAAGGTGTGACTGTTCGACTAAAGTTTGTAAAAAGTGGGTAAGACAAGGTGCGAATGCCTGACAATGTATGATCAAAAGCGGGAGCGGAGGTGTTCAGCTGCAAGAAGGTCTACATGTCCATCAATAATTGCTAGAAAACATGAAAGAAACTTTTCGAAAATCAAACCGCACATGATCATAAGTGGGATAGGAGGTGTTCAGCTGCAAGGTGTGAATGTCCACCCATAATTCCTGAAAAATGGGCAAAAAAAAGGTGTGAATGCCCAACCATACATCATCAAAAGCAGGAGTGGAAGTGTTCGGCTACAAGAAGGTGTGAACGTCCAAACAAAATATGTAAAAAGAAGTTAAGAAAAGGTTCGAATATCCAACCAAACATAATCAAAAGCGGGAGCAGAGCTGTTCGACTGCAAGTAGGTGTGAATGTCAGATCATAATTTGCAAAAAGCTGATGAGAAAGGGTGAGAATGCCCAACTATACATCATCAAATGCGGGAGCGGAGTTGTTCGGCTGTGAGTAGGTGTGAATCTCCGACCATAATTGCTGAAAAATGTGTTAGAAAAGGTAAAAATGCCGGTCCATACATCATCAAAAGCGAGAGAGGTTGTGTTCGGCTGCAAGTAGGTGTGAATGTCCAGCCATAATTACTCACAAACGGGTAAGAAAAGGTAGTATTGCCAGACCATATATGATCAAAACAGGGAGCGGAGGTGGTTCAGCTGCAAGAAGGTTTGAATGTCAAACTAAAGTTCAAATATATGAACAAAAGCGGGAGGAGAGGTCTTCGGATGAAAGTGGTTGAAAATTTCCAACCATAATGTATAAAATGCGGTGAAAAAAAAGGTTTGATAGAACACTAAAAGGTGGAGCGGAAGTGTTCGGCTGCAAGAAGGTGTGAATGTCCGACTATATTTGGTGAAAAGCAGGTGAAGCAAGGTCTGAATGCCCAACCTTACATCATCAAAAGCGAGATCAGAGTTGTTTGGCTGCAAGAAGGCCATAGTTTGCCAAAAGCGGGTAAGGTGCGAATGTCTGACTAAATATCAACAAAATTTGGGGCGGAGGTTTTCGGATGCAAGTGGGTGTGAATATCCCACCATACAAGTATGGTGGAGAGGAAGCTGTGAATAGCCGACCATAGTTTGGAAAAAGCGGGTAAGAAAAGGTTTGAATGCCCGAGCATACACCATCAAAAGAGGGAGCGGAGGTGTTCCGCTGTACGAAGGTGTGAATGTCCGACCATACTTGGTAAAAAGCGGGTAAGAAAAGGTTAAAATACCCTACTGTACACAATCAATAGCGGGAGCGGATGTGTTCGGCTACAAGAAGGTGTGAAAGTCCGACCATGGTTTGTAAAAAGCGGGTAAGAAAAGGTGCGAATGTCCGACAATGTATGATCAAAAGAGAGAGCGGAGGTTTTCGGATACACGAAGGTGTGAACGTCCGACCAAAGTTTGTAAAAAGCAGTGAAAAGCGACAAAAAGCATTTTGTGAGTTCTGCATGATTTGGGATTTTGCTTATAAAATGCATTACTTCACTCAAACTATGTTAAAACTGATTTGTCCTTCATATTTACCATGTCTAGAAATATTTAAACAAAAACACAACGTTGTACTTTGCAGTAAAAGAAAGAGCAAATCTAAAGTTTCAGGAATCCGAGTATAAGCCTGCTTTCATGAGTTCTGCACGATTTCGGATTTTGCTATAAAATGAATTGCTTTGCTCAAACCAAGTTAAAACTGCTTTGTCCTTCCATATTCATCAATGTCTAGATCGACTTCAACAAAGAAAAACATTGGACTTTGCAGTAGAAGAAGTTGAAATCCATCTACACATTGATAAATATGAAGGACAAAGCAGTTCCCACTTGCCCATAAGAAAATAAGCTTATTCTCGGATTCCTGATCCTTCAGTGTTGCTCTTTCTTCTACTGCAAAATACAATGTTGTTCTTTGTTGAAGTCGATCTAGACATTGATAAATATGAAGGAAAAAGCAGTTTTAACTTGGTTTGAGTGAATGAATTCATTTTATACATAAAATCCGAAATCGTGCAGAACTCATGAAAATAAGCTTATTCTCGGATTCCTAAAACTTTTGATTGGCTCTTTCTTTTACTGCAAAGTACAACGTTGTTTTTTTTTTGTTTAAATCTATCAAGACATTGATAAATATGAAGGTAAAAGCCGTTTTAACATAGTTTGAGTGAAGGAATTGATTTTATAGATAAAATCCCAAATCATGCAGAACTCCTCAAAAGGGAGGTATGGCTTAATCACAAGTGTGGCTCTTTCTCATTCAGGGTAATATGAGGAAGTTTATGCTTGAAATATATGTAGAAATGGGTACATATGAAGGACAAAGCAGTGTTAACTTAGTTTGCGTGAAGAAATTCATTTTATACATAAAATCCGAAATCGTGCAGAACTCATGAAAATAAGCTTATTCTCGGATTCCTAAAACTTTTGATTTGCACTTTCTTTTACTGCAAAGTACAACGTTGTTTTTTGTTGAAATCTATCTAGACATTGATAAATACCAGCCGAAACTCTGCTGCCGCTTTTGATAATTTATGGTTGGGCATTCTTACCTTTTCTTACCCGCTTTTTACAAATTATGATCTTACATTCACACCTACTTGCAGTCGAACACCTTCTCATCCACTTATGATCATGTGCGGTTGGGCTTTCGCACCTTTTCTTACCCATTTTTCAGTAATTATGGGTGGACATTCAGACCTTCTTGCAGCCGAAAACCTCCGCTCCTCTTTTGATCATACATTGTCGGGCATTCACACCTTGTCTTACCCGCTTTTTACAAACTTTAGTCGGATATTCAAACCTTCTTGCAGCTGAACCACCTCCACTCCCTGTTTTGATCATATATGGTCTGGCAATAGTACCTTTTCTTACCCGTTTGTGAGTAATTATGGCTGGACATTCACACCTTCTTGCAGCCAAACACAACCTCTCCCGCTTTTGATGATATATGGTCCGGCATTCTTACCTTTTCTAACACATTTTTCAGCAATTATGGTCGGACATTCACACCTACTCACAGAGGAACACCTCCGCTCCCACATTTGATAGTGTATAGTCGGGCATTCTCACCCTTTCTCATCAGCTTTTTGCAAATTATGATCTGATATTCACACCTACTTGCAGTCGAACAGCTCTGCTCCCGCTTTTGATTATGTTTGGTTGGATATTCGAACATTTTCTTAATGCTTTTTACAAACTTTGGTCGGACGTTCACACCGTCTTGCAGCCGAACACCTCCGCTTCCGCTTTTGATGGTGTATAGTCGGGCATTCGAGCCTTTTCTTACCCACCTATTACTTACTATGGTTGGACATTCAAACCTTCTTGTAGCCGAACACATCCGCTCCTGCTTTTGATGATGTGTGATTTGCCATTCGCACCTTTTCTTACCCATTTTTCAGTAATTATTGGTCGGACATTCAGACCTTCTTGCACCTGAACACCTCTGCTCCCGCTTTTGATGGTGTATAGTCGGGCTTTCGAGCCTTTTCTTCCCCGATTTTTACAAATTATGGTTGGACATTCAGACCTTGCAGCCGAAAACCTCCGCTCCCTCTTTTGATCATACATTGTCGGGCATTCGCCCCTTGTCTTACACGGTTTTTACAAACTTTAGTCAGACATTCACACCTTGCAGCTGAACCACCTCCATTCCCTGTTTTGATCATGTGTGGTCTGGAAATACTACCTTTTCTTCCCCCGTTTGTGAGTAATTATGGCTGGACATTCAGACCTACTTGCAGCCGAAAAACCACCTCTCCCGCTTTTGATGATGTATTGTTCGGCATTCTAGTCTTTTCTATCACATTTTTCAGCAATTATGATCTGACATTCACACCTACTTGCAGTCGAACAGCTCTGCTCCCGCTTTTGATTATGTTCGGTTGGATATTCAAACTTTTTCTTAACTGCTTTTTACAAACTTTGGTCGGACGTTCACACCTTCTTGCAGCCGAACACCCCCGCTTCCGCTTTTGATGGTATATATTCAGGTATTCGAACCTTCTCTTACCCGCTTTTTACAAACCATGGTTGGACTTTCATACCTTCTTGTAGCTGAACAACTCCACTCCTGCTTTTGATGATTTATGGTTGGACATTCGCATCTTTTCCTACCCATTTTTCAGTAATTATGGGTGGATATTCACATCTTCTTGCAGCTGAACACCTCCTCTCCCGCTAATGATCATGTAAGGTTTGATATTCGAAAATTTTCTTTCATGTTTTAAAGCAATTATTAATGGACATTCACACCTACTTGCAGCCGAACACCACCTCTCCCGCTTTTGATGATGTATGGACCGGCATTCTTACCTTTTCTAACACATTTTTCAGCAATTATGGTTGGAGAATCACACCTATTCACAGCCGAACAACTCCGCTACCGCATTTGATGGTGTATAGTCGGGATTTCTCACCCTTTCTCATCAGCTTTTTGCAAATTATTCTCTGACATTCACACCTACTTGCAGTCAACAGCTCTGCTCCCGCTTTTGATTATGTTTGGTTAGATATTCCAACCTTTTCTTAACTGCTTTTTTACAAACTTTGGTCGGACGTTCACACCTTCTTGCAGCCGAACACCTACGCTTCCGGTTTTGATAGTGTATATTCGGGAATACGAACCTTTTCTTACCCGCTTTTTACAAACCATGGTCGGACTTTCACACCTTCTCTTAGCTGAACAACTCCGCTCCCTCTTTTGATTGTGTACAGTCGGGTATTTTAACCTTTTCTTACCCGCTTTTTACCAACTATGATCGGACATTCACACCGTCTTACAGCGGAACACCTCCGCTCCCTCTTTTGATGGTGTATGTTCGGGCATTCGAACCTTTTCTTACCCGCTTTTTACAAACCATGGTGTGACTTTCACACCTTCTTGTAGCCGAACAACTCCGCTCCCGCTATTGATTGTGTACAGTCGGGTATTTTAACCTTTTCTTACCCGCTTTTTACCAACTATGGTCGGACATTCACACCGTCTTACAGCGGAACACCTCTGCTCCCGCTTTTGATCATGTAAGGTTTGATATTCAAAAATTTTCTTTCATGTTTTAAAGCAATTATTAATGGACATTCACACCTACTTGCAGCCGAACACCACCTCTCCCGCTTTTGATGATGTATGGACCGGCATTCTTACCTTTTCTAACACATTTTTCAGCAATTATGGTTGGAGAAGCGGGAGGAGAGGTCTTCGGATGAGAGTGGTTGAAAATTTCCGACCATAATGTATAAAATGCGGTGAAAAAAAGGTGTGATAGAACACTAAAAGGTGGAGCGGAAGTGTTCAGCTGCAAGAAGGTGTGAATGTCCGACTATATTTGGTGAAAAGCAGGTGAAGCAAGGTCTGAATGCCCAACCTTACATCATCAAAAGCGAGATCAGAGGTGTTTGGCTGCAAGAAGGCAATAGTTTGCCAAAAGCGGGTAAGGTGCGAATGTCCGACTAAATATCAACAAAATTTGGGGCAGAGGTCTTCGGATGCAAGTGGGTGTGAATATCCAACCATACAAGTATGGTGAAGAGGAAGCTGTGAATAGCCGACCATAGTTTGGAAAAAGCGGGTAAGAAAAGGTTTGAATACCCGAACATACACCATCAAAAGAGGGAGCGGAGGTGTTCCGCTGTACGAAGGTGTGAATGTCCGACCATAGTTGGTAAAAAGCGGGTAAGAAAAGGTTAAAATACCCGACTGTACACAATCAATAGCGGGAGCGGATGTGTTTGGCTACAAGAAGGTGTGAAAGTCCGACCATGGTTTGTAAAAAGCGGGTAAGAAAAGGTGCGAATGTCCGACAATGTATGATCAAAAGAGAGAGCGGAGGTTTTCGGATACAAGAAGGTTTGAATGTCCCACCATAGTTTGTAAAACGCGGGTAAGAAAAGGTTCGAATGCCCGACTATACACAATCAATAGCGGGAGCGGATGTGTTCGGCTACAAGAAGGTGTGAAAGTCCGATCATGGTTTGTAAAAACCGGGAAGAAAAGGCTCGAAAGCCCGACTATACACCATCAAAAAGAAGGTTTGAATGTCCATCAATAATTGCTTTAAAACAAGAAAGTAAATTTTCGAATATCAAACCGTACATGATCATAAGCGGGAGAGGAGGTGTTCCGCTGTAAGACAGTGTGAATGTCCGACCATAGTTGTAAGAAGGTACCAGAACCAGTAGATGACTTCCACCCTGACATAACATCAGCCTAACCAACACGCCCGGAAGGACAAAGATAAGAGTCAGCAGTAAAATCTGTACTCCACCGGTGTGTTAAGTGCTAGTAACCTCTGACACCGAAGATTGAAACATCCTTACTGAGACCTGCGATGAAGATGATCATACACATGGTGTGAACCATGGCAGAAACTGTTTGTTGTTTGTATTTTCTTATTTGTAACCAGCATGTGCACATTGTATCTTGATTTCACAGGAAGCAATAATACAGGGCTGCTGTATTGTTCCCTGTGTGCGAGGCCTCATTGTATGTATCTCACCAAATGATTCAAATGACTCAAAGAACTTTTTTGCTTTCAAAATTTTTCCTCTAGTGACGCTGACTTAGAGAGGAATGAAGATAATCATGTTTAATTGTTCATGTTTTGATTGTTTATCATTGGACCCTTTATCACTATGATGCCTGCATTTTAAACTCACGTTGTGTGCAAATGCAGTCTGATGTTTTACAGATAAAGTTATTATTTTCCTTGTTTCTTTTGGGTTGAATAATATAATGGTATTATTATAATCAAAAGGGAGGAATGTAATGGAAAATAATTCTTATATGCATTGTATTGAGTGTTACTGTGTATAACCTGCAAATGACCGAGCTGCAAGGTACCACCCTGCCCTGTTTTCTTAAATTCCTCTTTACAATGGTGGGCTTGTTATAACGAGATAGCTGCACTTTAGGGGGGACAGGGTTAGGCTGGTATTTACGAGTGTGTCTGGGTAACCTCAACTGATGTTTGGGGAGGAAAGTTAGAAGAACAATCAACTATACCCAAAAACAGATGACGTGATGAGCGGGCAATATAACTGTGTGTTTTTGCTTCAGTGGTCAGAGCAGCTCTGTATTCTGTACTGTGTTGTTCTCTCTTGCAAGATATTATTATTAAAGCCTCTTATCTCCTCACAAGAAAATAACTGACTCCCCAAATGCAAGTGTCAGGACAAATGATCAAACTTCTCCAAGCTTCAGTCTGCAGAGAAGTACAAGACAGGGTTGCCCACTTTCGCCCTCACTTTTGGCTATTTTCATCAAAACTTTAGCAGCTGCTATCAGACAAGATAAAAATATTAAAGGCATCCAACCCCAAAATATTGAGCATAAAATCTTATTGAGCAAAAAGTCTTTATGCTGATGATGTATTACTTTTCCTTCAGAACTCACAGATGTCTCTCACTCACACGATCACACTCATAAATAAATTCTCAGCACTTTCTGACTACTCTATCAATTGGTCTAAGACCACAGTTCTGCCCATTAACTGTAGGGTCCAGAATATACCTGCGATCACTTTACAGTCAGGAAATATTAGATATTTAGGCATAAACATTTCCTCCAGGCTCTCAGAGCTAACAAAGCTAAATCATGTGCAATTATTAAAGACAGTAGAGGACAATCTCTCTCGTTGGAAGTCCTTACCTATATCACTTATGGGGAGAGTTACAACCATTAAAATGATGATACTACCAAAAGTTAACTATTTGTTCTCAATGATCCCCATAAAACAACCTGCTACTTGGTTTAAGTCACTAGATTCATGCATCTCCAAATTTCTGTGGAAAAACAAACCACCACGTATTAGTTTAAAAACCCTACAGAAGACCAAGGACAGTGGTGGATTAGATTTACCTAATTTTCAGCACTATTCCTTAGCCAATAGGTTACGGTATATATCGAAATGGTTTAAACCTAGCCCAATAGATGAACATGGATAAATATAGAACAAGCATCTGGAAATCTCTGACCTGCCACTTATTAGTCAAAACGTAAAAAATCACAAATGTTTCAAAAGCATTAACATCAGCACCTCTCTGACAGCCTGGTGGGAATTTCTTAAAATAACAAAGTCTTCACTTGTCCCGTGTAAGCTTACACCCATCTGGAACAATCCTGACATCCTGCAAAACAAAAAAATGCTAAACTTTACTCTGTGGAAGATCAAAGGAATCAAACATCTGGAACATATAATCCAAAATGGACATTTTATTTCATTTGATGAGCTCATATCACAACATGAGATAGGCAGCAATAAATTCCTAGAATATCAACAACTTAAGTCTATAATAACAAAGAAATATATCCTCCACCAACCAGACTTACAACTCCCGATTAGGGTAGCAGAATTTCTAAGCATCTGCACCCCAAAACTACTATCAAAAATATATAAATTATTGTCTAAGATAGATGACACAATGTCTCTACCGTCCTCAAAATGGGAGGCAGATTTATCCATCAGTTCTAGTCATAGCTTCTGGCTACAAATATGTTTGAACACCTTCAGAATGACTCAAAATCCTAATTTACAGCTCATACAATACAAAATTCTTCTTAGAACACACTATACAGGACAAAGGATGTTCAGGATGGGTCTAACACACTCAAACATCTGCTCACATTGCACAGATAACACACCTGATGATTATGCACACGCTTTGTGGTTTTGTGCGCCTGTCCAGAAGTTCTGGCTTGAAGTCTGTGTGGACCTATCAACATGGCTGTGGAGGTGGCGTGGTGCATCAGCTGCAGGAGAGAGCTGTGGAGAGAGCTCTGGGGAGCAGGACTAGGTGAGTAATTAGTACACCGGCAGTCACTTATCTAATGACTGTCCTCTTTTAAAAACTCAGTAGCGTGCTGGAGCTGGAAGGAGGATTGAAGTGGAGTCGGCAGCACGAACCGGGAGGTAAGGCCTGCGAACGACTCCACATTTGTGAAAAAGGGTTAAATAAATTATACGTTGAACCGTCCGCTGTCTCTGAGTCTCTCTGAGAGAACCCGCAGTGGCAACAGGCCGCCACATTGGCACCCAACTGGGATTCAGCAGAGGAGACATGACGGAACCGCAATAGCCCATAACAGCTCTGGCCCCCCTCCCCTTTGGAGAGGGCAGCGGCACCGGCCCCCTCGCTCGCTGGGGTCGTCCTGTATAACATGACGCCTGAAGACGACCCTTAGTCATTTCTGGGGATGTTCGAGGCAACGGCAGCGGCGTGCAGATGGCCGGAGGCGGAGTGGGCCGTGCGGTTGCTTCCCCTCCTTTCTGGGGACGCCCAAACGGCGGCGCTGAGCCTTCCTGCTCGCTCTCGAAGCCAGTACGCGGACGTCAAGAGGGCAGTCCTGGATCGCCTGGGGTACTCGGCGGAGGACCATCGCCGCCGGTTCAGAAGGACCAAACTGGGCCCCACGGACCGCCCGTTCACCTATGCGCAGCAGTTGACCGACGCAGCGACACGGTGGCTGCTGCCAGGGGACTCGAATGGAGAGCGGATGATGCTGGGACAAATCGTCCTGGAACAGTTCGTGGAGGGGCTGCCAAGTGGTACGGCGGAGTGGGTACGCTGCCACCGACCCACTGACCTGGAGGCCGCGATCACCCTTGCGGAGGACCATCTGGCCGTTTTTTTCCAGGGCCGGACACCGGAGGCTCGGCCAGCATCGCTGGGCCGGCCAACACCAGCGCCCCAGAGGAGGCTGTCAACAGCTGGCTCTCAGCTGGCAACAGCACGACCGTCTCCTCTCCCCCACAGTAACCTTTCCTGCCCTCTCTTTCCACCCCATGTTCTAGCCGCTACAAGTCCTGCTCCCGACCCACAGAGGGTCCCTCAGGTGGCGGGGCAGGGGTGTTGGAGGTGAGGGCAGCCCGGTCATTTTCGTCGCGAGTGCCCGCTCATGGAGGTCGGACAGGTGATTTGGGTTTTTGGCCCTCCAGCGCCCTCCCCCGGTCCAGGAGGGACGTACAGCATTCCGGTAAGGATTCAGGGGGGTACACATCAGGCAATGGTGGACTCGGGCTGCACACAGTATAGTTCACCAGAATCTGATTCGACCTGGGGCTTTGATAGAGGCAGAATGGGTGGATATTAGGTGTGTGCATGGAGATATTCACAGATACCCCGTGGTCCCGGTTGAAATTCGCTATAAGGGGAAAAAGCATAGTGTGAAGGCCGCGGTTAGCTCCTGCCTGGCGCACCCCCTGATTTTGGGAACCCATTGGCCCGGGTTTGATAGATTAGTGGGGCAGTGTGTGGGGGTGCGCTCACGACCGTCAGGGTCATGGGATATGTGTGCTGTCCTCAGCGGTGACGCGAGGTTGTCCGACACTGCAGACGGGGAGGGGGAGCCGACGGTACCTTCACAGGCGGCTCCGTCGGTTCCCGTGTTCGACTCCATGGAAGATTGTCCACTCGAGCAGTCTCGTGATGATACTCTACGCTATGCCTTGGATCAGGTGATAAAAATTGATGGTCATATGGTGCACCCTGACGCAGTGCTAACATATCCGCATTTTTCATTGTGCAGGGACAGAGTGAGTCGTGACACTCAGACAGAGGAAATCATAACACAGCTGTTGGTGCCGAAAAGCTGTCGGGAAATCGTTTTCCAGGCGGCTCATTATAACCCGATGGCGGGGCATATGGGGTATGAAAAAACAATGAATCGTATAATATTGGCCAGGCAGTCGGGCAGACGTGCGCGTCCTGCTCCGAATGCCAGTTGGTTAACCAACAGGCCGTCCTGAAAGCACTTTGCGCCCATTGCCGCTGATTGAGGTCCCATTTGAGCGTATTGGGATGGACTATCGCAAGGTGAATGATGTGTCACGATTTGATGCCTATCCTATGCCCCGGGTCGACGAGCTCCTGGATCGCCTGGGCACTGATCGTTTTTTCACGACACTGGATTTGACCAAGGGCTACTGGCAGATTCCCTTGTCTCCAGAGTCTAAGGAAAAAACGGCCTTCTCCACTCCATACGGGTTGTACCAATTTGTCACACTTCCGTTCGGGTTGTTCGGGGCCCAAGCCACATTTCAACGCCTTATGGATCGGGTCCTGCGGCCGCATGCTGCGTATGCTGCCGCTTACCTGGATGACGTCATCATCCATAGCAACAGCTGGGCGGAGCATGATCAGCAGGTGGCGGCAGTGCTGGAGTCACTGTGGCAGGCGGGGCTCACGGCCAACCCAAAGAAGTGTGCAGTTGGACGGAGGGAGGTACGGTATCTGGGGTACCACTTGGGCGGCGGACAGGTGCGTCCACAGGTAGACAAGACAGCAACGATTGCAGCCTGCCCAAAACCTAAGACCAAGAAAGAGGTGAGGCGGTTTTTGGGGCTGGCCAGATATTACCGGCGATTTATTCCCAACTTCGCGGAGCTGACCAGCCCCTTTACCGACCTTACCCGAAAAGGGGCCTCTAATCCGGTCCGGTGGACGGAGCAGTGCCAGGCGTCACTTGAGAGGGTAAAGCAGACCCTCTGTGGGGAGCCTCTTCTCCACACACCTAACTCCTCTCTCCCATTTGTCCTGCAGACTGATGCATCGAGAAGGGGGTTAGGGGCTGTTCTGTCCCAGCAGGTGCGGGGCGTTGACCGCCCAGTGCTTTACATCAGCCGGAAACTATCCGAGAGGGAGACCAGATACAACACGGTGGAGAGGGAGTGCCTGGCCATCCGGTGGGTGGTCGGCGCCCTGCGGTATTACTTGCTGGGGCGCCAATTCACCCTCTGCTCGGACCATGCTCCCCTCCAGTGGCTCCACCGAATGAAAAATGTCAATGCATGGATCACCCGCTGGTATCTGGCAATACAGCCTTTTAAATTCAAAGTGGTCCATAGGCCGGGGGCACATATGGCAGTGGCCGACTTCCTTTCCAGCTCGCATGGCGAGGTGGGGGGGGGGGGAGTAGGTTAGGCCAGACCGCTCCCCGGCCAAAGTCAGGCGGTGGAGGTATGTGGAGGGGGCGTGGTGCATCAGCTGCAGGAGAGAGCTGTGGAGAGAGCTCTGGGGAGCAGGACTAGGTGAGTGATTAGTACACCGGCAGTCACTTGTCTAATCACTCTCCTCTTTTAAGAACTCAGAGCTGGAAGGAGGATTGAAGTGGAGTGGGCAGCACGAACCGGGAGGGAAGGCCTGCGAACGACTCCACATTCGTGAAAAAGGGTTAAATAAACTATAGGTTGAACCGTCCGCTGTCTCTGAGTCTCTCTGAATGAACCCGCAGTGGCAACAGGCCGCCACAATGTGGAATTTTTAAAGACAGTAGAGGACGATCTCTCTCGTTGGAAGTCCTTACCTATATCACTTATGGGGAGAGTTACAACCATTAAAATGATGATACTACCAAAAGTTAACTATTTGTTCTCAATGATCCCCATAAAACCACCTGCTACTTGGTTTAAGTCACTAGATTCATGCATCTCCAAATTTCTGTGGAAAAACAAACCACCACGTATTAGTTTAAAAACCCTACAGAAGACCAAGGACAGTGGTGGATTAGATTTACCTAATTTTCAGCACTAGTCCTTAGCCAATAGGTTACGGTATATATCAAAATGGTTTAAAACTAGCCCAATAGATGAACATGGATAAATATAGAACAAGCATTGTGTGATAATCTGGAAATCTCTGACCTGCCACTTATTAGTCAAAACGTAAAAAATCACAAATGTTCTCTGACAGCCTGGTGGGAATTTCTTAAAATAACAAAGTCTTCACTTGTCCCGTGTAAGCTTACACCCATCTGGAACAATCCTGACATCCTGCAAAACAAAAAAATGCTAAACTTTACTCTGTGGAAGATCAAAGGAATCAAACATCTGGAACATATAATCCAAAATGGACATTTTATTTCATTTGATGAACTCATATCACAACATGAGATAGGCAGCAATAAATTCCTAGAATATCAACAACTTAAGTCTATAATAACAAAGAAATATATCCTCCACCAACCAGACTTACAACTCCCGATTAGGGTAGCAGAATTTCTAATCATCTGCACCCCAAAACTACTATCAAAAATATATAGATTATTGTCTAAGATAGATGACACAATGTCTCTGTACAAAAAAGAACGTAGTACTTTTCAGGATAGGAAACAACAACACTAATTTTTTTCAGGAATCCGAGAATAAGCTTCTTTTCACGAGTTCTACACAATTCAGGATTTTGATATAAAATTAATTCCTTCACTCAAACCAAGTTAAAACTGCTTTGTCCTTCATATTTATCCATGTCTTAATAGCTTTAAACAAAAAAGAACGTTGTACTTTAAAGGATAGGAAAGAACAACACTAAACCTTTTCAGGAATCCGAGAATAATCGTCTTTTGACGAGTTCTACACAATTTCGGATTTTGATATGAAATTAATTCCTTCACTCAAACCAAGTTAAAACTGCTTTGTCCTTCATATTTATCCATATCTGAATAGGTTTAAACAAAAAAGAAAGTATTACTTTGCAGTATACAAAAGAACAACACTAAACCTTTAAGAATCCGAGAATAAGCTTCTTTACACGAGTTCTACACAACTTCGGATTTTGATATAAAATGAATTCCTTCACTCAAACCAAGTTAAAACTGATCTGTCCTTCATATTTATCCATGTCTGAATAGCTTTAAACAAATAATAACGTTGTACTTTGCAGGATAGGAAAGAACAACACTAAACCTTTTCAGGAATCCGAGAATAAGCTTCTTTTCACGAGTTCTACACAATTTCGGATTTTGATATAAAATGAATTCCTTCACTCAAACCAAGTTAAAACTGCCTTTTCCTTCATATTTACCCATGTCTAAATAGGTTTCAGGCATAACATTCTTCATATTACCCTGTATGTGAAAGAAGCATACTTGTGATGGAGCAATACACTCCTTTTGGGTAACCTAAACTGATGGTTGGGGAGGAAAGTTAGAAGAACAATCAACTATCAACCAAAGACAGATGACGTGATGAGCGGGCAATATAACTGTGGGTTTTTGCTTCAGTGGTCAGAGCAACTCTGTATTCTGTACTGTGTTGTTCTCTCTTGCAATATATTATTATTAAAGCTTCTTATCTCCTCAGAAGAAAATAACTGCCTCTGTGCGTTACTAAATTTCCACCACAATTTTGGCGTCACGAACAGGATCCCTCGACTGGTGTCTCTGGACCGGACCGCAGTGCATGGCCAGCCTGGACTGAAGTAGCTGTTCCAGCCTCATACCTCCAAGGCCTTTTCTGAGAGAGAGGACTGGCAGGTCCTTTTCCTGAATACCAGCGCTGGGATCATTTTTGAAATATGATAGTCTGAGACGATAGGACTGCTTTTTAGTTTTTATTTGAATAAAAGAGGGTTTCCCGGTTGTGTCATTAGTGAGACAGAGATTTCACGGGTAAGTGAACCTCTTGAAGCAGTCCGAAGAAGTGTGAGTGCAGATTAAGGTCCTCATTGGAGACGTCCTTTGAGTGAAGGAATATATTTCCCCATTCCAAGTCTGAGAATGGGAAACAGTAGGTCTCAGACTTTTGACCCTACCGGGGGACCTAAGCATGATGAAATGAAAAAGAAATATGGTCCAGAGGTTTTCCACCTGAAGGTTCTTTTAGTATGTTAGAAATAAGAAAATTAGAAGAAAAGTTTTGCAAATATGAGAAAGAGATGAAGCAAAAAAAAGAAAATTAAGTTTAAATAAGAAGTAATAAAGGTATAGAATGTTGGAAAAAATAAAGTGTATTAAGAGAAAGAAAGGAAAATGTTAAACAAATGCCATGACGGAATGATGATAATAATTTAGTATGTGGACGAAAAGATAATTCAGCTCTGATTAAGACTGAATCTTCTTTTAAACCACCACCATATTCCACTGAAAACACTTTTTCTCCTCCTGCACCTCTTTATCCCACCCTGAGCGCTCTCGCTGTGCCGGATCCTGACCTGGACTCCTGTCCTCCACGACACCTGCAACAACAACAGCCAGCCCTGCCACAAGCCTCTGGCTCTTGGGAAGAAGGGACTTCTTCCATCCTCCCTCGGGAAGAAATTCCATCATCCTCACAACATCAGTTACATAGGTCTGATGATGAGGAAAAGGAAGACGTTTGGTTCTCCAGCGTACCTGCCCAAGAACTTTTAACGCAATTGACAAAAATCCTTTACCCACAATCTGGACATCAGAGATCTAAACGTGAGAAAAAACAAAACCAGATTCAAACCATGCCTATGGTTAAAGTTGCAGGTCCCACTGGACCATTACTGGTTTATCGACCCTGGACTGAGACTGACATCATGGAAGCATAACAATGCTTACCAGATCCAGAGAATTCTGGACCCCGTTTTGCTGACGAGTTGCGAGATTTCTGCGCACAATTCTGCCCGACTGGGGTTGAATTGCGTCGCATATTGGCAAAAAAGTTCAAACCGACCGACCTCTGCAAAATAGAGGCCAGTATGCTACAACTGGATTTGCAACCTACCAACAGTGAACGAGGACATAATGATAACGCTCAAGCCATCACCACTCAATTTCCAACAAAAATCAATATGTCCCACATTTACACCTGCAAACAGAAACCCCGTGAAGGGACTGATGATTTTGTACACCGCATCCTTGAGGAAGTCAGCAAGCACAGCGGTCATCAGAGACCAACAGATTTGGGTAATGAATCAGGACCACGGGAGAGTATTGCATGCAATGCAATAATTAAAAGCCTCATGCCAGATGTCACCACTGAAGTAAAGAACATTTACGTGGGATGGTGTGAGGGTCCTCGTTTGGCTGACGTTCGCCGATATGCTCGCCATGCTCATAACCAAGTTGAGACGCGTAAGACCACCAAAAGGGACAAGTGTGAAAAGGAGCTGCATTTGGCAGCCATGACCATGTATTACGCAGTTGGTGTAAACAGAGGACGAGGCCGAAGTCGAAGACGTGGATGTGTGGGAGAGGAGGTCGAAATGGGCCACGCCAGAGCTATGATCCGAATATTTGTTTTTACTGTGGCCAGACTGGACACTGGAAGAAGGACTGTCCACAGCTGAAAAGTGATGAAATTGGGCAAAAAGGCTGACTGAGGGTGGGAGGCAGGTTCTGGACGTCACGCGGCAGCAGAGCCTCCGCTAATGGGTGATAGCACAACACACTCACACATTTTTCCTGCTCTGTGTAGTGAAGAAACGCTTGCCGACTGTGATTCACGTAGTAAAGTTTTGCATGCTATTTCCGTCCTAGAGCAAAGATATTTCTCTCAGAATATAGGAACTTATGTTCATCAGTAGTGACGTCAGGGGAGTTTGATTGTCCTCCAAAGTTAAGTGGAAACCACGTTTACTCTATGTCTGCATTAGGCCAGGTTGTGAAGGAGAAAATGACATAGCCCATTGCATGTGTCACTCCCGATGGGCTCTCCTTCAAACACTCATTTTTGTTATCAGAGTTGTGTCCCATTAACCTGATGGGCCGTGATCTCATGTGTAAATTAGGCATTATTTTAACTTCTACACCAGAGGGTGTTAACGTTATGTTACAGCCTGACAAAGTTTTCACAGCAGTGCAGTTTGATTCATCTACACTTACATATGCTTATGAGTGGAAACTTCCCAACTCTCCTTTTTCACAACAACTAGTGGAAGAAGCAAAAGTGTTAGTTTCACCCCTTTCTGATTTTATGCAACCTGCTGATTTGAACTGCACATCACACATTTCTTTGGGGCCTGACAATGACTATGAGAAGAAGTGAAAAAATATGTGCGCCTACTTTATTGGCTGTGTCGCTCACTCCAGAGCAATTTGATTTTTTTAATGTTTGTGGTACTCGCCCTCACATTTCCTTGGCCAAACCTACACACTGGCATTGACAAGGTGTGGGAGAGTTTGTTGCTACATGTCAGAAAGAAACGGATTGGACCGTTTCACCTGCTGATCCAAATTTGATGTTTTCTGAACGATTGTCAGCATACAAAAAAGCATTTTTGAGTACAATGCATTGTCAAAGAACTGTGGAATTAATTCCTACCACAGAATCAGGGATTAAACCTGTTTTTCAATCTTTTCAGAAAACAGGCGTTATTGTTCCTTGTGAAAATTCACCTGTGCGCACTCCATTGTTTCCTGTTAAAAAGATTAAAGATGCTGGCCAGCCAGATGAATGGCGTTTTGTACAGGACCTCCAAGCGGTGAATGCTGCAGTTCAGCCACGTGTTCCTACTGTGCCCAACCCACACACTATTTTGTCTCAAATTCCATCAGATGCACAGTTTTTCTCAGTGGTTGACTTGTCTAATGCATTTTTCTCTGCACCAGTGAACCCTGATAGCCCATTTTGGTTTGCTTTTTAGTTTGAAGGGAGATCTTGGACTTTTACCCGGTTATGCCAGGGGTACTGTGAAAGTCCCACTATTTACAATGCTGCCCTCAAAGCTAGTCTGGATTAACTTCAATTAACCACAGGCTCTGCTCTTTTGCAGTATGTGGATGACATCCTTTTATGTAGTCCATCTAAACAACAGTGGGAAAAAGACAGTGAATCTGTTGAAACATCTTCATTCTTATGGCCATAAAGCCAGCCTTTCTAAGTTACAGTTTGTACAGGACAAAGTCACCTTTTTGGGTCATGTGATTTCTAAGGATGGGCGCTCACTTTCTCCTAAACGTGTTGCTGCAGTTCAGAACATTCCTAAACCGGTTACTAAAAAACAGCTTATGTCATTCTTAGGTATAACATCTTACTGCAGGAACTTTATTCCTAACTACTCTTTTCTCGAAGCTCCCTTAGGTGCTCTTATCCATGGAAAAGGCCTCCAGTCAGCTGATCGTGTTCCATGGACTCCTGAGGCTGAATCAGCCTTTAGTCAGCTTAAGCTGGCTCTTCAAACAGCACCAACACTTGGCATTCCAGATCCTCATAAACCTTTCATACAGGCAGTTGATGAGAAGCATGGTTGTATGACATCTGTTCTTATGCAGGAACATGGGGGCAGGCAAAGGCCAGTGGCTTATTTCTCAGCAAAACTGGACTCTGTGGCTGCAGGCCTGCCTGGTTGTCTTCGTGCTGTTGCAGCTGCAGAGAAAGCTGTCCTGGCCTCCCGAGATATTGTGGGCTACGCTAATTTGACTGTTTTGGTTCCTCATGCTGTTGCCATTATTCTTCTCGAGCAGAAAACTTCACATCTTTCAACTGCTCGTTGGCTCAGATACACCTCTGTGCTCCTTGATATGCCAAATGTCACTGTTAAACGTTGTACTGTTCTGAATCCTGCTACTTTGCTTCCGACTCCTGAGGATGGGGAGCCTCATGACTGTGAAGCTGTTTTGGAACAAGTTTGTACACCCCGACCTGATCTTTTAGAGACTCCTCTTCCAAACTCTGACATGATTCTTTTTGTAGATGGATCAGCTTTGCGTGATCCAGCCACAGGTACTAACTGTGTTTGGTTAGCAGTATGTTCATCACATGACACATTGCTGTCTGGTTCTCTTCCTAAACATTTCTCTGCTCAAACTGCTGAGCTTATTGCACTTACTGAAGCTTGTAAGTTGGCAGCTGGTAAGTCTGTCACCATTTACACAGATTCCAGATATGCTTTTGGTGTTGTTCATGACTTTGGTGCGCTGTGGAAACACAGGCATTTCCTTAAATCAGATGGTAAAACTATTCTGAACTCCAAGCAGGTTTCTGATCTTCTTGATGCGATCCTTTTGCTTACAGCAATCTCGGTCTGTAAGTGTGCGGCTCACACTAACTCAGACGATCCTGTTGCTTGTGGCAATGCCAGAGCTGATGCTGCAGCTAAGCAAGCAGCTAAATCTTTTCCTGTTTTCGCTTCCCTCTCTTTGCAGGCAGAAGACTCCCTCACAGATCTCCATGCTTTGCAAACTTTTGCCTCTGCAGATGAAAAACACATTTGGTCCTCTGTGGGTGCAACTCTACGGATGGTGTTTGGATGGGACCTGATGGTAAACCCTGTCTACCTAAACATTTTTTTCCTCATTTTGCAAAATTGACCCATGGGTTGGACCATGTGTCAAAATGGGGGATGCTGAATGCACTCACTGCTCAGTGGTTCACAAAGGATTCAGTTCATATGCGCAAAAATACTGTCAGTCATGTATGGTTTGTGCCACACATAATTTAGGAAAGATATTACACACATCACAAGCTGCACACACTCCACCAGAGAGACCTTTTGAACATTTGATGATGGATTTTGTTGAACTCACACCAGCTGAAGGAAAGAAATATGCACTAGTAATAGTGGACGTGTTTAGTAAATGGGTTGAAGTTTTCCCTGCAAAACATGCAAACAGTAATGCAGTGACTAAAGCACTGCTAAACAGAAATCATTCCTAGATGAGCATTCCAGAGAAGATCAGCAGTGATAATGGCACACATTTTGTAAACACTGCATTGACTGAGGTTGGTAAATTCATGGGAATAAGATTGCGCACACATTGTGCTTATCATCCATAGAGTGGAGGTGCTGTGGAAAGAGAAAATGGTTCATGAAAGTCCAAGTTAGCCAAATGTTGTGAAGAAACAGGTCTGCCATGGACAAAAGCATTACCTATTGTGCTTACCTACATGAGAATGAGAATCCGAGCTCGAGTTAATCTCAGCCCATTTGAAATTTTATTTGGCAGACCTCCTAACCTGGGATTGGGACCTGTAACCAGACCCCTCCCTTCCACAACTGTTTGTGATGATGCTATGTTGTTTTACTGTCGAAACCTTTCCACTGTTCTATCTCAAGTTTCACAGACAGTAAAAGCAGCCCTTCCAGCCACAGAAAACACACCTCTGCACCCACTCCAAACAGATGACAGGTGGTGAAGGAACTTCGCAGGAAACATTGGAAGTCCAAACGTTAGCAAGGCCCGTTCCAGGTGCTACTGGTCACTCACACAGCTGTTAAAGTTGCAGAGAGAGCAGCCTGGATTCATGCCAGTCACTGTAAGAAGGTACCAGAACCAGTAGATGACTTCCATCCTGACATACATCAGCCTAACCAACACGCCCGGAAGGACAAAGATAAGAGTCAGCAGTAAAAGCTGTACTCCACCGGTGTGTTAAGTGCTAGTAACCTCTGACACCGAAGATTGAAACATCCTTACTGAGACCTGCGATGAAGATGATCATACACATGGTGTGAACCATGGCAGAAACTGTTTGTTGTTTGTATTTTCTTATTTGTAACCAGCATGTGCACATTGTATCTTGATTTCACAGGAAGCAATAATACAGGGCTGCTGTATTGTTCCCTGTGTGCGAGGCCTCATTGTATGTATCTAACCAAATGATTCAAATGACTCAAATAACTTTCTTGCTTTCAAAATTTTTCCTCTAGTGACGCTGACTTAGAGAGGGATGAAGATAATCATGTTTAATTGTTCATGTTTTGATTGTTTATCATTGGACCCTTTATCACTATGATGCCTGCATTTTAAACTTGCGTTGTGTGCAAATGCAGGCTGATGTTTTACAGATAAAGTTATTATTTTCCTTGTTTCTTTTGGGTTGATTAATATAATGGTATTATTATAATCAAAAGGGAGGAATGTAATGGAAAATAATTCTTATATGCATTGTATTGAGTGTTACTGTGTATAACCTGCAAATGACCGAGCTGCAAGGTACCACCCTGCCCTGTTTTCTTAAATTCCTCTTTACAATGGTGGGCTTGTTATAATGAGATAGCTGCACTTTAGGGGGGACAGGGTTAGGCTGGTATTTACGAGTGTGTCTGGGTAACCTCAACTGATGGTTGGGGAGGAAAGTTAGAAGAACAATCAACTATACCCAAAAACAGATGACGTGATGAGCGGGCAATATAACTGTGTGTTTTTGCTTCAGTGGTCAGAGCAGCTCTGTATTCTGTACTGTGTTGTTCTCTCTTGCAAGATATTATTATTAAAGCCTCTTATCTCCTCACAAGAAAATAACTGACTCCCCAAATGCAAGTGTCAGGACAAATGATCAAACTTCTCCAAGCTTCAGTCTGCAGAGAAGTACAAGACAGGGTTGCCCACTTTCGCCCTCACTTTTGGCTATTTTCATCAAACCTTTAGCAGCTGCTATCAGACAAGATAGAAATATTAATGTCACACCGTAATGAAGTGCGGGCCCCGGTGCGGTCACAGAGTCAGGAGGACAAGAACTCTTAGTTCAAACAACAGTTTATTAGTTAACAGAAAATCTCACACTGAGGAAAAACCTGGCCTGGTGAGCAGGGAAGTCGGCCTGCAGAACCGGAACAAAAAACCAAGGTAATCCAAGAACTGAAAATAATCCACAAAAACATCAAGGGTCAGGATCCAGGTCGTGAACCAAACAGGCATAACAAATACATTAACACACGAGCAAAGAAAGGCGGAGAAGACCAGGTATTTAAACTAACGGGGCAATCAAGGGAAGATGGAACACAGGTGAGTTACGAACCAGGTGTGACAGTACCCCCCCTCCGACGACCGCCTTTAGGCGGCCCACCAGGCTTGTTAGGGTGGGTTCTGTAGAAGTCGGTGATGAGGGCATGGTCCAGAATAAACCGACGTGGAACCCAAGAACGCTCCTCCGGCCCATAACCCTCCCAGTCAACCAAATACTGGAAACCCCTGCCACGACGTCTGACATTCAGAATCCGATCAACTGAGAAAGCAGGATGGCCATCCACGACCAGGGGGGGAGGAGGAGGTTCAGCTGGAGGACCAAGTGCACAAGAGGTGACTGGCTTTAAGAGGGACACATGAAACGTGGGGTGTACCTTAAGGGAGTCTGGGAGCTTAAGGCGCACAGCCGAGGGGTTAATGATTCTGACCACTGGAAAAGGACCAATGAAACGAGGGGCCAGCTTACGGGAATCTACCTGCAAAGGCAGGTCCCTGGTGGATAACCACACCATCTGCCCAGGCTGATAAGTAGGAGCGGGCGAACGCCGACGGTCCGCCAACAGTCGGTTCCGGGCAGCGGACCTAACTAACGCAGCCCGAGCCTCCAGCCACACTCTGCGAACTCGTCGCAAGTGTTCCTGAACAGAAGGGACGGACACATCAACCTCCTGGGAAGGGAACAAAGGGGGTTGAAAACCATACATAACCATGAATGGCGACATACCAGTAGCAGATGTGGAGAGACTGTTATGAGCATACTCCACCCAAGGCAGCTGAACACTCCAGGAGGATGGGTTACGTGCACACACACATCTTAAAGCGGCCTCCAGGTCCTGGTTGGCCCGTTCTGTCTGGCCGTTCGACTGAGGATGGTACCCAGACGATAGACTAACCCTCGCCCCCAATGCGCCACAGAACGCTCGCCAAACCTGGGAAGCAAACTGGGGTCCCCGATCAGAAACGATGTCCATGGGGATACCATGGAGACGAAAAACATGATGAACCAAGAGCTCAGCAGTCTCCAGAGCAGAAGGGAGCTTCGACAGTGGTACAAAATGCACAGCCTTAGAAAAACGATCGACAATAGTAAGGATGACAGAGTTACCTGCAGAAGGAGGCAGACCAGAGACAAAATCCACCGCGATGTGAGACCACGGCCTTGAGGGAATGGGGAGAGGGTTCAGCAAGCCAGCGGGCCGTTGGTGCGAGGCCTTCCCTCGGGCACAGACAGAGCACGCTGCCACAAACTGATTGGTGTCACGGACCAGCGTGGGCCACCAGAACCGCTGTCGAATGAGCTCAAGTGTGCGTGCAGCCCCAGGATGGCAGGCCAATCTGGAGGAGTGCCCCCACTGCAGCACCTGAGACCTAACGTTCTCGGGAACGAACAAAGAGTTAGGTGGTCCGATCTCTGGACGGGGACAACGGGAAAGGGCCCTCTTAACCTGCTGCTCAACCTCCCAATGGACCGCTCCCACAAAACAGCTTGGAGGGAGCACAGGCTCAGAAGGATCAGTCAATGGTTGTCTCTCTGTCTGACGGGAAAGGGCATCAGGCTTTAAATTACGGGAACCAGGTCTATAAGAGAGTGTAAAATTAAATCTGCCTAAAAAAAGTGCCCATCTGGCCTGTCGAGAATTGAGACGTTTGGCTTGCTGAAGGTAGGCCAAGTTCTTATGGTCCGTCCAAACCACAAATGGAATTTCTGCTCCCTCCAGCCAGTGTCTCCACTCCTCTAATGCCAGAACGACTGCTAAAAGCTCCCGGTTACCCACGTCATAGTTGCGCTCAGCCGGAGACAGCCGGCGAGAAAAATAAGCACACGGATGCAACTTCTGTTGTGAGACCTGCGAAAGCACGGCTCCCACACCACTGTCAGAGGCATCCACCTCCACCACGAACTGCTTAGAGGCATCAGGGTGGATGAGAACAGGCGCAGAAGAAAACAGCGCTTTAAGTTTTAAGAATGCCCGGGCAGCTTCAGAGGTCCAGGTAAAAGGGCTGGAGGTGGAGGTAAGTTGGGTGAGTGGTGCAGCCACCTTACTAAAATTCCTAATAAAGCGCCGGTAAAAATTAGCAAAACCAAGGAAACGCTGAAGTTGCTTGCGGTTCTCAGGTGCTGGCCACTCAACCACCGCCCTTACCTTGGCTGGATCAGAGCGAATCTGACCTCTTTCAATGAAAAAGCCCAAAAAAGAGACTGACTGGACATGAAACTCGCATTTCTCAGCCTTGACAAATAATCTGTTCTCAAGCAATCTTTGGAGAACTAATCTGACGTGCTTGCTATGTTCCTCCAGTGTGCTAGAAAAAACTAAAATGTCGTCCAGATAAACAAAAACAAAACGGTTGAGCATGTCACGGAGTACATCATTAACTAAGGATTGAAAAACTGCCGGTGCATTAGTTAACCCAAAAGGCATGACCAAGTACTCAAAATGGCCAAGAGGTGTGTTGAACGCCGTTTTCCACTCATCCCCCTCACGAATACGGACAAGATGGTATGCATTCCGAAGATCTAGTTTGGAGAAGACAGTGGCTTGATGAAGGGAGTGAAAAGCTGAATCCAATAGTGGCAGGGGATATTTATTTTTGACAGTGATAGCGTTCAGACCACGATAGTCAATGCAGGGGCGCAAGGTCTTGTCTTTCTTAGACACAAAAAAAAACCCAGCACCTACAGGGGAGGAAGAGGGGCGAATGATACCTGCTGCCAATGACTCCTGTATGTACCTCTCCATAGTCTCTCTCTCGGGACGAGAGAGGTTGTAAAGGCGGCTGGAGGGGAGAGGAGACCCAGGCAGTAAGTCTATGTGGCAGTCATAGGGACGGTGTGGTGGGAGAGAGAGAGCTTGATGTTTGCTAAATACCTCAGCCAAGTTGTGATAACAAGGAGGAACCCCAGAAAGATCAGGAGAGACGGAAGGAACTATGGCAGGAGGACTCAAGGCTGGAACAGCAGATCTAAGACAGTTATTGTGGCATGCTACACTCCAGCTAATGATTGTGCTCTGTGTCCAGTCAATGTTGGGGTTGTGCAGTCTAAGCCAGGGGAGACCTAAAACCACAGGAGTATGAGGAGCAGGCATAACAAAAAAACTGATAAGCTCACGGTGGTTACCAGAGATAAGTAAAGATAAAGGTACAGTCTGGTGAGAAATTACAGACAACAACCTACCGTCTAGAGCATTTACCTTACGAGGTGCTGTAAGTGACACAACAGGAATATTATGTAGTTTAACAAAATCTGCGGAAATAAAATTCTCATCTGCCCCAGAATCCACAAACGGATTCATAGCCACCTCCTTAGAGTCACAAAACAAAACGGCAGACAACTGAGTACGTGTGGAAGGCAAACAACTTGAATCTTGGCTCACCTGGGTCCCTCCCTCCTCAGGTGAGCCTAGGCTTTTGGCAGATTGGGGCAGTTCTCTCGAACGTGGCCGGGTTGGCCGCAATAAAAACAAAGCCTCGCCTGAAGTCTCCGTTGACGCTCCGTCGGAGTCAATCTGGCCCGTCCAAGCTGCATGGGTTCAGGAGGGGGCAGGACAACAGGAGTGTGAGCACCTGCTGGAGTGGACACCTCCACCTGTTGGCCAGAGGCAGAACCAAACAACGGGGTACAGGCGGAAGTGATGCGGCTCCGGTCACGCTCCCGGCGTCTCTCTCGCACGCGGTTGTCCAACCGCCTCGCAAGGTCTATTAAACCGGCCAGGGATTCTGACTCATCCCGAGCCGCCAGCTCATCCCTCAAATTGTCATTCAGGGAGCGAAGAAATATTCCCATCAACGCAGCATTATCCCAGCCGCTCTCCGTCGCCAGTGTGGAGAACTCAATAGCGTGGTCGGCTACTGACCTGGAGCCTTGGCGCAGTGAGAGCAGTCGGTTGCCCGCCTCTTTACCACGAACAGGATGGTCGAAGACCCCTCTCATCTCCGCCACGAACCGCAGGTAGGAGGAGCAGAGCTGGGGGTTGCCCTCCCACGTAGCCAGCGCCCACTGTGCAGCCCGTCCGGAGAGGAGGCTGGTGATATACGCCACCTTGGCGCACTCCTCCCGGTACATCCGAGGCTGCAACTCAAACACCAGAGCGCACTGGAGGAGGAAACGTCCACAGGCTCCCACGTCCCCGCCATAACGCTCCGGCGTCGGGAGATGGGGCTCAGGAAGAGGGGGCGTTGATGGCAGAACCGCGACAGGTGGCGGATAAGCAGCACACAGTTCCAGTCTCTGAGAGAGGGAGGCGACGCTAGAAGTCAAGGACCCCAACGCCTCCATAATGTCCTTGAGGTCCTGGGCATGCTGTCCCAATAAAGAGCCCTGGGCTGTCAGCGCCTGGTAAATCGACTCTGGATCCGCGGGGTCCATTTGGCTCGTGTGTTCTGTCACACCGTAATGAAGTGCGGGCCCCGGTGCGGTCACAGAGTCAGGAGGACAAGAACTCTTAGTTCAAACAACAGTTTATTAGTTAACAGAAAATCTCACACTGAGGAAAAACCTGGCCTGGTGAGCAGGGAAGTCGGCCTGCAGAACCGGAACAAAAAACCAAGGTAATCCAAGAACTGAAAATAATCCACAAAAACATCAAGGGTCAGGATCCAGGTCGTGAACCAAACAGGCATAACAAATACATTAACACACGAGCAAAGAAAGGCGGAGAAGACCAGGTATTTAAACTAACGGGGCAATCAAGGGAAGATGGAACACAGGTGAGTTACGAACCAGGTGTGACAATTAAAGGCATCCAACCCCAAAATATTGAGCATAAAATAAGTCTTTATGCTGATGATGTATTACTTTTCCTTCAGAACTCACAGATGTCTCTCACTCACACGATCACACTCATAAATAAATTCTCAGCACTTTCTGACTACTCTATCAATTGGTCTAAGACCACAGTTCTGCCCATTAACTGTAGGGTCCAGAATATACCTGCGATCACTTTACAGTCAGGAAATATTAGATATTTAGGCATAAACATTTCCTCCAGGCTCTCAGAGCTAACAAAGCTAAATTATGTGCAATTATTAAAGACAGTAGAGGACAATCTCTCTCGTTGGAAGTCCTTACCTATATCACTTATGGGGAGAGTTAAAACCATTAAAATGATGATACTACCAAAAGTTAACTATTTGTTCTCAATGATCCCCATAAAACCACCTGCTACTTGGTTTAAGTCACTAGATTCATGCATCTCTAAATTTCTGTGGAAAAACAAACCACCACGTATTAGTTTAAAAACCCTACAGAAGACCAAGGACAGTGGTGGATTAGATTTACCTAATTTTCAGCACTATTGCTTAGCCAATAGGTTACAGTATATATCAAAATGGTTTAAACCTAGCCCAATAGATCAACATGGATAAATATAGAACAAGCATTGTGTGATAATCTGGAAATCTCTGACCTGCCACTTATTAGTCAAAACATAAAAAATCACAAATGTTTCAAAAGCATTAACATCAGCACCTCTCTGACAGCCTGATGGGAATTTCTTAAAATAACAAAGTCTTCACTTGTCCCGTGTAAGCTTACACCCATCTGGAACAATCCTGACATCCTGCAAAACAAAAAAATGCTAAACTTTACTCTGTGGAAGATCAAAGGAATCAAACATCTGGAACATATAATCCAAAATGGACATTTTATTTAATTTGATGAGCTCATATCACAACATGAGATAGGCAGCGATAAATTCCTAGAATATCAACAACTTAAGTCTATAATAACAAAAAAATATATCCTCCACCAACCAGACTTACAACTCCCGATTAGGGTAGCAGAATTTCTAAGCATCTGCACCCCAAAACTACTATCAAAAATATATAAATTATTGTCTAAGATAAAAATTCCACATTGTGGCGGCCTGTTGCCACTGCGGGTTCATTCAGAGAGACAGCGGACGGTTCAACCTATAGTTTATTTAACCCTTTTTCACGAATGTGGAGTCGTTCGCAGGCCTTCCCTCCCGGTTCGTGCTGCCCACTCCACTTCAATCCTCCTTCCAGCTCTGAGTTCTTAAAAGAGGAGAGTGATTAGACAAGTGACTGCCGGTGTACTAATCACTCACCTAGTCCTGCTCCCCAGAGCTCTCTCCACAGCTCTCTCCTGCAGCTGATGCACCATGCCCCCTCCACATACCTCCACCGCCTGACCTTGGCCGGGGAGCGGTCTGGCCTAACCTACTCCCCCCCCCACCTCGCCATGCGAGCTGGAAAGGAAGTCGGCCACCGCCATCTGTGCCCCCGGCCTATGGACCACTTTGAATTTAAAAGGCTGTAGTGCCAGATACCAGCGGGTGATCCATGCATTGACATTTTTCATTCGGTGGAGCCACTGGAGGGGAGCATGGTCCGAGCAGAGGGTGAATGGGCGCCCCAGCAAGTAATACCGCAGGGCGCCGACCACCCACCGGATGGCCAGGCACTCCCTCTCCACCGTGTTGTGTCTGGTCTCCCTCTCGGATAGTTTCCGGCTGATGTAAAGCACTGGGCGGTCAACACCCCGCACCTGCTGGGACAGAACAGCCCCCAACCCCCTTCTCGATGCATCAGTCTGCAGGACAAATGGGAGAGAGGAGTTAGGTGTGTGGAGAAGAGGCTCCCCACAGAGGGTCTGCTTTACCCTCTCAAGTGACGCCTGGCACTGCTCTGTCCACCGGACCGGATTAGAGGCACCTTTTCCGGTAAGGTCGGTCAAGGGGCTGGTCAGCTCCGCGAAGTTGGGAATAAATCGCCGGTAATATCCGGCCAGCCCCAAAAACCGCCTCACCTCTTTCTTGGTCTTAGGTTTTGGGCAGGCTGCAATCGTTGCTGTCTTGTCTACCTGTGGACGCACCTGTCCGCCGCCAAGTGGTCCATCCAACTGCACACTTCTTTGGGTTGGCCGTGAGCCCCGCCTGCCACAGTGACTCCAGCACTGCCGCCACCTGCTGATCATGCTCCGCCCAGCTGTTGCTATGGATGATGACGTCATCCAGGTAAGCGGCTGCATACGCAGCATGCGGCCGCAGGACCCGATCCATAAGGCGTTGAAATGTGGCTTGGGCCCCGAACAACCCGAACAGAAGTGTGACAAAATGGTACAACCCGTACGGAGTGGAGAAGGCCGTTTTTTCCTTAGACTCTGGAGACAAGGGAATCTGCCAGTAGCCCTTGGTCAAATCCAGTGTCGTAAAAAAACGATCAATGCCCAGGCGATCCAGGAGCTCGTCGACCCGGGGCATAGGATAGGCATCAAATTGTGACACATCATTCACCTTGCGATAGTCCATCCCAATACGCTCAAATGGGACCTCAATCAGCGGCAATGGGCGCAAAGTGCTTTCAGGACGGCCTGTTGGTTAACCAACTAGCATTCGGAGCAGGACGCGCACGTCTTCCCGAATGCCTGGCCAATATTATACAATTCATTGTTTTTTCATACCCCAAATGCCCCGCCATCGGATTATAATGAGCCGCCTGGAAAACGATTTCCCGACAGCTTTTCAGCACCAACAGCTGTGTTATGATTTCCTCTGTCTGAGTGTCACGACTCACTCTGTCCCTGCACAATGAAAAATGCGGATATGTTAGCACTGCGTCAGGGTGCACCATATGACCATCAATTTTTATCACCTGATCCAAGGCATAGCGTTGATTATCATCACGAGACTGCTCGAGTGGACAATCTTCTGTGGAGTCGAACACGGAAACCGACGGAGCCGCCTGTGAAGGTACCGTCGGCTCCCCCTCCCCGTCTGCAGTGTCGGACAACCTCGCGTCACCGCTGAGGACAGCACACATATCCCATGACCCTGACGGTTGTGAGCGCACCCCCACACACTGCCCCACTAATCTATCAAACCCGGGCCAATGGGTTCCAAAAATCAGGGGGTGCGCCAGGCAGGAGCTAACTGCGGCCTTCACACTATGCTTTTTCCCCTTATAGCGAATTTCAACCGGGACCACGGGGTATCTGTGAATATCCCCATGCACACACCTAATATCCACCCATTCTGCCTCTATCAAAGCCCCAGGTCGAATCAGATTCTGGTGAACTATACTGTGTGCAGCCCGAGTCCACCATTGCCTGATGTGTACCCCCCTGAATCCTTACCGGAACGCTGTACGTCCCTCCTGGACCGGGGGAGGGCGCTGGAGGGCCAACAACCCAAATCACCTGTCCGACCTCCATGAGCGGGCACTCGCGACGAAAATGACCGGGCTGCCCTCACCTCCAACACCCCTGCCCCGCCACCTGAGGGACCCTCTGTGGGTCGGGAGCAGGACTTGTAGCGGCTGGAACATGGGGTGGAAAGAGAGGGCAGGAAAGGTTAGTGAGGGGGAGAGGAGACGGTCGTGCTGTTGCCAGCTGAGAGCCAGCTGTTGACAGCCTCCTCCGGGGCGCTGGTGTTGGCCGGCCCAGCGATGCTGGCCGAGCCTCCGGTGTCCGGCCCTGGAAAAAAACGGCCAGATGGTCCTCCGCAAGGGTGATCGCGGCCTCCAGGTCAGTGGGTCGGTGGCAGCGTACCCACTCCGCCGTACCACTTGGCAGCCCCTCCACGAACTGTTCCAGGACGATTTGTCCCAGCATCATCCGCTCTCCATTCGAGTCCCCTGGCAGCAGCCACCGTGTCGCTGCGTCGGTCAACTGCTGCGCATAGGTGAACGGGCGGTCCGTTGGGCCCAGTTTGGTCCTTCTGAACCGGCGGCGATGGTCCTCCACCGAGTACCCCAGGCGATCCAGGACTGCCCTCTTGACGTCCGCGTACTGGCTTCGAGAGCGAGCAGGAAGGCTCAGCGCCGCCGTTTGGGCGTCCCCAGACAGGAGGGGACGCAACCGCACGGCCCACTCCACCTCCGGCCATCTGCACGCCGCCGCCGTTGCCTCGAACATCCCCAGAAATGACTAAGGGTCGTCTTCAGGCGTCATGTTATACAGGACGACCCCAGTGAGTGAGGGGGCCGGTGCCGCTGCCCCGGCTCGAGCCACCAGTGTCCATTTTGGATTATATGTTCCAGATGTTTGATTCCTTTGATCTTCCACAGAGTAAAGTTTAGCATTTTTTTGTTTTGCAGGATGTCAGGATTTTTCCAGATGGGTGTAAGCTTACACGGGACAAGTGAAGACTTTGTTATTTTAAGAAATTCCCACCAGGCTGTCAGAGAGGTGCTGATGTTAATGCTTTTGAAACATTTGTGATTTTTTACGTTTTGACTAATAAGTGGCAGGTCAGAGATTTCCAGATTATCACACAATGCTTGTTCTATATTTATCCATGTTCATCTATTGTGCTAGGTTTAAACCATTTTGATATATACCGTAACCTATTGGCTAAGGAATAGTGCTGAAAATAAGGTAAATCTAATCCACCACTGTCCTTGGTCTTCTGTAGGGTTTTTAAACTAATACGTGGTGGTTTGTTTTTCCACAGAAATTTGGAGATGCATGAATCTAGTCACTTAAACCAAGTAGCAGGTGGTTTTATGGGGATCATTGAGAACAAATAGTTAACTTTTGGTAGTATCATCATTTTAATGGTTTTAACTCTCCCCATAAGTGATATAGGTAAGGACTTCCAACGAGAGAGATTGTCCTCTACTGTCTTTAATAATTGCACATAATTTAGCTTTGTTAGCTCTGAGAGCCTGGAGGAAATGTTTATGCCTAAATATCTAATATTTCCTGACTGTAAAGTGATCGCAGGTATATTCTGGACCCTACATTTAATGGGCAGAACTGTGGTCTTAGACCAATTGATAGAGTAGTCAGAAAGTGCTGAGAATTTATTTATGAGTGTGATCGTGTGAGTGAGAGACATCTGTGAGTTCTGAAGGAAAAGTAATACATCATCAGCATAAAGACTTATTTTATGCTCAATATTTTGGGGTTGGATGCCTTTAATATTTCTATCTTGTCTGATAGCAGCTGCTAAAGGTTTGATGAAAATAGCCAAAGAAATGTGTGATGTGCAGTGCAAATCAGCAGGTTGCATGAAATCAGAAAGGGGTGAAACTAACGCTTTTGCTTCTTCCACTAGTTGTTGTGAAAAAGGAGAGCTGGGAAGTTTCCACTCATAAGCATATGTAAGTGCAGATGAATCAAACTGCACTGCTGTGAAAACTTTGTCAGGCTGTAACATAACGTTAACACCCTCTGGTGTAGAAGTTAGAATAATGCCTAATTTACACATGAGATCACAGCCCATCAGGTTAATGGGACACAACTCTGATAACAAAAACGAGTGTTTGAAGGAGAGCCCATCGGGAGTGACACACGCAATGGGCGATGTCATTTTCTCCTTCACAACCTGGCCTGATGCAGACATAGAGTAAACGTGGTTTCCACTTAACTTTGGAGGACAATCAAACTCCCCTGACGTCACTACTGATGAACATAAGCTCCTATATTCTGAGAGAAATATCTTTGCTCTAGGACGGAAATAGCATGCAAAACTTTACTACGTGAATCACAGTCGGCAAGCGTTTCTTCACTACACAGAGCAGGAAAAATGTGTGAGTGTGTTTGTGCTATCACCCATTAGTGGAGACGTCCAGAACCTGCCTCCCACCCTCAGTCAGCCTTTTTGCCCAATTTCATCACTTTTCAACTGTGGACAGTCCTTCTTCCAGTGTCCAGTCTGGCCACAGTAAAAACAAATATTCGGATCATAGCTCTGGCGTGGCCCATTTCGACCTCCTCTCCCACACGTCCACGTCTTCGACTTCGGCCTCGTCCTCTGTTTACACCAACTGCGTAATACATGGTCATGGCTGCCAAATGCAGCTCCTTTTCACACTTGTCCCTTTTGGTTGTCTTACGCGTCTCAACTTGGTTATGAGCATGGCGAGCATATCGGCGAACGTCAGCCAAACGAGGACCCTCACACCATCCCACGTAAATGTTCTTTACTTCAGTGGCGACATCTGGCATGAGGCCTTTAATTATTGCGTTGCATGCAATACTCTCCCATGGTCCTGATTCATTAGCCAAATCCGTTGGTCTCTGATGACTGCTGTGCTTGCTAACTTCCTCAAGGATGCGGTGTACAAAATCATCAGTCCCTTCACCGGGTTTCTGTTTGCAGGTGTAAATGTGGGACATATTGATTTTGGTTGGAAATTGAGTGGTGATGGCTTGACACAGTCTTTGGATGGCTGCTTCATATTGAGCGTTATCATTATGTCCTCGTTCACTGTTGGTAGGTCGCAAATCCAGTTGTAGCATACTGGCCTCTATTTTGCAGAGGTCGGTCGGTTTGAACTTTTTTGCCAATATGCGACGCAATTCAACCCCGGTCGGGCAGAATTGTGCGCAGCAATCTCGCAACTCGTCAGCAAAATGGGGTCCAGAAATCTCTGGATCTGGTAAGCATTGTTATGCTTCCATGATGTCAGTCTCAGTCCAGGGTCGATAAACCAGTAATGGTCCAGTGGGAACTGCAACTTTAACCATAGGCATGGTTTGAATCTGGTTTTGTTTTTTCTCACGTTTAGATCTCCGAAGTCCAGATTGTGGGTAAAGGATTTTTGTCACTTGCGTTAAAAGTTCTTGGGCAGGTACGCTGGAGAACCAAACGTCCTCCTTTTCCTCATCATCAGACCTATGTAACTGATGTTGTGAGGATGATGGAATTTCTTCCCGAGGGAGGATGGAAGAAGTCCCTTCTTCCCGAGAGCCAGAGGCTTGTGGCAGGGCTGGCTGTTGTTGTTGCAGGCGTTGTGGAGGGCAGGAGTCCAGGTCTGGATCCGGCACAGCGAGAGCGCTCAGGCTGGGGTAAAGACGTGCAGAAGGAGAAAAAGTGTTATCAGTGGAATATGGTGGTGGTTTAAAAGAATACAGAGTTGCTCTGACCACTGAAGCAAAAACACACAGTTATATTGCCCGCTCATCACGTCATCTGTCTTTCGGTATAGTTGATTGTTCTTCTAACTTTCCTTTTGTCCCGTATTTAAGAAACGCGACACCGAATGAGCGGTCAGAACAAAGCCTCAATACGGTGTTCCTGTGGTGTTTTTATAAAATGCGGTGAAAAAAAAGGTGTGAATGCCCCATAGAAAACTAAAAGGTGGAGCGGAAGTGTTCGGCTGCAAGAAGGTGTGAATGTCCGAATATATTTGGTGAAAAGCAGGTGAAGCAAGGTCAGAACCTAACCTTACATCATCAAAAGCGAGATCAGAGGTTTTTGGCTGCAAGAAGGCCCTAGTTTGCCAAAAGCGGGTAAGGTGCGAATGACCGACTAAATATCAACAAAAGTGGGGGCGGAGGTCTTCGGATGCAAGTGGGTGTGAATATCCCACCATACAAGTATGGTGGAGCGGAAGCTGTGAATGGCTGACCATAGTTTGCAAAAAGCGGGTGAGAAAAGGTGCGAATGTCCAACCATACATGATCAAAACAGGGAGCGGAGGTGTTTGGCTGCGACAAGGTGTGAATGTCCACCCATAATTAATGAAAAGCAGGCAACAAGTAGGTTCGAATGCCCAACCATACATCATCAAAAGCAGGAGTGGATGTGTTCGGCTACAAGAAGGTTTGAATGTCCGAGCATAGTTTGTAAAAAGCGGGTATGAAAAGGTTCGAATGCCCGAACATACACAATCAAAAGAGGGAGCGGAGGTGTTTAGCTGTAAGAAGGTGTGAATGTCCGACCATAGTTGGTAAAAAGCGGGTAAGAAAATGTTCGAATGCCCGAATATATACCATCAAAAGCGGAAGCGGAGGTGTTCGGCTGCAAGAAGGTGTGAATGTCCGACCATAGTTGGTAAAAAGCGGGTAAGAAAAGGTTAAAGAACCCAACTCTACACAATCAATAGCGGGAGCGGAGTTGCTCGGCTAAAAGAAGGTGTGAAAGTCCGACCATGGTTTGTAAAAAGCGGGTAAGAAAAGGTTCGAATGCCAAAATATACACCATCAAAAGCAGAAGCCGAGGTGTTCGGCTGCAAGTAGGTGTGAATGTCAGATCATAATTTGCAAAAAGCTGAGGAGAAAGGTGTGAATGACCGACAATAATTGCTGAAAAATGTGTTAGAAAAAGTAAGAATTCATCATCAAAAGCGGGAATTCATCATCAAAAGCGGGAGAAGAGGTGATCGGCTGCAAGAAGCTGTGACTGTCCAGCCATAATTACTCAAAAACGGGTAAGAAAAGGTAGTATTGCCAGACCATAATTGATCAAAACAGGGAGCGGAGGTGTTCCACTGTAAGAAGGTGTGAATGTCCAACCATAATTGGTAAAAAGCGGATAAGAAAAGGTTAAAATACCCGACTGTACACAATCAATAGCGGGAGCGGAGTTGTTTGGCTACTAAAAGGTGTGAAAGTCCAACCATGGTTTGTAATAAGCGGGTAAGAAAAGGTGCGAATGCCCGACAATGTATGATCAAAAGAGGGAGCGGAGGTTTTCGGCTGCAAGAAGGTCTAAATGTCCAACCATAATTTGTAAAAACCAGGGAAGAAAAAGCTTGGAAGCCCGACTATACACCATCAAAAGCGGGAGCGGAGGCGTTCATTTGCAAGAAGGTCTGAATGTCCATAAATAATTGCTAGAAAACATGAAAAATATTTTTCGAATATCCAACCGCACATGATCATAAGTGGGAGAGGAGGTGTTCAGCTGCAAGAAGGTGTGAATGTCCACCCATAATTCCTCAAAAATGGGTAAAAAAAAAAGGTGCGAATGCCCAACCATACATCATCAAAAGCAGGACTGGAAGTGTTCGGCTACAAGAAGGTTTGAATGTCCGAGCATACACCATCAAAAGAGGGAGTGGAGGTGTTTCGCTGTAAGAATGTGTGAATGTCCGACCATAGTTGGTAAAAAGTGGGTAAGAAAAGGTTAAAATACCCGACTGTACACAATCAATAGCGGGAGCGAATGTGTTCGGCTACAAGAAGGTGTGAAAGTCCGACCATGTTTTGTAAATAGGGGGTAAGAAAAGGTGCGAATGCCCGACAATGTATGATCAAAAGAGGGAGCGGAGGTTTTCGGCTAAAAGAAGGTCTGAATGTCCAACCATAATTTTTTAAAAACCGGGGAAGAAAAGGCTCGAAAGCCCGACTATACACCATCAAAAGCGGGAGCAGAGGGGTTCAGCTGCAAGAAGGTCTGAATGTCCATCAATAATTGCTAGAAAACATTAAAGAAAATTTTCAAATATCAAACCGCACATGATCATAATTGGGAGCGGAGGTGTTCAGCTGCAAGAAGGTGTGAATGTCCACCCATAATTAATGAAAAGCGGGCAAAGAGTAGGTTCGAATGCCCAACCATACATCAACAAAAGAGGGAGCGGAGGTGTTTCGCTGTAAGAAGGTGTGAATGTCCGACCATAGTTGGTAAAAAGCGGGTAAGAAAATGTTCGAATGCCCGAATATATACCATCAAAAGCGGAAGCGGAGGTGTTAGGCTGCAAGAAGGTGTGAAAGTCCGACCAAAGTTTGTAAAAAGCAGTTAAGAAAAGGTTCGAATATCCAACCAAACATAATCAAAAGTGGGAGCGGAGGTGTTCCGCTGTAAGACGGTGTGAATGTCCGACCATAATTGGTAAAAAGCGGGTAAGAAAAGGTTAAAATATCCGACTGTACACGATCAATAGCGGGAGCGGAGTTGTTCTGCTACAAGAAGGTGTGAAAGTCCGACCGTGGTTTGTGAAACGCGGGTAAGACAAGGTGCGAATGCCCAACAATGTATGATAAAAAGAGGGAGCGGAGGTGTTCGGCTGCAAGGTCTGAATTTCCAACCATAATTTGTAAACACCGTTGAAGTAAAGCCTCGAAAGCCCGACTATACACCATCAAAAGCGGGAGCGGAGGTGTTCAGCTGCAAGAAGGTCTTAATGTCCACCAATAATTACTGAAAAATGGGTAAGAAAAGGTGTGAATGCCCAACTATACATCATCAAAAGCAGAAGTGGATGTGTTCGGCCACAAGAAGGTTTGAATGTCCGACCATAGTTTGTAAAAGGCGGGTAAGAAAAGGTTCGAATGCCCGAACATACACAATCAAAAGAGGGAGCGGAGGTGTTTCGCTGCAAGAAGGTGTGAATGTCCGAGCATAGTTTGTAAAAAGTGGGTAAGAAAAGGTTCGAATGCCAGAACATACACCATCAAAAGAGGGAGCGGAGGTGTTCCGCTGTAAGATGGTGTGAATGTCCGACCATAGTTGGTAAAAAGCGGGTAAGAAAAGGTTAAAGTACCCGACTCTACACAATCAATAGCGGGAGCGGAGGTGCTCGGCTAAAAGAAGGTGTGAAAGTCCGACCATGGTTTGTAAAAAGCGGGTAAGAAAAGGTTCAAATGCCAAAATATACACCATCAAAAGCGGAAGCCGAGGTGTTCGGCTGCAAGTAGGTGTGAATGTCCACCCATAATTCCTCAAAAATGGGTAAAAAAAAAAGGTGCGAATGCCCAACCATACATCATCAAAAGCAGGACTGGATGTGTTCGGCTACAAGAAGGTTTGAATGTCCGAGCATAGTTTGTAAAAAGCGGGTAAGAAAAGGTTCGACTGCCCGAACATACACCATCAAAAGAGGGAGCGGAGGTGTTCCGCCATAAGAAGGTGTGAATGTCCGACCGTAGTTGGTAAAAAGCGGGTAAGAAAAGGTTAAAGTGCCTGAATATACACAATCAATAGCGGGAAGGGATGTGTTCGGCTACAAGAAGGTGTGAAAGTCCGACCATGTTTTGTAAAAAGCGGTTAAAAACAGGTGTGAATGCCCAACTATACATCATCAAAAGCAGAAGTGGATGTGTTCGGCCACAAGAAGGTTTGAATGTCCGACCATAGTTTGTAAAAGGCGGGTAAGAAAAGGTTCGAATGCCCGAACATACACCATCAAAAGAGGGAGCGGAGGTGTTCCGCTGTAAGAAGGTGTGAATGTCCGACCATAGTTGGTAAAAAGCGGGTAAGAAAAGGTTAAAATACCCAACTCTGCACAATCAATAGCGGGAGCGGAGTTGTTCGGCTAAAAGAAGGTGTGAAAGTCCGACCATGGTTTGTAAAAAGCGGGTAAGAAAAGGTTCGAATGCCAAAATATGCACCATCAAAAGCGGAAGCCGAGGTGTTCGGCTGCAAGTAGGTGTGAATGTCAGATCATAATTTGCAAAAAGCTGATGAGAAAGGTGTGAATGACCGACAATAATTGCTGAAAAATGTGTTAGAAAAGGTAAGAATGCCGGACCATTCATCATCAAAAGCGGGAGAAGAGGTGTTCGGCTGCAAGAAACTGTGAATGTCCAGCCATAATTACTCAAAAACGGGTAAGAAAAGGTAGTATTGCCAGACCATAAATGATCAAAACAGGGAGCGGAGGTTTTCCGCTGTAAGAAGGTGTGAATGTCCGACCATAATTGGTAAAAAGCGGGTAAGAAAAGGTTAAAATACCCGACTGTACACAATCAATAGCGGGAGCGGAGTTGTTTGGCTACTAAAAGGTGTGAAAGTCCGACCATGGTTTGTAAAAAGCGGGTAAGAAAAGGTGCGAATGCCCGACAATGTATGATCAAAAGAGGGAGCGGAGGTTTTCGGCTGCAAGAAGGTCTAAATGTACAACCATAATTTGTAAAAACCGGTGAAGAAAAGGCTCGAAAGCCCGACTATACACCATCAAAAGCGGGACAGGAGGTGTTCAGCTGCAAGAAGGTCTGAATGTCCATCAATAATTGCTAGAAAACATGAAAAAAAAATTTCGAATATCAAACCGCACATGATCATAAGTGGGAGCGGAGGTGTTCAGCTGCAAGAAGGTGTGAATGTCCACCCATAATTCCTCAAAAATGGGTAAAAAAAAAAGGTGCGAATGCCCAACCATACATCATCAAAAGCAGGACTGGATGTGTTCGGCTACAAGAAGGTTTGAATGTCCGAGCATAGTTTGTAAAAAGCGGGTAAGAAAAGGTTCGACTGCCCGAACATACACCATCAAAAGAGGGAGCGGAGGTGTTCCGCCATAAGAAGGTGTGAATGTCCGACCGTAGTTGGTAAAAAGCGGGTAAGAAAAGGTTAAAGTGCCTGAATATACACAATCAATAGCGGGAAGGGATGTGTTCGGCTACAAGAAGGTGTGAAAGTCCGACCATGTTTTGTAAAAAGTGGTTAAGAACAGGTGCGAATGCCCGACAATGTATGATCAAAAGAGGGAGCGGAGGTTTTCGGCTGCAAGAAGGTCTGAATGTCCAACCATATTTTGTAATAACTGGGGAAGAAAAGGCTCGAAAGCCCGACTATACAACATCAAAAGCGTGAGCAGAGGTGTTCAGCTGCAAGAAGGTCTCAATGTCCATCAATAATTGCTAGAAAACATGAAAGAAAATTTTCGAATATCAAACCGCACATGATCATATGCGGGAGAGGAGGTGTTCAGCTGCAAGAAGGTGTGAATGTCCACCCATAATTCCTGAAAAATGGGTAAAAAAAGGTGTGAATGTCAGATCATAATTTGCAAAAACCTGATGAGAAATGGTGAGAATGCCCGACTATACACCATCAAATGTGGGAGCGGAGGTGTTCGGCTGTGAGTAGGTGTGAATGTCCGACCATACTTGCTGAAAAATATGACAAAGCAGTTTTCACTTGGTTTGAGGGAAGGAATTAATTTTATATCAAAATCCGAAATTGTGTAGAACTCGTGGAAATAAGTTTATTCTTGGATTCCTAAAGGTTTAGTGTTGTTCTTTGGTATACTGCAAAGTAATACTTTCTATTTTGTTGAAACCGATTCAGACATGGATAAATATGAAGGACAAAGCAGTTTTAACTTGGTTTGAGTGAAGGAATTCATTTTATATCAAAATCCGAAATTGTGTAGAACTCGTCAATCGACGCTTATTTTCGGATTCCTGAAAAGGTTTAGAGTTGTTCTTTCCTATCCTACAAAGTACAACGTTCTTTTTTTGTTTAAAGCTATTTAGACATGGATAAATATGAAGGACAAAGCAGTTCCTTCTGGGGGTACAGTAGCTCCCGGAATATGGTGACTGCAGGCCCTGAGCCTGGTGGACATCAGGCCCTCCTGCCCTGTGTTGGGTCCCAGGTTGCGGGGATGCCTATTGCAGCCAGTCTCTGGCTGCCCTCTCCGGGGTGGGAGGGACCAGGAGGATGAATTAATTATTCTGCTAGTTTATATATTTTAAACATAAACAATAAACATTTATAAAACTTCCCTTGGCAAGGCAAATCTGTTTGGCATAAAAGGTATTCAGACTACAATTCTGCTGCCATAATGCACAACTCTGGATTTTGATATAAAATGAATTCCTTCACTCAAACCAAGTTAAAACCGCTTTGTCCTTCATATTTATCCATGTCTAAATAGCTTTAAACAAAAAAGAACGTTGTACTTTGCAGGATAGGAAAGAACAACTCTAAACCTTTAGGAATCCGAGAATAATCTTATTTTCACGAGTTCTACACAATTTCGTATTTTGATATAAAATGAATTCCTTCACTCAAACCAAGTTAAAACTGCTTTGTCCTTCATATTTATCCATGTCTAAATAGCTTTAAAAAAAAAAGACCGTTGTACTTTGCAGGATAGGAAAGAACAACTCTAAACTTTTAGGAATCCAAGAATAATCTTATTTTCACGAGTTCTACACAATTTCGTATTTTGATATAAAATGAATTCCTTCACTCAAACCAAGTTAAAACTGCTTTGTCCTTAATATTTATCCATGTCTGAATAGGTTTCAACAAAAAAGAAAGTATTACTTTGCAGTATACCAAAGAATAACACTAAACCTTTAGGAATCTGAGAATAAACTTATTTCCACGAGTTCTACACAATTTCGGATTTTGATATAAAATTAATTCCTTCACTCAAACCAAGTGAAAACTGCTTTGTCATATTTTTCAGCAAGTATGGTTGGACGTTCACACCTACCCTACTCACAGCCAAACACCTCCACTCCCGCATTTGATGGTGTATAGTTGGGCATTCTCACCATTTCTCATGAGGTTTTTGCAAATTATGATCTGACATTCACACCTTTTTTTACCCATTTTTCAGGAATTATGGGTGGACATTCACACCTTCTTGCAGCTGAACACCTCCTCTCCCGCATATGATCAAGTGCGGTTTGATATTCGAAAATTTTCTTTCATGTTTTCTAGCAATTATTGATGGACATTGAGACCTTCTTGCAGCTGAACACCTCTCCTACCGCTTTTGATGGTGTATAGTCAGGCTTTCGAGCCTTTTCTTCCCCGGTTTTTACAAATTATGGTTGGACATTCAGACCTTCTTGCAGCTGAAAACCCCCGCTCCCTCTTTTGATCATACATTGTCTGGCATTCGCACCTGTTCTTAACCGCTTTTTACAAAACATGGTCGGACTTTCACACCTTCTTGTAGCCGAACACATCTCTTCCCGTTATTGATTGTGTACAGTCGGGCATTTTAACCTTTTCTTACCCGCTTTTTACCAACTACGGTCGGTCATTCACACCTTCTTATAGCGGAACACCTCCGCTCCCTCTTTTGATGGTGTATGCTCGGACATTCAAACCTTCTTGTAGCCGAAAACTTCCAGTCCTGCTTTTGATGATGTATGGTTGGGCATTCGCACCTTTTTTTTACCCATTTTCGAGTAATTATGGGTGGACATTCACACCTTCTTGCAGCTGAACACCTCCTCTCCCACTTATGATCATGTGCGGTTGGATATTCGAAATTTTTTTTTCATGTTTTCTATCAATTATTGATGGCCATTCAGACCTTCTTGCAAATGAACACCTCCGCTCCCGCTTTTGATGGTGTATAGTCGGGCTTCCGAGCGTTTTCTTCCGCGGTTTTTACAAATTATGGTTGGACATTTAGACCTTCTTGCAGCCGAAAACCTCCGCTCCCTCTTTTGATCATACATTGTCGGGCATTCGCACCTTTTCTTACCCGCTTATTACAAACCATGGTTGGACTTTCACACCTTTTAGTAGCCAAACAACTCCGCTCCCGCTATTGATTGTGTACAGTCGGGTATTTTAACCTTTTCTTACCCGCTTTTTACCAATTATGGTTGGACATTCACACCTTCTTACAGCGGAACACCTCCGCTCCCTGTTTTGATGGTGTATGTTCGGGCATTCGAACCTTTTCATACCCGCTTTTTACAAACTATGCTCGGACATTCACACCTTCTTGTAGCCAAACACATCCACTCCTGCTTTTGTTGATGTATGGTTGGGCATTCGAACCTACTCTTTGCCCACTTTTCATTAATTATGGGTGGACATTCACACCTTCTTGCAGCTGAACACCTCCGCTCCCAATTATGATCATGTGCGGTTTGATATTCGAAAATTTTCTTTAATGTTTTCTAGCAATTATTGATGGACATTCAGACCTTCTTGCAGCTGAACCCCTCTGCTCCCGCTTTTGATGGTGTATAGTCGGGCTTTCGAGCCTTTTCTTCCCCGGTTTTTACAAATTATGGTTGGACATTCAGACCTTCTTTTAGCCGAAAACCTCCGCTCCCTCTTTTGATCATACATTGTCGGGCATTCGCACCTTTTCTTACCCGCTATTTACAAAACATGGTTGGACTTTCACACCTTCTTGTAGCCGAACACATTCGCTCCCGCTATTGATTGTGTACAGTCGGGTATTTTAACCTTTTCTTACCCACTTTTTACCAACTACGGTCGGACATTCACACCTTCTTATGGCGGAACACCTCCGCTCCCTCTTTTGATGGTGTATGCTCGGACATTCAAACCTTCTTGTAGCCGAACACTTCCAGTCCTGCTTTTGATGATGTATGGTTGGGCATTCGCACCTTTTTTTTTTTACCCATTTTTGAGGAATTATGGGTGGACATTCACACCTTCTTGCAGCTGAACACCTCCTCTCCCACTTATGATCATATGCGGTTGGATATTCGAAAAAATTTTTTCATGTTTTCTAGCAATTATTGATGGACATTCAGACCTTCTTGCAAATGAACACCTCCGCTCCCGCTTTTGATGGTGTATAGTCGGGCTTCCGAGCCTTTTCTTCCCCGGTTTTTACAAATTATGGTTGGACATTTAGACCTTCTTGCAGCCGAAAACCTCCGCTCCCTCTTTTGATCATACATTGTCGGGCATTCGCACCTTTTCTTACCGGCTTATTACAAACCATGGTTGGACTTTCACACCTTTTAGTAGCCAAACAACTCTGCTCCCGCTATTGATTGTGTAGAGTCGGGTATTTTAACCTTTTCTTACCCGCTTTTTACCAATTATGGTTGGACATTCACACCTTCTTACAGCGGAACACCTCCACTCCCTGTTTTGATCAATTATGGTCTGGCAATACTACCTTTTCTTACCCGTTTTTGAGTAATTATTGCTGGACATTCACAGCTTCTTGCAGCCGAACAACTCTTCTCCCGCTTTTGATGATGAATGGTCCGGCATTCTTACTTTTTCTAACACATTTTTCAGCAATTATTGTTGGTCATTCACACCTTTATCCTCAGCTTTTTGCAAATTATGATCTGACATTCACACCGACTTGCAGCCGAACACCTCGGCTTCCGCTTTTGATGGTGTATATTTTGGCATTCGAACCTTTTCTTACCCGCTTTTTACAAACGATGGTCGGACTTTCACACCTTCTTTTAGCCGAGCAACTCCGCTCCCGCTATTGATTGTGTATGTTCGGGCATTCGAACCTTTTCTTTCCCGCCTTTTACAAACTATGCTCGGACATTCACACCTTCTTGCAGCGGAACACCTCCGCTCCCTCTTTTGATTGTGTATGTTCGGGCATTCGAACCTTTTCTTACCCGCTTTTTACAAACTATGCTCGGACATTCAAACCTTCTTGTAGCCGAACACATCCACTCCTGCTTTTGATGATGTATGGTTGGGCATTCGAACCTACTTGTTGCCCGCTTTTCATTAATTATGGGTGGACATTCACACCTTGTCGCAGCCAAACACCTCCGCTCCCTGTTTTGATCATGTATGGTTGGACATTCGCACCTTTTCTCACCCGCTTTTTACAAACTATGGTCGGCCATTCACAGCTTCCTCTCCACCATACTTGTATGGTGGGATATTCACACCCACTTGCATCCGAAGACCTCCGCCCCCACTTTTGTTGATATTTAGTCGGTCATTCGCACCTTACCCGCTTTTGGCAAACTATGGCCTTCTTGCAGCCAAAAACCTCTGATCTCGCTTTTGATGATGTAAGGTTGGACATTCAGACCTTGTTTCACCTGCTTTTCACCAAATATAGTCGGACATTCACACCTTCTTGCAGCCGAACACTTCCGCTCCACCTTTTAGTTTTCTATGGGGCATTCACACCTTTTTTTTCACCGCATTTTATAAAAACACCACAGGAACACCGTATTGAGGCTTTGTTCGGACCGCTCATTCGGTGTCGCGTTTCTTAAATACGGGACAAAAGGAAAGTTAGAAGAACAATCAACTATACCCAAAGACAGATGACGTGATGAGCGGGCAATATAACTGTGTGTTTTTGCTTCAGTGGTCAGAGCAACTCTGTATTCTTTTAAACGACCACCATATTCCACTGATAACACTTTTTCTCCTTCTGCACCTCTTTACCCCAGCCTGAGCGCTCTCGCTGTGCCGGATCCAGACCTGGACTCCTGCCCTCCACAACGCCATCAACAACAACAGCCAGCCCTGCCACAAGCCTCTGGCTCTCGGGAAGAAGGGACTTCTTCCATCCTCCCTCGGGAAGAAATTCCATCATCCTCACAACATCAGTTACATAGGTCTGATGATGAGGAAAAGGAAGACGTTTGGTTCTCCAGCGTACCTGCCCAAGAACTTTTAACGCAATTGACAAAAATCCTTTACCCACAATCTGGACTTCGGAGATCTAAACGTGAGAAAAAACAAAACCAGTTTCAAACCATGCCTATGGTTAAAGTTGCAGTTCCCACTGGACCATTACTGGTTTATCAACCCTGGACTGAGACTGACATCATGGAAGCATAACAATGCTTACCAGATCCAGAGATTTCTGGACCCCATTTTGCTGACGAGTTGCGAGATTTCTGCGCACAATTCTGCCCGACCGGGGTTGAATTGCGTCGCATATTGGCAAAAAAGTTCAAACCGACCGACCTCTGCAAAATAGAGGCCAGTATGCTACAACTGGATTTGCGACCTACCAACAGTGAACGAGGACATAATGATAATGCTCAATATGAAGCAGCCATCCAAAGACTGTGTCAAGCCATCACCACTCAATTTCCTACCAAAATCAACATGTCCCACATTTACACCTGCAAACAGAAACCCGGTGAAGGGACTGATGATTTTGTACACCGCATCCTTGAGGAAGTTAGCAAGCACAGCGGTCATCAGAGACCAACGGATTTGGGTAATGAATCAGGACCATGGGAGAGTATTGCATGCAACGCAATAATTAAAGGCCTCATGCCAGATGTCGCCACTGAAGTAAAGAACATTTATGTGGGATGGTGTGAGGGTCCTCGTTTGGCTGACGTTCGCCGATATGCTCACCATGCTCATAACCAAGTTGAGACGCGTAAGACAACCAAAAGGGACAAGTGTGAAAAGGAGCTGCATTTGGCAGCCATGACCATGTATTACGCAGTTGGTGTAAACAGAGGACGAGGCCGAAGTCGAAGACGTGGACGTGTGGGAGAGGAGGTCGAAATGGGCCACGCCAGAGCTATGATCCGAATATTTGTTTTTACTGTGGCCAGACTGGACACTGGAAGAAGGACTGTCCACAGCTGAAAAGTGATGAAATTGGGCAAAAAGGCTGACTGAGGGTGGGAGGCAGGTTCTGGACGTCACGCGGCAGCGGAGCGTCCACTAATGGGTGATAGCACAAACACACTCACACATTTTTCCTGCTCTGTGTAGTGAAGAAACGCTTGCCGACTGTGATTCACGTAGTAAAGTTTTGTATGCTATTTCCGTCCTAGAGCAAAGATATTTCTCTCAGAATATAGGAACTTATGTTCATCAGTAGTGACGTCAGGGGAGTTTGATTGTCCTCCAAAGTTAAGTGGAAACCACGTTTACTCTATGTCTGCATCAGGCCAGGTTGTGAAGGAGAAAATGACATCGCCCATTGCGTGTGTCACTCCCGATGGGCTCTCCTTCAAACACTCGTTTTTGTTATCAGAGTTGTGTCCCATTAACCTGATGGGCTGTGATCTCATGTGTAAATTAGGCATTATTCTAACTTCTACACCAGAGGGTGTTAACGTTATGTTACAGCCTGACAAAGTTTTCACAGCAGTGCAGTTTGATTCATCTGCACTTACATATGCTTATGAGTGGAAACTTCCCAGCTCTCCTTTTTCACAACAACTAGTGGAAGAAGCAAAAGCGTTAGTTTCACCCCTTTCTGATTTCATGCAACCTGCTGATTTGCACTGCACATCACACATTTCTTTGGGGCCTGACAATGACTATGAGAAGAAGTGAAAAAATATGTGCGCCTACTTTATTGGCTGTGTCGCTCACTCCAGAGCAATTTGATTTTTTTAATGTTTGTGGTACTCGCCCTCACATTTCCTTGGCCAAACCTACACACTGGCATTGACAAGGTGTGGGAGAGTTTGTTGCTACATGTCAGAAAGAAACGGATTGGACCGTTTCACCTGCTGATCCAAATTTGATGTTTTCTGAACGATTGTCAGCATACAAAAAAACATTTTTGAGTACAATGCATTGTCAAAGAACTGTGGAATTATTTCCTACCACAGAATCACATTTTGAAGCATGTTTTTAATCTGAAAAAGATTTGTCTTCGATACCCATGTTGGCTGAAGTGCCCAATGATCTTTGGGCGAAGAGAAAATATGATGTGGGGTTGATAAAAGGCTGTGAACCAGTAATTGTCACCCCTAAATCAGACTTTTGTCCGTGTAAAAAACAATACCCTTTTAAGCCTGAAGCAATTAAAGGGATTAAACCTGTTTTTCAATCTTTTCAGAAAACAGATGTTATTGTTCCTTGTGAAAATTCACCTGTGCGCACTCCATTGTTTCCTGTTAAAAAGATTAAAGATCCTGGCCAGCCAGATGAATGGCGTTTTGTACAGGACCTCCAAGCGGTGAATGTTGCAGTTCAGCCACGTACTCCTACTGTGCCCAACCCACACACTATTTTGTCTCAAATTCCATCAGATGCACAGTTTTTCTCAGTGGTTGACTTGTCTAATGCATTTTTCTCTGCACCAGTGCACCCTGATAGCCCATTTTGGTTTGCTTTTTAGTTTGAAGGGAGATCTTAGACTTTTACCCGGTTATGCCAGGGGTACTGTGAAAGTCCCACTATTTACAATGCTGCCCTCAAAGCTAGTCTGGATTAACTTCAATTAACCACAGGCTCTGCTCTTTTGCAGTATGTGGATGACATCCTTTTATGTAGTCCATCTAAACAACAGTGTGAAAAAGACACAGTGAATCTGTTGAAACATCTTCATTCTTATGGCCATAAAGCCAGCCTTTCTAAGTTACAGTTTGTACAGGACGAAGTCACCTTTTTGGGTCATGTGATTTCTAAGGATGGGCGCTCACTTTCTCCTAAACGTGTTGCTGCAGTTCAGAACATTCCTAAACCGGTTACTAAAAAACAGCTTATGTCATTCTTAGGTATAACATCTTACTGCAGGAACTTTATTCCTAACTACTCTTTTCTCGAAGCTGCCTTAGGTGCTCTTATCCATGGAAAAGGCCTCCAGTCAGCTGATCGTGTTCCATGGACTCCTGAGGCTGAATCAGCCTTTAGTCAGCTTAAGCTGGCTCTTCAAACAGCACCAACACTTGGCATTCCAGATCCTCATAAACCTTTCATACAGGCAGTTGATGAGAAGCATGGTTGTATGACATCTGTTCTTATGCAGGAACATGGGGGCAGGCAAAGGCCAGTGGCTTATTTCTCAGCAAAACTGGACTCTGTGGCTGCAGGCCTGCCTGGTTGTCTTCGTGCTGTTGCAGCTGCAGAGAAAGCTCTCCTGGCCTCCCGAGATATTGTGGGCTACGCTAATTTGACTGTTTTGGTTCCTCATGCTGTTGCCATTATTCTTCTCGAGCAGAAAACTTCACATCTTTCAACTGCTCGTTGGCTCAGATACACCTCTGTGCTCCTTGATATGCCAAATGTCACTGTTAAACGTTGTACTGTTCTGAATCCTGCTACTTTGCTTCCGACTCCTGAGGATGGGGAGCCTCATGACTGTGAAGCTGTTTTGGAACAAGTTTGTACACCCCGACCTGATCTTTTAGAGACTCCTCTTCCAAACTCTGACATGATTCTTTTTGTAGATGGATCAGCTTTGCGTGATCCAGCTACAGGTACTAACTGTGTTTGGTTTGCAGTATGTTCTTCACATGACACTTTGTTATCTGGTTCGCTTCCTAAACATTTCTCTGCTCAAACTGCTGAGCTTATTGCACTTACTGAAGCTTGTAAGTTGGCAGCTGGTAAGTCTGTTACCATTTACACAGATTCCAGATATGCTTTTGGTGTTGTTCATGACTTTGGTGCGCTGTGGAAACACAGGCATTTCCTTAAATCAGATGGTAAAACTATTCTGAACTCCAAGCAGGTTTCTGATCTTCTTGATGCGATCCTTTTGCCTACAGCAATCTCGGTCTGTAAGTGTGCGGCTCACACTAACTCAGACGATCCTGTTGCTTGTGGCAATGCCAGAGCTGATGCTGCAGCTAAGCAAGCAGCTAATTTTTTTCCTGTTTTCGCTTCCCTCTCTTTGCAGGCAGAAGACTCCCTCACAGATCTCCATGCTTTGCAAACTTTTGCCTCTGCAGATGAAAAACGCATTTGGTCCTCTGTGGGTGCCACTCATACAGATGGTGTTTGGATGGGACCTGATGGTAAACCCTGTCTACCTAAACATTTTTTTCCTCATTTTGCAAAATTGGCACATGGGTTGGACCATGTGTCAAAAGGGGGGATGCTGAATGCACTCACTGCTCAGGGGTTCACAAAAGGGTTCAGTTCATATGCGCAAAAATACTGTCAGTCATGTATGGTTAGTGCCACACATAATGTAGGAAAGGCATTACACACATCAGAATCTGCACACACTCCACCAGAGAGACCTTTTGAACATTTGATGATGGATTTTGTTGAACTCACACCAACTGAAGGAAAGAAATATGCACTAGTAATAGTGGACGTGTTTAGTAAATGGGTTGAAGTTTTCCCTGCAAAACATGCAAACAGTAATGCAGTGACTAAAGCACTGCTAAACAGAAATCATTCCTAGATGAGCATTCCAGAGAAGATCAGCAGTGATAATGGCACACATTTTGTAAACACTGCATTGACTGAGGTTGGTAAATTCCTGGGAATAAGCTTGCGCACACATTGTGCTTATCATCCACAGAGTGGAGGTGCTGTGGAAAGAGAAAATGGTTCATGAAAGTCCAAGTTAGCCAAATGTTGTGAAGAAACAGGTCTGCCATGGACAAAAGCATTACCTATTGTGCTTACCTACATGAGAATGAGAATCAGAGCTCGAGTGAATCTCAGCCCATTTGAAATTTTATTTGGCAGACCTCCTAACCTGGGATTGGGACCTGTAACCAGACCCCTCCCTTCCACAACTGTTTGTGATGATGCTATGTTGTCTTACTGTCGAAACCTTTCCACTGTTCTATCTCAAGTTTCACAGACAGTAAAAGCAGCCCTTCCAGCCACAGAAAACACACCTCTGCACCCACTCCAACCAGATGACAGGTGGTGAAGGAACTTCGCAGGAAACATTGGAAGTCCAAACGTTAGCAAGGCCCGTTCCAGGTGCTACTGGTAACTCACACAGCTGTTAAAGTTGCAGAGAGAGCAACCTGGATTCATGCCAGTCACTGTAAGAAGGTACCAGAACCAGCAGATGACTTCCACCCTGACATAACATCAGCCTAACCAACACGCCCGGAAGGACAAAGATAAGAGTCAGCAGTAAAAGCTGTACTCCACCGGTGTGTTAAGTGCTAGTAACCTCTGACACCGAAGATTGAAACATCCTTACTGAGACCTGCGATGAAGATGATCATACACATGGTGTGAACCATGGCAGAAACTGTTTGTTGTTTGTATTTTCTTATTTGTAACCAGCATGTGCACATTGTATCTTGATTTCACAGGAAGCAATAATACAGGGCTGCTGTATTGTTCCCTGTGTGCGAGGCCTCATTGTATGTATCTAACCAAATGATTCAAATGACTCAAATAACTTTCTTGCTTTCAAAATTTTTCCTCTAGTGACGCTGACTTAGAGAGGAATGAAGATAATCATGTTTAATTGTTCATGTTTTGATTGTTTATCATTGGACCCTTTATCACTATGATGCCTGCATTTTAAACTCATGTTGTGTGCAAATGCAGGCTGATGTTTTACAGATAAAGTTATTATTTTCCTTGTTTCTTTTGGGTTGATTAATATAATGGTATTATTATAATCAAAAGGGAGGAATGTAATGGAAAATAATTCTTATATGCATTGTATTGAGTGTTACTGTGTATAACCTGCAAATGACCGAGCTGCAAGGTACCACCCTGCCCTGTTTTCTTAAATTCCTCTTTACAATGGTGGGCTTGTTATAATGAGATAGCTGCACTTTAGGGGGGACAGGGTTAGGCTGGTATTTACGAGTGTGTCTGGGTAACCTCAACTGATGGTTGGGGAGGAAAGTTAGAAGAACAATCAACTATACCCAAAAACAGATGACGTGATGAGCGGGCAATATAACTGTGTGTTTTTGCTTCAGTGGTCAGAGCAGCTCTGTATTCTGTACTGTGTTGTTCTCTCTTGCAAGATATTATTATTAAAGCCTCTTATCTCCTCACAAGAAAATAACTGACTCCCCAAATGCAAGTGTCAGGACAAATGATCAAACTTCTCCAAGCTTCAGTCTGCAGAGAAGTACAAGACAGGGTTGCCCACTTTCGCCCTCACTTTTGGCTATTTTCATCAAACCTTTAGCAGCTGCTATCAGACAAGATAGAAATATTAAAGGCATCCAACCCCAAAATATTAAGCATAAAATAAATCTTTATGCTGATGATGTATTACTTTTCCTTCAGAACTCACAGATGTCTCTCACTCACACGATCACACTCATAAATAAATTCTCAGCACTTTCTGACTACTCTATCAATTGGTCTAAGACCACAGTTCTGCCCATTAACTGTAGGGTCCAGAATATACCTGCGATCACTTTACAGTCAGGAAATATTAGATATTTAGGCATAAACATTTCCTCCAGGCTCTCAGAGCTAACAAAGCTAAATTATGTGCAATTATTAAAGACAGTAGAGGACAATCTCTCTCGTTGGAAGTCCTTACCTATATCACTTATGGGGAGAGTTAAAACCATTAAAATGATGATACTACCAAAAGTTAACTATTTGTTCTCAATGATCCCCATAAAACCACCTGCTACTTGGTTTAAGTCACTAGATTCATGCATCTCCAAATTTCTGTGGAAAAACAAACCACCACGTATTAGTTTAAAAACCCTACAGAAGACCAAGGACAGTGGTGGATTAGATTTACCTAATTTTCAGCACTATTCCTTAGCCAATAGGTTACGGTATATATCAAAATGGTTTAAACCTAGCCCAATAGATGAACATGGATAAATATAGAACAAGCATTGTGTGATAATCTGGAAATCTCTGACCTGCCACTTATTAGTCAAAACGTAAAAAATCACAAATGTTTCAAAAGCATTAACATCAGCACCTCTCTGACAGCCTGGTGGGAATTTCTTAAAATAACAAAGTCTTCACTTGTCCCGTGTAAGCTTACACCCATCTGGAACAATCCTGACATCCTGCAAAACAAAAAAATGCTAAACTTTACTCTGTGGAAGATCAAAGGAATCAAACATCTGGAACATATAATCCAAAATGGACATTTTATTTCATTTGATGAGCTCATATCACAACATGAGATAGGCAGCAATAAATTCCTAGAATATCAACAACTTAAGTCTATAATAACAAAGAAATATATCCTCCACCAAGCAGACTTACAACTCCCGATTAGGGTAGCAGAATTTCTAAGCATCTGCACCCCAAAACTACTATCAAAAATATATAAATTATTGTCTAAGATAGATGACACAATGTCTCTACCGTCCTCAAAATGGGAGGCAGATTTATCCATCAGTTCTAGTCTCCCTCCTGAGCTGTCACCTTATCGTGGTGGGGGAGTTTGCGTGCCCCAATGAGTCTTGGAGCTATGTTGCCCGGGGCTTTAAGCCCCTGGTAGGGTCACCCAAGGCAAACAGATCCTAGATGAGGGACCAGACAAAGAACAGCTCAAAAGACCCCTTATGATGAACAAAAAATTTGGACCTCGTGATCCCTTGCCCGGATGTGGGACACCGGGGCCTCCCCCCGGAGCCAGGCCCGGGGGTGGGGCCCGGCAGCGGGCGCCTGGTGGCCGGGTCTGTGCCCATGGGGCTCGGTCGGGCATAGCCCGAAATGATGACGTGGGTCCCCCTTCCGACGGGCTCACCACCCGTGGGAGGGTCCAAGGGGGTCGGGTGCGATGTGAGCTGGGTAGCGGCCGAAGGCAGAGGCCTTGGCGGTCTGATCCTCGGCTACTGAAGCTAGCTCTTGGGACGTGGAATGTCACCTCTCTGTTGGGGAAGGAGCCGGAGCTGGTGCGCGAGGCTGAGCGGTTCCGGCTAGATATAGTCGGACTCACCTCGACGCACGGCTTGGGCTCTGGAACCAGTCCTCTTGAGAGGGGTTGGACTCTCTTCCACTCTGGAGTTGCCCGTGGTGAGAGGCGCAGAGCAGGTGTGGGCATACTTATTGCCCCCCAGCTGTGTGCCAGTACATTGGGGTTTACCCCAGTGAACGAGAGGGTAGCCTCCCTCCGCCTTCGGGTGGGGGGACGAGTCCTGACTGTTGTTTGTGCCTATGCGCCAAACAGCAGTTCAGAGTACCCACCCTTTTTGGAGTCTCTGGGGGAGGCACTGGAGAATGCTCCTACCGGAGACTCCCTCGTTCTGCTGGGGGACTTCAATGCTCACGTGGGCAATGACAGTGAGACCTGGAGGGGTGTGATTGGGAGGAACGGCCCCCCCGATCTGAACCAGAGTGGTGTTATGTTGTTGGACTTCTGTGCTGGTCATGGACTGTCCATAACGAACACCATGTTCAGACATAAGGGTGTCCATATGTGCACTTGGCACCAGGACACCCTTGGCCGCAGTTCGATGATCAACTTTGTGGTTGTATCATCGGACTTGCGGCCGTATGTCCTGGACACTCGGGCGAAGAGAGGGGCGGAGCTGTCAACTGATCACCACCTGGTGGTGAGTTGGCTCCGCTGGTGGGGGAGGATGCCGATCAGACCTGGCAGGCCCAAACGTATTGTGAGGGTCTGCTGGGAGCGTTTGTCAGAATCCCCCGTCAGAAGGAGCTTTAACTCCCACCTCCGGCAGAGCTTCAACCATATCCCGGGGGAGGTGGGGGACATTGAGTCCGAATGGGCCATGTTCCGTGACTCCATTGCCGAGGCAGCTGATCGGAGTTGTGGCCGTAAGGTGGTCGGTGCCTGTCGTGGCGGCAACCCTCGAACCTGCTGGTGGACACCAGTGGTGAGGGAAGCCGTCAAGCTGAAGAAGGAGTCCTATCGGGCCTTTTTGGCCAGTGGGACCCTGGAAGCAGCTGATAGGTACCGACAGGCCAGACGGGCTGCGGCTTCGGCGGTTGCTGAGGCAAAAACTCGGGCCTGGGAGGAGTTCGGTGAGACCATGGAGAACGATTTCCGGACGGCCTCGAAGAGATTCTGGTCCACCATCCGGCGTCTCAGGGGGGGGAAGCGGCTCACAGTCAACACTGTTTACAGTGGGGACGGGGCTTTGCTGACCTCAACTAGGGATGTTGTGAGTCGGTGGGGGGAGTACTTCGAGGAACTCCTCAATCCTACCAACACGTGCTCGGAAGAGGCAGAGTCGGAGAGCTCGGAGACGGGGCCTCCCATTTCTGGGGCTGAGGTTGCCGAGGTGGTCAAAAAGCTCCTCGGTGGCAAGGCCCCGGGGGTGGATGAGGTCCGTCCTGAGTTTCTCAAGGCTCTGGATGTTGTAGGGCTGTCTTGGCTGACACGCCTCTGCAGCATCGCGTGGACATCGGGGACAGTGCCTCTGGACTGGCAGATTGGGGTGGTGGTCCCCCTCTTTAAAAAGGGGGACCGGAGGGTGTGTTCCAACTATAGGGGTATCACACTCCTCAGCCTCCCTGGTAAGGTCTATTCGGGGGTATTGGAGAGGAGGATCCGTCGGATAATCGAGCCTCGGATTCAGGAGATGCAGTGTGGCTTTCGTCCTGGCCGTGGAACAGTGGACCAGCTCTATACCCTCGGCAGGATCCTGGAGGGTGCATGGGAGTTCGCCCAACCAGTCTACATGTGTTTTGTGGACTTGGAGAAAGCGTTCGACCGTGTCCCTCGTGGAGTCCTGTGGGGGGTGCTCCGGGAATATGGAGTGCCGGACCCCTTGATAGGGTCCGTTCGGTCTCTGTATGACCGGTGCCAGAGTTTGGTCCGCATTGCCGGCAGTAAGTCGGATACGTTTCCGGTGAGAGTTGGACTCCGTCAGGGCTGCCCTTTGTCACCGATTCTGTTCCTAACTTTTATGGACAGAATTTCTAGGCGCAGCCAGGGCGTTGAGGGTGTCCGATTTGGTGACCTCAGAATCGGGTCTCTGCTTTTTGCAGATGATGTGGTTCTGTTAGCGTCGTCAGGCCGTGACCTTCAGCTCTCACTGGAGCGATTCGCAGCCGAGTGTGAAGCGGCTGGGATGAGAATCAGCACCTCCAAATCCGAGACTATGGTTCTCAGCCGGAAAAGGGTGGAATGCTCTCTCCGGGTCGGGAATGAGATCCTTCCCCAAGTGGAGGAGTTCAAGTATCTCGGGGTCTTGTTCACGAGTGAGGGACGAATGGAGCGGGAGATTGACGGGCGGATCGGTGCGGCGTCTGCAGTGTTGCGGGCTCTGCACCGACCCGTCGTTGTGAAGAGGGAGCTGAGCCAGAAGGCGAAGCTCTCTACTTACTGGTCAATCTACGTTCCCATCCTCACCTATGGTCACGAGTTGTGGGTAGTGACCGAAAGAACAAGATCGCGAATACAAGCGGCCGAAATGGGTTTCCTCCGCAGGGTGTCTGGGCTCTCCCTTAGAGATAGGGTGAGAAGCTCAGTCATCCGGGAGGGGCTCGGAGTAGAACCGCTGCTCCTCCGCATTGAGAGGAGTCAGATGAGGTGGCTCGGGCATCTGGTTAGGATGCCCCCTGGGCGCCTCCCTGGGGAGGTGTTCCGGGCACGTCCCACTGGGAGGAGACCCCGGGGAAGACCCAGGACACGCTGGAGAGACTATGTCTCTCGGCTGGCCTGGGAACGCCTCGGGGTCCCCCCGGAAGAGCTGGAAGAAGTGGCCGGGGACAGAGACGTCTGGGTTTCTCTGCTCAAGCTGCTGCCCCCGCGACCCGACCCCCGGATAAGCGGCAGATGATGGATGGATGGATGGAGTTCTAGTCATAGCTTCTGGCCACAAATATGTTTGAACACCTTCAGAATGACTCAAAATCCTAATTTACAGCTCATACAATACAAAATTCTTCATAGAACACACTATACAGGACAAAGGATGTTCAGGATGGGTCTAACACACTCAAACATCTGCTCACATTGCACAGATAACACACCTGATGATTATGCACACGCTTTGTGGTTTTGTGCGCCTGTCCAGAAGTTCTGGCTTGAAGTCTGTGTGGACCTGTCAACATGGCTGTGGAGGTGGCGTGGTGCATCAGCTGCAGGAGAGAGCTGTGGAGAGAGCTCTGGGGAGCAGGACTAGGTGAGTGATTAGTACACCGGTGATCACTTGTCTAATGACTGTCCTCTTTTAAAAACTCAGTAGCATGCTGGAGCTGGAAGGAGGATTGAAGTGGAGTCGGCAGCACGAACCGGGAGGTAAGGCCTGCGAACGACTCCACATTCGTGAAAAAGGGTTAAATAAATTATACGTTGAACCGTCCGCTGTCTCTGAGTCTCTCTGAGAGAACCCGCAGTGGCAACAGGCCGCCACATTGGCACCCAACTGGGATTCAGCAGAGGAGACATGACGGAACCGCAATAGCCCATAACAGCTCTGGCCCAAATGCTGGCGGAGGTCGCGGCGATGAATCAGGACCAGGCGGCTCTTGGCAGGCAGCAGCTGGCCACACTGCAGGGCCAGGCGGAACGGCAGACGGAGCTGCTGGAAGCACTGGTGGCTCGAGCCGGGGCAGCGGCACCGGCCCCCTCGCTCGCTGGGGTCGTCCTGTATAACATGACGCCTGAGTACGACCCTTAGTCATTTCTGGGGATGTTCGAGGCAACAGCGGCGGCGTGCAGATGGCCGGCGGCGGAGTGGGCCGTGCGGTTGCTTCCCCTCCTGTCTGGGGACGCCCAAACGGCGGCGCTGAGCCTTCCTGCTCGCTCTCGAAGCCAGTACGCGGACGTCAAGAGGGCAGTCCTGGATCGCCTGGGGTACTCGGCGGAGGACCATCGCCGCCGGTTCAGAAGGACCAAACTGGGCCCCATGGACCGCCCGTTCACCTATGCGCAGCAGTTGACCGACGCAGCGACATTGTGGCTGCTGCCAGTGGACTCGAATGGAGAGCAGAGGATGAAGCTGGGACAAATCGTCCTGGAACAGTTCGTGGAGGGGCTGCCAAGTGGTACGGCGGAGTGGGTACGCTGCCACCGACCCACTGACCTGGAGGCCGCGATCACCCTTGCGGAGGACCATCTGGCCGTTTTTTTCCAGGGCCGGACACCGGAGGCTCGGCCAGCATCGCTGGGCCGGCCAACACCAGCGCCCCGGAGGAGGCTGTCAACAGCTGGCTCTCAGCTGGCAACAGCACGACCGTCTCCTCTCCCCCGCACTAACCTTTCCTGCCCTCTCTTTCCACCCCATGTTCCAGCCGCTACAAGTCCTGCTCCCGACCCACAGAGGGTCCCTCAGGTGGCGGGGCAGGGGTGTTGGAGGTGAGGGCAGCCCGGTCATTTTCGTCGCGAGTGCCCGCTCATGGAGGTCGGACAGGTGATTTGGGTTTTTGGCCCTCCAGCGCCCTCCCCCGGTCCAGGAGGGACGTACAGCGTTCCGGTAAGGATTCAGGGGGGTACACATCAGGCAATGGTGGACTCGGGCTGCACACAGTATAGTTCACCAGAATCTAATTCGACCTGGGGCTTTGATAGAGGCAGAATGGGTGGATATTAGGTGTGTGCATGGGGATATTCACAGATACCCCGTGGTCCCGGTTGAAATTCGCTATAAGGGGAAAAAGCATAGTGTGAAGGCCGCGGTTATCTCCTGCCTGGCACACCCCCTGATTTTGGGAACCCATTGGCCCGGGTTTGATAGATTAGTGGGGCAGTGTGTGGGGGTGCGCTCACGACCGTCAGGGTCATGGGATATGTGTGCTGTCCTCAGCGGTGACGCGAGGTTGTCGAACACTGCAGACGGGGAGGGGGAGCCGACGGTACCTTCACAGGCGGCTCCGTCGGTTCCCGTGTTCGACTCCATGGAAGATTGTCCACTCGAGCAGTCTCGTGATGATACTCTACGCTATGCCTTGGATCAGGTGATAAAAATTGATGGTCATATGGTGCACCCTGACACAGTGCTAACATATCCGCATTTTTCATTGTGCAGGGACAGAGTGAGTCGTGACACTCAGACAGAGGAAATCATAACACAGCTGTTGATGCCGAAAAGCTGTCGGGAAATCGTTTTCCAGGCGGCTCATTATAACCCGATGGCGGGGCATATGGGGTATGAAAAAACAATGAATCGTATAATATTGGCCAGGCATTCGGGCAGAGGTGCGCGTCCTGCTCCGAATGCCAGTTGGTTAACCAACAGGCCGTCCTGAAAGCACTTTGCGCCCATTGCCGCTGATTGAGGTCCCATTTGAGCGTATTGGGATGGACTATCGCAAGGTGAATGATGTGTCACGATTTGATGCCTATCCTATGCCCCGGGTCGACGAGCTCCTGGATCGCCTGGGCACTGATAGTTTTTTTACGACACTGGATTTGACCAAGGGCTACTGGCAGATTCCCTTGTCTCCAGAGTCTAAGGAAAAAAACGGCCTTCTCCACTCCGTACGGGTTGTACCAATTTGTCACACTTCCGTTCGGGTTGTTCGGGGCCCAAGCCACATTTCAACGCCTTATGGATCGGGTCCTGCGGCCGCATGCTGCGTATGCTGCCGCTTACCTGGATGACGTCATCATCCATAGCAACAATGATCAGCAGGTGGCGGCAGTGCTGGAGTCACTGTGGCAGGCGGGGCTCACGGCCAACCCAAAGAAGTGTGCAGTTGGACGGAGGGAGGTACGGTATCTGGGGTACCACTTGGGCGGCGGACAGGTGCGTCCACAGGTAGACAAGACAGCAACGATTGCAGCCTGCCCAAAACCTAAGACCAAGAAAGAGGTGAGGCGGTTTTTGGGGCTGGCCGGATATTACCGGCAATTTATTCCCAACTTCGCGGAGCTGACCAGCCCCTTGACCGACCTTACCCGAAAAGGTGCCTCTAATCCGGTCCGGTGGACGGAGCAGTGCCAGGCGTCACTTGAGAGGGTAAAGCAGACCCTCTGTGGGGAGCCTCTTCTCCACACACCTAACTCCTCTCTCCCATTTGTCCTGCAGACTTATGCATCGAGAAGGGGGTTGGGGGCTGTTCTGTCCCAGCAGGTGCGGGGCGTTGACCGCCCAGTGCTTTACATCAGCCGGAAACTATCCGAGAGGGAGACCAGATACAACACGGTGGAGAGGGAGTGCCTGGCCATCCGGTGGGTGGTCGGCGCCCTGCGGTATTACTTGCTGGGGCGCCCATTCACCCTCTGCTCGGACCATGCTCCCCTCCAGTGGCTCCACCGAATGAAAAATGTCAATGCATGGATCACCCGCTGGTATCTGGCACTACAGCCTTTTAAATTCAAAGTGGTCCATAGGCGGGGGGCACAGATGGCGGTGGCCGACTTCCTTTCCAGCTCGCATGGCGAGGTGGGGGGGGGAGTAGGTTAGGCCAGACCGCTCCCCGGCCAAGGTCAGGAGGTGGAGGTATGTGGAGGGGGCGTGGTGCATCAGCTGCAGGAGAGAGCTGTGGAGAGAGCTCTGGGGAGCAGGACTAGGTGAGTGATTAGTACACCGGCAGTCACTTGTCTAATCACTCTCCTCTTTTAAGAACTCAGAGCTGGAAGGAGGATTGAAGTGGAGTGGGCAGCACGAACCGGGAGGGAAGGCCTGCGAACGACTCCACATTCGTGAAAAAGGGTTAAATAAACTATAGGTTGAACCGTCCGCTGTCTCTGAGTCTCTCTGAATGAACCCGCAGTGGCAACAGGCCGCCACAATGTGGAATTTTTATCTTAGACAATAATTTATATATTTTTGATAGTAGTTTTGGAGTGCAGATGCTTAGAAATTCTGCTACCCTAATCGGGAGTTGTAAATCTGGTTGGTGAAGGATATATTTTTTTGTTATTATAGACTTAAGTTTTTGATATTCTAGGAATTTATTGCTGCCTATCTCATGTTGTGATATGAGCTCATCAAATGAAATAAAATGTCCATTTTGGATTATATGTTCCAGATGTTTGATTCCTTTGATCTTCCACAGAGTAAAGTTTAGCATTTTTTTGTTTTGCAGGATGTCAGGATTGTTCCAGATGGGTGTAAGCTTACACGGGACAAGTGAAGACTTTGTTATTTTAAGAAATTCCCATCAGGCTGTCAGAGAGGTGCTGATGTTAATGCTTTTGAAACATTTGTGATTTTTTACGTTTTGACTAATAAGTGGCAGGTCAGAGATTTCCAGATTATCACACAATGCTTGTTCTATATTTATCCATGTTCATCTATTGGGCTAGGTTTAAACCATTTTGATATATACTGTAACCTATTTGCTAAGCAATAGTGCTGAAAATTAGGTAAATCTAATCCACCACTGTCCTTGGTCTTCTGTAGGGTTTTTAAACTAATACGTGGTGGTTTGTTTTTCCACAGAAACTTAGAGATGCATGAATCTAGTGACTTAAACCAAGTAGCAGGTGGTTTTATGGGGATCATTGAGAACAAATAGTTAACTTTTGGTAGTATCATCATTTTAATGGTTGTAACTCTCCCCATAAGTGATATAGGTAAGGACTTCCAACGAGAGAGATCGTCCTCTACTGTCTTTAATAATTGCACATAATTTAGCTTTGTTAGCTCTGAGAGCCTGGAGGAAATGTTTATGCCTAAATATCTAATATTTCCTGACTGTAAAGTGATCGCAGGTATATTCTGGACCCTACAGTTAATGGGCAGAACTGTGGTCTTAGACATATTGATAGAGTAGTCAGAAAATGCTGAGAATTTATTTATGAGTGTGATCGTGTGAGTGAGACGTCTGTGAGTTCTGAAGGAAAAGTAATACATCATCAGCATAAAGACTTATTTTATGCTCAATATTTCTATCTTGTCTGATAGCATCTGCTAAAGGTTCGATGAAAATAACAAAAAGTGAGGGCGAAAGTGGGCAACCCTGTCTTGTACTTCTCTGCAGACTGAAGCTTGGAGAAGTTTGATCATTTGTCCTGACACTTGCATTTGGGGAGTCAGTTATTTTCTTCTGAGGAGATAAGAGGCTTTAATAATAATATCTTGCAAGAGAGAACAACACAGTACAGAATACAGACCACTGAAGCAAAAACACACAGTTATATTGCCCGCTCACACTCACTTATATTACTCAGACACACTCGTAAATACCAGCCTAAAGTGCAGCTATCTCATTATAACAAGCCCACCATTGTAAAGAGGAATTTAAGAAAACAGGGCAGGGTGGTACCTTGCAGCTCGGTCATTTGCAGGTTATACACAGTAACACTCAATACAATGCATATAAGAATTATTTTCCATTACATTCCTCCCTTTTGATTATAATAATACCATTATATTAATCAACCCAAAAGAAACAAGGAAAATAATAACTTTATCTGTAAAACATCAGCCTGCATTTGCACACAACATGAGTTTAAAATGCAGGCATCATAGTGATAAAGGGTCCAATGATAAACAATCAAAACATGAACAATTAAACATGATTATCTTCATTCCTCTCTAAGTCAGCGTCACTAGAGGAAAAATTTTGAAAGCAAGAAAGTTATTTGAGTCATTTGAATCATTTGGTTAGATACATACAATGAGGCCTCGCACACAGGGAACAATACAGCAGCCCTGTATTATTGCTTCCTGTGAAATCAAGATACAATGTGCACATGCTGGTTACAAATAAGAAAATACAAACAACAAACAGTTTCTGCCATGGTTCACACCATGTGTATGATCATCTTCATCGCAGGTCTCAGTAAGGATGTTTCAATCTTCGGTGTCAGAGGTTACTAGCACTTAACACACCGGTGGAGTACAGCTTTTACTGCTGACTCTTATCTTTGTCCTTCCGGGCGTGTTGGTTAGGCTGATGTTATGTCAGGGTGGAAGTCATCTGCTGGTTCTGGTACCTTCTTACAGTGACTGGCATGAATCCAGGTTGCTCTCTCTGCAACTTTAACAGCTGTGTGAGTTACCAGTAGCACCTGGAACGGGCCTTGCTAACGTTTGGACTTCCAATGTTTCCTGCGAAGTTCCTTCACCACCTGTCATCTGGTTGGAGTGGGTGCAGAGGTGTGTTTTCTGTGGCTGGAAGGGCTGCTTTTACTGTCTGTGAAACTTGAGATAGAACAGTGGAAAGGTTTCGACAGTAAGACAACATAGCATCATCACAAACAGTTGTGGAAGGGAGGGGTCTGGTTACAGGTCCCAATCCCAGGTTAGGAGGTCTGCCAAATAAAATTTCAAATGGGCTGAGATTCACTCGAGCTCTGATTCTCATTCTCATGAAGGTAAGCACAATAGGTAATGCTTTTGTCCATGGCAGACCTGTTTCTTCACAACATTTGGCTAACTTGGACTTTCATGAACCATTTTCTCTTTCCACAGCACCTCCACTCTATGGATGATAAGCACAATGTGTGCGCAATCTTATTCCCCTGAATTTACCAACCTCAGTCAATGCAGTGTTTACAAAATGTGTGCCATTATCACTGCTGATCTTCTCTGGAATGCTCATCTAGGAATGATTTCTGTTTAGCAGTGTTTTAGTCACTGCATTACTGTTTGCATGTTTTGCAGGGAGAACTTCAACCCATTTACTAAACACGTCCACTATTACTAGTGGATATTTCTTTCCTTCAGCTGGTGTGAGTTCAACAAAATCCATCATCAAATGTTCAAAAGGTCTCTCTGGTGGAGTGTGTGCAGCTTGTGATGTGTGTAATATCTTTCCTAAATTATGTGTGGCACAAACCATACATGACTGACAGTATTTTTGCGCATATGAACTGAACCCTTTTGTGAACCACTGAGCAGTGAGTGCATTCAGCATCCCCCCTTTTGACACATGGTCCGACCCATGTGTCAATTTTGCAAAATGAGGAAAAAAATGTTTAGGTAGACAGGGTTTACCATCAGGTCCCATCCAAACACCATCCGTATGACTTGCACCCACAGAGGACCAAATGTGTTTTTCATCTGCAGAGGCAAAAGTTTGCAAAGCATGGAGATCTGTGAGGGAGTCTTCTGCCTGCAAAGAGAGGGAAGCGAAAACAGGAAAAGATTTAGCTGCTTGCTTAGCTGCAGCATCAGCTCTGGCATTGCCACAAGCAACAGGATCGTCTGAGTTAGTGTGAGCCGCACACTTACAGACCGAGATTGCTGTAGGCAAAAGGATCGCATCAAGAAGATCAGAAACCTGCTTGGAGTTCAGAATAGTTTTACCATCTGATTTAAGGAAATGCCTGTGTTTCCACAGCGCACCAAAGTCATGAACAACACCAAAAGCATATCTGGAATCTGTGTAAATGGTGACAGACTTACCAGCTGCCAACTTACAAGCTTCAGTAAGTGCAATAAGCTCAGCAGTTTGAGCAGAGAAATGTTTAGGAAGAGAACCAGACAGCAAAGTGTCATGTGATGAACATACTGCAAACCAAACACAGTTAGTACCTGTGGCTGGATCACGCAAAGCTGATCCATCTACAAAAAGAATCATGTCAGAGTTTGGAAGAGGAGTCTCTAAAAGATCAGGTCGGGGTGTACAAACTTGTTCCAAAACAGCTTCACAGTCATGAGGCTCCCCATCCTCAGGAGTCGGAAGAAAAGTAGCAGGATTCAGAACAGTACAACGTTTAACAGTGACATTTGGCATATCAAGGAGCACAGAGGTGTATCTGAGCCAACGAGCAGTTGAAAGATGTGAAGTTTTCTGCTCGAGAAGAATAATGGCAACAGCATGAGGAACCAAAACAGTCAAATTAGCGTAGCCCACAATATCTCGGGAGGCCATGACAGCTTTCTCTGCAGCTGCAACAGCACGAAGACAACCAGGCAGGCCTGCAGCCACAGAGTCCAGTTTTGCTGAGAAATAAGCCACTGGCCTTTGCCTGCCCCCATGTTCCTGCATAAGAACATATGTCATACAACCATGCTTCTCATCAACTGCCATTATGAAAGGTTTATGAGGATCTGGAATGCCAAGTGTTGGTGCTGTTTGAAGAGCCAGCTTAAGCTGAATAAAGGCTGATTCAGCCTCAGGAGTCCATGGAACACGATCAGCTGACTGGAGGCCTTTTCCATGGATAAGAGCACCTAAGGGAGCTTCGAGAAAAGAGTAGTTAGGAATAAAGTTCCTGCAGTAAGATGTTATACCTAAGAATGACATAAGCTGTTTTTTAGTAACCGGTTTAGGAATGTTCTGAACCTCAGCAACACGTTTAGGAGAAAGTGAGCGCCCATCCTTAGAAATCACATGACCCAAAAAGGTGACTTTGTCCTGTACAAACTGTAACTTAGAAAGGCTGGCTTTATGGCCATAAGAATGAAGATGTTTCAACAGATTCACTGTGTCTTTTTCCCACTGTTGTTTAGATGGACTACATAAAAGGATGTCCTCCACATACTGCAAAAGAGCAGAGCCTGTGGTTAATTGAAGTTAATCCAGACTAGCTTTGAGGGCAGCATTGTAAATAGTGGGACTTTCACAGTACCCCTGGCATAACCGGGTAAAAGTCCAAGATCTCCCTTCAAACTAAAAAGCAAACCAAAATGGGCTATCAGGGTGCACTGGTGCAGAGAAAAATGCATTAGACAAGTCAACCACTGAGAAAAACTGTGCATCTGATGGAATTTGAGACAAAATAGTGTGTGGGTTGGGCACAGTAGGAGCACGTGGCTGAACTGCAGCATTCACCGCTTGGAGGTCCTGTACAAAACGCCATTCATCTGGCTGGCCAGCATCTTTAATCTTTTTAACAGGAAAAAATGGAGTGCGCACAGGTGAATTTTCACAAGGAACAATAACGCCTGTTTTCTGAAAAGATTGAAAAACAGGTTTAATCCCTGATTCTGTGGTAGGAATTAATTCCACAGTTCTTTGACAATGCATTGTACTCAAAAATGTTTTTTTGTATGCTGACAATCGTTCAGAAAACATCAAATTTGGATCAGCAGGTGAAACGGTCCAATCCGTTTCTTTCTGACATGTAGCAACAAACTCTCCCACACCTTGTCAATGCCAGTGTGTAGGTTTGGCCAAGGAAATGTGAGGGCGAGTACCACAAACATTAAAAAAATCAAATTGCTCTGGAGTGAGCGACACAGCCAATAAAGTAGGCGCACATATTTTTTCACTTCTTCTCATAGTCATTGTCAGGCCCCAAAGAAATGTGTGATGTGCAGTGCAAATCAGCAGGTTGCATGAAATCAGAAAGGGGTGAAACTAACGCTTTTGCTTCTTCCACTAGTTGTTGTGAAAAAGGAGAGTTGGGAAGTTTCCACTCATAAGCATATGTAAGTGCAGATGAATCAAACTGCACTGCTGTGAAAACTTTGTCAGGCTGTAACATAACGTTAACACCCTCTGGTGTAGATGTTAAAATAATGCCTAATTTACACATGAGATCACGGCCCATCAGGTTAATGGGACACAACTCTGATAACAAAAATGAGTGTTTGAAGGAGAGCCCATCGGGAGTGACACATGCAATGGGCGATGTCATTTTCTCCTTCACAACCTGGCCTGATGCAGACATAGAGTAAACGTGGTTTCCACTTAACTTTGGAGGTCAATCAAACTCCCCTGACGTCACTACTGATGAACATAAGTTCCTATATTCTGAGAGAAATATCTTTGCTCTAGGACGGAAATAGCATGCAAAACTTTACTACGTGAATCACAGTCGGCAAGCGTTTCTTCACTGCACAGAGCAGGAAAAATGTGTGAGTGTGTTGTGCTATCACCCATTAGTGGAGGCTCCGCTGGCGCGTGACGTCCAGAACCTGCCTCCCACCCTCAGTCAGCCTTTTTGCCCAATTTCATCACTTTTCAGCTGTGGACAGTCCTTCTTCCAGTGTCCAGTCTGGCCACAGTAAAAACAAATATTCAGATCATAGCTCTGGCGTGGCCCATTTCGACCTCCTCTCCCACACGTCCACGTCTTCGACTTCGGCCTCGTCCTCTGTTTACACCAACTGCGTAATACATGGTCATGGCTGCCAAATGCAGCTCCTTTTCACACTTGTCCCTTTTGGTTGTCTTACGCGTCTCAACTTGGTTATGAGCATGGCGAGCATATCGGCGAACGTCAGCCAAACGAGGACCCTCACACCATCCCACGTAAATGTTCTTTACTTCAGTGGCGACATCTGGCATGAGGCCTTTAATTATTGCATTGCATGCAATACTCTCCCGTGGTCCTGATTCATTACCCAAATCCGTTGGTCTCTGATGACCGCTGTGCTTGCTGACTTCCTCAAGGATGCGGTGTACAAAATCATCAGTCCCTTCACCGGGTTTCTGTTTGCAGGTGTAAATGTGGGACATATTGATTTTGGTTGGAAATTGAGTGGTGATGGCTTGACACAGTCTTTGGATGGCTGCTTCATATTGAGCGTTATCATTATGTCCTCGTTCACTGTTGGTAGGTTGCAAATCCAGTTGTAGCATACTGGCCTCTATTTTGCAGAGGTCGGTCGGTTTGAACTTTTTTGCCAATATGCGACGCAATTCAACCCCAGTCGGGCAGAATTGTGCGCAGAAATCTCGCAACTCGTCAGCAAAACGGGGTCCAGAATTCTCTGGATCTGGTAAGCATTGTTATGCTTCCATGATGTCAGTCTCAGTCCAGGGTCGATAAACTAGTAATGGTCCAGTGGGACCTGCAACTTTAACCATAGGCATGGTTTGAATCTGGTTTTGTTCTTTCTCACGTTTAGATCTCTGAAGTCCAGATTGTGGGTAAAGGATTTTTGTCACTTGCGTTAAAAGTTCTTGGGCAGGTACGCTGGAGAACCAAACGTCTTCCTTTTCCTCATCATCAGACCTATGTAACTGATGTTGTGAGGATGATGGAATTTCTTCCCGAGGGAGGATGGAAGAAGTCCCTTCTTCCCAAGAGCCAGAGGCTTGTGGCAGGGCTGGAAGTTGTTGTTGCAGGTGTCGTGGAGGACAGGAGTCCAGGTCTGGATCCGGCACAGCGAGAGCGCTCAGGGTGGGGTAAAGAGGAGAAAAAGTGTTATCAGTGGAATATGGTGGTGGTTTAAAAGAAGATTCAGTCTTAATCAGAGCTGAATTATCTTTTCGTCCACATACTAAATTATTATCATCATTCCGTCATGGCATTTGTTTAACATTTTTCTTTCTTTCTCTTAATACACTTTATTTTTTCCAACATTCTATACCTTTCTTACTTCTTATTTAAACTTAATTTTCTTTTTTTTGCTTCATCTCTTTCTCATATTTGCAAAACTTTTCTTCTAATTTTCTTATTTCTAACATACTAAAAGAACCTTCAGGTGGAAAACCTCTGGACCATATTTCTTTTTCATTTCATCATGCTTAGGTCCCCCGGTAGGGTCAAAAGTCTGAGACCTACTGTTTCCCATTCTCAGACTTGGAATGGGGAAATATATTCCTTCACTCAAAGGACGTCTCCAATGAGGACCTTAATCTGCACTCACACTTCTTCGGAGTACTTCACACTTCTTCGGACTGCTTCAAGAGGTTCACTTACCCGTGAAATCTCTGTCTCACTAATGACACAACCGGGAAACCCTCTTTTATTCAAATAAAAACTAAAAAGCAGTCCTATCATCTCAGACTATCATATTTCAAAAATGATCCCAGCGCTGGTATTCAGGAAAAGGACCTGCCAGTCCTCTCTCTCAGAAAAGGCCTTGGAGGTATGAGGCTGGAACAGCTACTTCAGTCCAGGCTGGCCATGCACTGCGGTCCGGTCCAGAGACACCAGTCGAGGGATCCTGTTCGTGACGCCAAAATTGTGGTGGAAATTTAGTAACGCACAGAGTCAGTTATTTTCTTCTGAGGAGATAAGAAGCTTTAATAATAATATATTGCAAGAGAGAACAACACAGTACAGAATACAGAGTTGCTCTGACCACTGAATCAAAAACACACAGTTATATTGCCCGCTCATCACGTCATCTGTCTTTGGTTGATAGTTGATTGTTCTTCTAACTTTCCTCCCCAACCATCAGTTTAGGTTACCCAAAAGGAGTGTATTGCTCCATCACAAGTATGCTTCTTTCACATACAGGGTAATATGAAGAATTTTATGCCTGAAACCTATTTAGACATGCAAAAATATGAAGGAAAAAGCAGTTTTAACTTGGTTTGAGTGAAGGAATTCATTTTATATCAAAATCCGAAGTTGTGTAGAACTCGTGTAAAGAAGCTTATTCTCGGATTCTTAAAGGTTTAGTGTTGTTCTTTTGTATACTGCAAAGTAATACTTTCTTTTTTGTTTAAACCTATTCAGATATGGATAAATATGAAGGACAAAGCAGTTTTAACTTGGTTTGAGTGAAGGAATTAATTTCATATCAAAATCCGAAATTGTGTAGAACTCGTGTAAAGAAGCTTATTCTCGGATTCTTAAAGGTTTAGTGTTGTTCTTTTGTATACTGCAAAGTAATACTTTCTTTTTTGTTTAAACCTATTCAGATATGGATAAATATGAAGGACAAAGAAGTTTTAACTTGGTTTGAGTGAAGGAATTAATTTCATATCAAAATCCGAAATTGTGTAGAACTTGTGAAAAGAAGCTTATTCTCGGATTGTACAGAGACATTGTGTCATCTATCTTAGACAATAATCTATATATTTTTGATCGTAGTTTTGGGGTGCAGATGCTTAGAAATTCTGCTACCCTAATCGGGAGTTGTAAGTCTGGTTGGTGGAGGATATATTTCTTTGTTATTATAGACTTAAGTTGTTGATATTCTAGGAATTTATTGCTGCCTATCTCATGTTGTGATATGAGTTCATCAAATGAAATAAAATGTCCATTTTGGATTATATGTTCCAGATGTTTGATTCCTTTGATCTTCCACAGAGTAAAGTTTAGCATTTTTTTGTTTTGCAGGATGTCAGGATTGTTCCAGATGGGTGTAAGCTTACACGGGACAAGTGAAGACTTTGTTATTTTAAGAAATTCCCACCAGGCTGTCAGAGAACATTTGTGATTTTTTACGTTTTGACTAATAAGTGGCAGGTCAGAGATTTCCAGATTATCACACAATGCTTGTTCTATATTTATCCATGGTTCATCTATTGGGCTAGGTTTAAACCATTTTGATATATAACGTAACCTATTGGCTAAGGAATAGTGCTGAAAATTAGGTAAATCTAATCCACCACTGTCCTTGGTCTTCTGTAGGGTTTTTAAACTAATACGTGGTGGTTTGTTTTTCCACAGAAATTTGGAGATGCATGAATCTAGTGACTTAAACCAAGTAGCAGGTGGTTTTATGGGGATCATTGAGAACAAATAGTTAACATTTGGTAGTATCATCATTTTAATGGTTGTAACTCTCCCCATAAGTGATATAGGTAAGGACTTCCAACGAGAGAGATCGTCCTCTACTGTCTTTAAAAATTCCACATTGTGGCGGCCTGTTGCCACTGCGGGTTCATTCAGAGAGACTCAGAGACAGCGGACGGTTCAACCTATAGTTTATTTAACCCTTTTTCACGAATGTGGAGTCGTTCGCAGGCCTTCCCTCCCGGTTCGTGCTGCCCACTCCACTTCAATCCTCCTTCCAGCTCTGAGTTCTTAAAAGAGGAGAGTGATTAGACAAGTGACTGCTGGTGTACTAATCACTCACCTAGTCCTGCTTCCCAGAGCTCTCTCCACAGCTCTCTCCTGCAGCTGATGCACCACGCCCCCTCCACATACCTCAACCGCCTGACCTTGGCCGGGGAGCGGTCTGGCCTAACCTACTTCCCCCCCCACCTCGCTATGCGAGCTGGAAAGGAAGTCGGCCACCGCCATCTGTGCCCATAAAAAGGCTGTAGTGCCAGATACCAGCGGGTGATCCATGCATTGACATTTTTCATTCGGTGGAGCCACTGGAGGGGAGCATGGTCCGAGCAGAGGGTGAATGGGCGCCCCAGCAAGTAATACCGTAGGGCGCCGACCACCCACCGGATGGCCAGGCACTCCCTCTCCACCGTGTTGTATCAGGTCTCCCTCTCGGATAGTTTCCGGCTGATGTAAAGCACTAGGCGGTCAACGCCCCGCACCTGCTGGGACAGAACAGCCCCCAACCCCCTTCTCGATGCATCAGTCTGCAGGACAAATGGGAGAGAGGAGTTAGGTGTGTGGAGAAGAGGCTCCCCACAGAGGGTCTGCTTTACCCTCTCAAGTGACGCCTGGCACTGCTCCGTCCACCGGACCGGATTAGAGGCACCTTTTGGGGTAAGGTCGGTCAAGGGGCTGGTCAGCTCCGCGAAGTTGGGAATAAATTGCCGGTAATATCCGGCCAGCCCCAAAAACCGCCTCACCTCTTTCTTGGTCTTAGGTTTTGGGCAGGCTGCAATCGTTGCTGTCTTGTCTACCTGTGGACGCACCTGTCCGCCGCCCAAGTGGTACCCCAGATACCGTACCTCCCTCCGTCCAACTGCACACTTCTTTGGGTTGGCCGTGAGCCCCGCCTGCCACAGTGACTCCAGCACTGCCGCCACCTGCTGATCATGCTCCGCCCAGTTGTTGCTATGGATGATGACGTCATCCAGGTAAGCGGCAGCATACGCAGCATGCGGCCGCAGGACCCGATCCATAAGGTGTTGAAATGTGGCTTGGGCCCCGAACAACCCGAACGGAAGTGTGACAAATTGGTACAACCCGTACGGAGTGGAGAAGGCCGTTTTTTCCTTAGACTCTGGAGACAAGGGAATCTGCCAGTAGCCCTTGGTCAAATCCAGTGTCGTAAAAAAACGATCAGTGCCCAGGCGATCCAGGAGCTCGTCGACCCGGGGCATAGGATAGGCATCAAATCGTGACACATCATTCACCTTGCGATAGTCCATCCCAATACGCTCAAATGGGACCTCAATCAGCGGCAATGGGCGCAAAGTGCTTTCAGGATGGCCTGTTGGTTAACCAACTGGCATTCGGAGCAGGACGCACACGTCTGCCCGAATGCCTGGCCAATATTATACGATTCATTGTTTTTTCATACCCCATATGCCCCGCCATCGGGTTATAATGAGCCGCCTGGAAAATGATTTCCCGACAGCTTTTCGGCACCAACAGCTGTGTTATGATATCCTCTGTCTGAGTGTCACGACTCACTCTGTCCCTGCACAATGAAAAATGTGGATATGTTAGCACTGTGTCAGGGTGCACCATATGACCATCAATTTTTATCACCTGATCCAAGGCATAGCGTAGAGTATCATCACGAGACTGCTCGAGTGGACAATCTTCCATGGAGTCGAACACGGGAACCGACGGAGCCGCCTGTTAAGGTACCGTCGGCTCCCCCTCCCCGTCTGCAGTGTCGGACAACCTCGCGTCACCGCTGAGGACAGCACACATATCCCATGACCCTGACGGTCGTGAGCGCACCCCCACACACTGCCCCACTAATCTATCAAACCCGGGCCAATGGGTTCCCAAAATCAGGGGGTTGCGCCAGGCAGGAGCTAACCGCGGCCTTCACACTATGCTTTTTCCCCTTATAGCGAATTTCAACCGGGACCACGGGGTATCTGTGTATATCCCCATGCACACACCTAATATCCACCCATTCTGCCTCTATCAAAGCCCCAGGTCGAATCAGATTCTGGTGAACTATACTGTGTGCAGCCCGAGTCCACTATTGCCTGATGTGTACCCCCCTGAATCCTTACCGGAACGCTGTACGTCCCTCCTGGACCGGGGGAGGGCGCTGGAGGGCCAACAACCCGAATCACCTGTCCGACCTCCATGAGCGGGCACTCGCGACGAAAATGACCGGGCTGCCCTCAACTCCAACACCCCTGCCCCGCCACCTGAGGGACCCTCTGTGGGTCGGGAGCAGGACTTGTAGCGGCTGGGACATGGGGTGGAAAGAGAGGGCAGGAAAGGTTAGTGCGGGGGAGAGGAGACGGTCGTGCTGTTGCCAGCTGAGAGCCAGCTTTTGACAGCCTCCTCCGGGGCGCTGGTGTTTGCCGGCCCAGCGATGCTGGCCGAGCCTCCGGTGTCCGGCCCTGGAAAAAAACGGCCAGATGGTCCTCCGCATGGGTGATCGCGGCCTCCAGGTCAGTGGGTCGGTGGCAGCGTACCCACTCCGCCGTACCACTTGGCAGCCCCTCCATTCGAGTCCCCTGGCAGCAGCCACCGTGTCGCTGCGTCGGTCAACTGCTGCGCATAGGTGAACGGGCGGTCCGTGGGGCCCAGTTTGGTCCTTCTGAACCGGCGGCGATGGTCCTCCGCCGAGTACCCCAGGCGATCCAGGACTGCCCTCTTGACGTCCGCGTACTGGCTTCGAGAGCGAGCAGGAAGGCTCAGCGCCGCCGTTTGGGCGTCCCCAGACAGGAGGGGAAGCAACCGCACGGCCCACTCCGCCTCCGGCCATCTGCACGCCGCCGCCGTTGCCTCGAACATCCCCAGAAATGACTAAGGGTCGTCTTCAGGCGTCATGTTATACAGGACGACCCCAGCGAGCGAGGGGGCCGGTGCCGCTGCCCCGGCTCGAGCCACCAGTGCTTCCAGCAGCTCCGTCTGCCGTTCCGCCTGGCCCTGCAGTGTGGCCAGCTGCTGCCTGCCAAGAGCCGCCTGGTCCTTATTCATCGCCGCGACCTCCGCCAGCATTTGGGCCAGAGCTGTTATGGGCTATTGCGGTTCCATCATGTCTCCTCTGCTGAATCCCAGTTGGGTGCCAATGTGGCGGCCTGTTGCCACTGCGGGTTCTCTCAGAGAGACTCAGAGACAGCGGACGGTTCAACGTATAATTTATTTAACCCTTTTTCACGAATGTGGAGTCGTTCGCAGGCCTTACCTCCCGGTTCGTGCTGCCGACTCCACTTCAATCCTCCGTCCAGCTCCAGCACGCTACTGAGTTTTTAAAAGAGGACAGTCATTAGACAAGTGACTGCCGGTGTACTAATTACTCACCTAGTCCTGCTCCCCAGAGCTCTCTCCACAGCTCTCTCCTGCAGCTGATGCACCACGCCACCTCCACAGCCATGTTGATAGGTCCACACAGACTTCAAGCCAGAACTTCTGGACAGGCGCACAAAACCACAAAGCGTGTGCATAATCATCAGGTGTGTTATCTGTGCAATGTGAGCAGATGTTTGAGTGTGTTAGACCCATCCTGAACATCCTTTGTCCTGTATAGTGTGTTCTATGAAGAATTTTGTATTGTATGAGCTGTAAATTAGGATTTTGAGTCATTCTGAAGGTGTTCAAACATATTTGTGGCCAGAAGCTATGACTAGAACTGATGGATAAATCTGCCTCCCATTTTGAGGACGGTAGAGACATTGTGTCATCTATCTTAGTCAATAATTTATATATTTTTGATAGTAGTTTTGGGGTGCAGATGCTTAGAAATTCTGCTACCCTAAATGGGAGTTGTAAGTCTGGTTGGTGGAGGATATATTTCTTTGTTATTATAGACTTAAGTTGTTGATATTCTAGGAATTTATTGCTGCCTATCTCATGTTGTGATATGAGCTCATCAAATGAAATAAAATGTCCATTTTGGATTATATGTTCCAGATGTTTGATTCCTTTGATCTTCCACAGAGTAAAGTTTAGCATTTTTTTGTTTTACAGGATGTCAGGATGGTTCCAGATGGGTGTAAGCTTACACGGGACAAGTGAAAGCTTTGTTATTTTAAGAAATTCCCACCAGGCTGTCAGAGAGGTGCTGATGTTAATGCTTTTGAAACATTTGTGATTTTTTACGTTTTGACTAATAAGTGGCAGGTCAGAGATTTCCAGATTATCACACAATGCTTGTTCTATATTTATCCATGGTTCATCTATTGGGCTAGGTTTAAACCATTTTGATATATAACGTAACCTATTGGCTAAGGAATAGTGCTGAAAATTAGGTAAATCTAATCCACCACTGTCCTTGGTCTTCTGTAGGGTTTTTAAACTAATACGTGGTGGTTTGTTTTTCCACAGAAATTTGGAGATGCATGAATCTAGTGACTTAAACCAAGTAGCAGGTGGTTTTATGGGGATCATTGAGAACAAATAGTTAACTTTTGGTAGTATCATCATTTTAATGGTTGTAACTCTCCCCATAAGTGATATAGGTAAGGACTTCCAACGAGAGAGATTGTCCTCTACTGTCTTTAATAATTGCACATAATTTAGCTTTGTTAGCTCTGAGAGCCTGGAGGAAATGTTTATGCCTAAATATCTAATATTTCCTGACTGTAAAGTGATCGCAGGTATATTCTGGACCCTACAGTTAATGGGCAGAACTGTGGTCTTAGACCAATTGATAGAGTAGTCAGAAAGTGCTGAGAATTTATTTATGAGTGTGATCGTGTGAGTGAGAGACATCTGGTAGTTCTGAAGGAAAAGTAATACATCATCAGCATAAAGACTTATTTTATGCTCAATATTTTGGGGTTGGATGCCTTTAATATTTCTATCTTGTCTGATAGCAGCTGCTAAAGGTTTGATGAAAATTGCCAAAAGTGAGGGCGAAAGTGGGCAACCCTGTCTTGTACTTCTCTGCAGACTGAAGCTTGGAGAAGTTTGATCATTTGTCCTGACACTTGCATTTGGGGAGTCAGATTATTTTCTTGTGAGGAGATAAGAGGCTTTAATAATAATATCTTGCAAGAGAGAACAACACAGTACAGAATACAGAGCTGCTCTGACCACTGAAGCAAAAACACACAGTTATATTGCCCGCTCATCACGTCATCTGTTTTTGGGTATAGTTGATTGTTCTTCTAACTTTCCTCCCCAACCATCAGTTGAGGTTACCCAGACACACTCGTAAATACCAGCCTAACCCTGTCCCCCCTAAAGTACAGCTATCTCATTATAACAAGCCCACCATTGTAAAGAGGAATTTAAGAAAACAGGGCAGGGTGGTACCTTGCAGCTCGGTCATTTGCAGGTTATACACAGTAACACTCAATACAATGCATATAAGAATTATTTTCCATTACATTCCTCCCTTTTGATTATAATAATACCATTATATTAATCAACCCAAAAGAAACAAGGAAAATAATAACTTTATCTGTAAAACATCAGCCTGCATTTGCACACAACGCGAGTTTAAAATGCAGGCATCACAGTGATAAAGGGTCCAATGATAAACAATCAAAACATGAACAATTAAACATGATTATCTTCATCCCTCTCTAAGTCAGCGTCACTAGAGGAAAAATTTTGAAAGCAAGAAAGTTATTTGAGTCATTTGAATCATTTGGTTAGATACATACAATGAGGCCTCGCACACAGGGAACAATACAGCAGCCCTGTATTATTGCTTCCTGTGAAATCAAGATACAATGTGCACATGCTGGTTACAAATAAGAAAATACAAACAACAAACAGTTTCTGCCATGGTTCACACCATGTGTATGATCATCTTCATCGCAGGTCTCAGTAAGGATGTTTCAATCTTCGGTGTCAGAGGTTACTAGCACTTAACACACCGGTGGAGTACAGCTTTTACTGCTGACTCTTATCTTTGTCCTTCCGGGCGTGTTGTTTAGGCTGATGTTATGTCAGGGTGGAAGTCATCTACTGGTTCTGGTACCTTCTTACAGTGACTGGCATGAATCCAGGCTGCTCTCTCTGCAACTTTAACAGCTGTGTGAGTGACCAGTAGCACCTGGAACGGGCCTTGCTAACGTTTGGACTTCCAATGTTTCCTGCAAAGTTCCTTCACCACCTGTCATCTGGTTGGAGTGGGTGCAGAGGTGTGTTTTCTGTGGCTGGAAGGGCTGCTTTTACTGTCTGTGAAACTTGAGATAGAACAGTGGAAAGGTTTCGACAGTAAGACAACATAGCATCATCACAAACAGTTGTGGAAGGGAGGGGTCTGGTTACAGGTCCCAATCCCAGGTTAGGAGGTCTGCCAAATAAAATTTCAAATGGGCTGAGATTCACTCGAGCTCTGATTCTCATTCTCATGTAGGTAAGCACAATAGGTAATGCTTTTGTCCATGGCAGACCTGTTTCTTCACAACATTTGGCTAACTTGGACTTTCATGAACCATTTTCTCTTTCCACAGCACCTCCACTCTATGGATGATAAGCACAATGTGTGCGCAATCTTATTCCCATGAATTTACCAACCTTAGTCAATGCAGTGTTTACAAAATGTGTGCCATTATCACTGCTGATCTTCTCTGGAATGCTCATCTAGGAATGATTTCTGTTTAGCAGTGTTTTAGTCACTGCATTACTGTTTGCATGTTTTGCAGGGAAAACTTCAACCCATTTACTAAACACGTCCACTATTACTAGTGCATATTTCTTTCCTTCAGCTGGTGTGAGTTCAACAAAATCCATCATCAAATGTTCAAAAGGTCTCTCTGGTGGAGTGTGTGCAGCTTGTGATGTGTGTAATATCTTTCCTAAATTATGTGTGGCACAAACCATACATGACTGACAGTATTTTTGCGCATATGAACTGAACCCTTTTGTGAACCACTGAGCACTGACAGGGTTTACCATCAGGTCCCATCCAAACACCATCCGTATGACTTGCACCCACAGAGGACCAAATGTGTTTTTCATCTGCAGAGGCAAAAGTTTGCAAAGCATGGAGATCTGTGAGGGAGTCTTCTGCCTGCAAAGAGAGGGAAGCGAAAACAGGACAAGATTTAGCTGCTTGCTTAGCTGCAGCATCAGCTCTGGCATTGCCACAAGCAACAGGATCGTCTGAGTTAGTGTGAGCCGCACACTTACAGACCGAGATTGCTGTAGGCAAAAGGATCGCATCAAGAAGATCAGAAACCTGCTTGGAGTTCAGAATAGTTTTACCATCTGATTTAAGGAAATGCCTGTGTTTCCACAGCGCACCAAAGTCATGAACAACACCAAAAGCATATCTGGAATCTGTGTAAATGGTGACAGACTTACCAGCTGCCAACTTACAAGCTTCAGTAAGTGCAATAAGCTCAGCAGTTTGAGCAGAGAAATGTTTAGGAAGAGAACCAGACAGCAAAGTGTCATGTGATGAACATACTGCAAACCAAACACAGTTAGTACCTGTGGCTGGATCACGCAAAGCTGATCCATCTACAAAAAGAATCATGTCAGAGTTTGGAAGAGGAGTCTCTAAAAGATCAGGTCGGGGTGTACAAACTTGTTCCAAAACAGCTTCACAGTCATGAGGCTCCCCATCCTCAGGAGTCGGAAGCAAAGTAGCAGGATTCAGAACAGTACAACGTTTAACAGTGACATTTGGCATATCAAGGAGCACAGAGGTGTATCTGAGCCAACGAGCAGTTGAAAGATGTGAAGTTTTCTGCTCGAGAAGAATAATGGCAACAGCATGAGGAACCAAAACAGTCAAATTAGCGTAGCCCACAATATCTCGGGAGGCCAGGACAGCTTTCTCTGCAGCTGCAACAGCACGAAGACAACCAGGCAGGCCTGCAGCCACAGAGTCCAGTTTTGCTGAGAAATAAGCCACTGGCCTTTGCCTGCCCCCATGTTCCTGCATAAGAACATATGTCATACAACCATGCTTCTCATCAACTGCCATTATGAAAGGTTTATGAGGATCTGGAATGCCAAGTGTTGGTGCTGTTTGAAGAGCCAGCTTAAGCTGAATAAAGGCTGATTCAGCCTCAGGAGTCCATGGAACACGATCAGCTGACTGGAGGCCTTTTCCATGGATAAGAGCACCTAAGGGAGCTTCGAGAAAAGAGTAGTTAGGAATACAGTTCCTGCAGTAAGATGTTATACCTAAGAATGACATAAGCTGTTTTTTAGTAACCGGTTTAGGAATGTTCTGAACCTCAGCAACACGTTTAGGAGAAAGTGAGCGCCCATCCTTAGAAATCACATGACCCAAAAAGGTGACTTTGTCCTGTACAAACTGTAACTTAGAAAGGCTGGTTTTATGGCCATAAGAATGAAGATGTTTCAACAGATTCACTGTGTCTTTTTCCCACTGTTGTTTAGATGGACTACATAAAAGGATGTCCTCCACATACTGCAAAAGAGCAGAGCCTGTGGTTAATTGAAGTTAATCCAGACTAGCTTTGAGGGCAGCATTGTAAATAGTTGGACTTTCACAGTACCCCTGGCATAACCGGGTAAAAGTCCAAGATCTCCCTTCAAACTAAAAAGCAAACCAAAATGGGCTATCAGGGTGCACTGGTGCAGAGAAAAATGCATTAGACAAGTCAACCACTGAGAAAAACTGTGCATCTGATGGAATTTGAGACAAAATAGTGTGTGGGTTGGGCACAGTAGGAGCACGTGGCTGAACTGCAGCATTCACCGCTTGGAGGTCCTGTACAAAACGCCATTCATCTGGCTGGCCAGCATCTTTAATCTTTTTAACAGGAAAAAATGGATTGCGCACAGGTGAATTTTCACAAGGAACAATAACGCCTGTTTTCTGAAAAGATTGAAAAACAGGTTTAATCCCTGATTCTGTGGTAGGAATTAATTCCACAGTTCTTTGACAATGCATTGTACTCAAAAATGTTTTTTTGTATGCTGACAATCGTTCAGAAAACATCAAATTTGGATCAGCAGGTGAAACGGTCCAATCCGTTTCTTTCTGACATGTAGCAACAAACTCTCCCACACCTTGTCAATGCCAGTGTGTAGGTTTGGCCAAGGAAATGTGAGGGCGAGTACCACAAACATTAAAAAAATCAAATTGCTCTGGAGTGAGCGACACAGCCAATAAAGTAGGCGCACATATTTTTTCACTTCTTCTCATAGTCATTGTCAGGCCCCAAAGAAATGTGTGATGTGCAGTGCAAATCAGCAGGTTGCATGAAATCAGAAAGGGGTGAAACTAACGCTTTTGCTTCTTCCACTAGTTGTTGTGAAAAAGGAGAGTTGGGAAGTTTCCACTCATAAGCATATGTAAGTGCAGATGAATCAAACTGCACTGCTGTGAAAACTTTGTCAGGCTGTAACATAACGTTAACACCCTCTGGTGTAGATGTTAAAATAATGCCTAATTTACACATGAGATCACGGCCCATCAGGTTAATGGGACACAACTCTGATAACAAAAATGAGTGTTTGAAGGAGAGCCCATCGGGAGTGACACATGCAATGGGCGATGTCATTTTCTCCTTCACAACCTGGCCTGATGCAGACATAGAGTAAACGTGGTTTCCACTTAACTTTGGAGGACAATCAAACTCCCCTGACGTCACTACTGATGAACATAAGTTCCTATATTCTGAGAGAAATATCTTTGCTCTAGGACGGAAATAGCATGCAAAACTTTACTACGTGAATCACAGTCGGCAAGCGTTTCTTCACTGCACAGAGCAGGAAAAATGTGTGAGTGTGTTGTGCTATCACCCATTAGTGGAGGCTCCGCTGGCGCGTGACGTCCAGAACCTGCCTCCCATACTCAGTCAGCCTTTTTGCCCAATTTCATCACTTTTCAGCTGTGGACAGTCCTTCTTCCAGTGTCCAGTCTGGCCACAGTAAAAACAAATATTCAGATCATAGCTCTGGCGTGGCCCATTTCGACCTCCTCTCCCACACGTCCACGTCTTCGACTTCGGCCTCGTCCTCTGTTTACACCAACTGCGTAATACATGGTCATGGCTGCCAAATGCAGCTCCTTTTCACACTTGTCCCTTTTGGTTGTCTTACGCGTCTCAACTTGGTTATGAGCATGGCGAGCATATCGGCGAACGTCAGCCAAACGAGGACCCTCACACCATCCCACGTAAATGTTCTTTACTTCAGTGGCGACATCTGGCATGAGGCCTTTAATTATTGCATTGCATGCAATACTCTCCCGTGGTCCTGATTCATTACCCAAATCCGTTGGTCTCTGATGACCGCTGTGCTTGCTGACTTCCTCAAGGATGCGGTGTACAAAATCATCAGTCCCTTCACCGGGTTTCTGTTTGCAGGTGTAAATGTGGGACATATTGATTTTGGTTGGAAATTGAGTGGTGATGGCTTGACACAGTCTTTGGATGGCTGCTTCATATTGAGCGTTATCATTATGTCCTCGTTCACTGTTGGTAGGTTGCAAATCCAGTTGTAGCATACTGGCCTCTATTTTGCAGAGGTCGGTCGGTTTGAACTTTTTTGCCAATATGCGACGCAATTCAACCCCAGTCGGGCAGAATTGTGCGCAGAAATCTCGCAACTCGTCAGCAAAACGGGGTCCAGAATTCTCTGGATCTGGTAAGCATTGTTATGCTTCCATGAAGTCAGTCTCAGTCCAGGGTCGATAAACCAGTAATGGTTCAATGGGACCTGCAACTTTAACCATAGGCATGGTTTGAATCTGGTTTTGTTCTTTCTCACGTTTAGATCTCTGAAGTCCAGATTGTGGGTAAAGGATTTTTGTCACTTGCGTTAAAAGTTCTTGGGCAGGTACGCTGGAGAACCAAACGTCTTCCTTTTCCTCATCATCAGACCTATGTAACTGATGTTGTGAGGATGATGGAATTTCTTCCCGAGGGAGGATGGAAGAAGTCCCTTCTTCCCAAGAGCCAGAGGCTTGTGGCAGGGCTGGCTGTTGTTGTTGCAGGTGTCGTGGAGGACAGGAGTCCAGGTCTGGATCCGGCACAGCGAGAGCGCTCAGGGTGGGGTAAAGAGGAGAAAAAGTGTTATCAGTGGAATATGGTGGTGGTTTAAAAGAAGATTCAGTCTTAATCAGAGCTGAATTATCTTTTCGTCCACATACTAAATTATTATCATCATTCCGTCATGGCATTTGTTTAACATTTTTCTTTCTTTCTCTTAATACACTTTATTTTTTCCAACATTCGATACCTTTCTTACTTCTTATTTAAACTTAATTTTCTTTTTTTTGCTTCATCTCTTTCTCATATTTGCAAAACTTTTCTTCTAATTTTCTTATTTCTAACATACTAAAAGAATCTTCAGGTGGAAAACCTCTGGACCATATTTCTTTTTCATTTCATCATGCTTAGGTCCCCCGGTAGGGTCAAAAGTCTGAGACCTACTGTTTCCCATTCTCAGACTTGGAATGGGGAAATATATTCCTTCACTCAAAGGACGTCTCCAATGAGGACCTTAATCTGCACTCACACTTCTTCGGAGTACTTCACACTTCTTCGGACTGCTTCAAGAGGTTCACTTACCCGTGAAATCTCTGTCTCACTAATGACACAACAGGGAAACCCTCTTTTATTCAAATAAAAACTAAAAAGCAGTCCTATCATCTCAGACTATCATATTTCAAAAATGATCCCAGCGCTGGTATTCAGGAAAAGGACCTGCCAGTCCTCTCTCAGTTATTTTCTTCTGAGGAGATAAGAAGCTTTAATAATAATATATTGCAAGAGAGAACAACACAGTACAGAATACAGAGTTGCTCTGACCACTGAAGCAAAAACACACAGTTATATTGCCTGCTCATCACGTCATCTGTCTTTGGTTGATAGTTGATTGTTCTTCTAACTTTCCTCCCCAACCATCAGTTTAGGTTACCCAAAAGGAGTGTATTGCTTCATCACAAGTATGCTTCTTTCACATACAGGGTAATATGAAGAATTTTATGCCTGAAACCTATTTAGATATGCAAAAATATGAAGGAAAAAGCAGTTTTAACTTGGTTTGAGTGAAGGAATTCATTTTATATCAAAATCCGAAGTTGTGTAGAATTCGTGTAAAGAAGCTTATTCTCGGATTCTTAAAGGTTTAGTGTTGTTCTTTTGTATACTGCAAAGTAATACTTTCTTTTTTGTTTAAACCTATTCAGATATGGATAAATATGAAGGACAAAGCAGTTTTAACTTGGTTTGAGTGAAGGAATTAATTTCATATCAAAATCCGAAATTGTGTAGAACTTGTGAAAAGAAGCTTATTCTCGGATTCCTGAAAAAAATTAGTGTTGTTGTTTCCTATCCTGAAAAGTACTACGTTCTTTTTTGTACAGAGACATTGTGTCATCTATCTTAGACAATAATCTATATATTTTTGATAGTAGTTTTGGGGTGCAGATGCTTAGAAATTCTGCTACCCTAATCGGGAGTTGTAAGTCTGCTTGGTGGAGGATATATTTCTTTGTTATTATAGACTTAAGTTGTTGATATTCTAGGAATTTATTGCTGCCTATCTCATGTTGTGATATGAGTTCATCAAATGAAATAAAATGTCCATTTTGGATTATATGTTCCAGATGTTTGATTCCTTTGATCTTCCACAGAGTAAAGTTTAGCATTTTTTTGTTTTGCAGGATGTCAGGATTGTTCCAGATGGGTGTAAGCTTACACGGGACAAGTGAAGACTTTGTTATTTTAAGAAATTCCCACCAGGCTGTCAGAGAACATTTGTGATTTTTTACGTTTTGACTAATAAGTGGCAGGTCAGAGATTTCCAGATTATCACACAATGCTTGTTCTATATTTATCCATGGTTCATCTATTGGGCTAGGTTTAAACCATTTTGATATATAACGTAACCTATTGGCTAAGGAATAGTGCTGAAAATTAGGTAAATCTAATCCACCACTGTCCTTGGTCTTCTGTAGGGTTTTTAAACTAATACGTGGTGGTTTGTTTTTCCACAGAAATTTGGAGATGCATGAATCTAGTGACTTAAACCAAGTAGCAGGTGGTTTTATGGGGATCATTGAGAACAAATAGTTAACATTTGGTAGTATCATCATTTTAATGGTTGTAACTCTCCCCATAAGTGATATAGGTAAGGACTTCCAACGAGAGAGATCGTCCTCTACTGTCTTTAAAAATTCCACATTGTGGCGGCCTGTTGCCACTGCGGGTTCATTCAGAGAGACTCAGAGACAGCGGACGGTTCAACCTATAGTTTATTTAACCCTTTTTCACGAATGTGGAGTCGTTCGCAGGCCTTCCCTCCCGGTTCGTGCTGCCCACTCCACTTCAATCCTCCTTCCAGCTCTGAGTTCTTAAAAGAGGAGAGTGATTAGACAAGTGACTGCCGGTGTACTAATCACTCACCTAGTCCTGCTCCCCAGAGCTCTCTCCACAGCTCTCTCCTGCAGCTGATGCACCACGCCCCCTCCACATACCTCAACCGCCTGACCTTGGCCGGGGAGCGGTCTGGCCTAACCTACTTCCCCCCCCACCTCGCCATGCGAGCTGGAAAGGAAGTCGGCCACCGCCATCTGTGCCCATAAAAAGGCTGTAGTGCCAGATACCAGCGGGTGATCCATGCATTGACATTTTTCATTCGGTGGAGCCACTGGAGGGGAGCATGGTCCGAGCAGAGGGTGAATGGGCGCCCCAGCAAGTAATACCGCAGGGCGCCGACCACCCACCGGATGGCCAGGCACTCCCTCTCCACCGTGTTGTATCTGGTCTCCCTCTCGGATAGTTTCCGGCTGATGTAAAGCAGTAGGCGGTCAACGCCCCGCACCTGCTGGGACAGAACAGCCCCCAACCCCCTTCTCGATGCATCAGTCTGCAGGACAAATGGGAGAGAGGAGTTAGGTGTGTGGAGAAGAGGCTCCCCACAGAGGGTCTGCTTTAACCTCTCAAGTGACGCCTGGCACTGCTCCGTCCACCGGACCGGATTAGAGGCACCTTTTGGGGTAAGGTCGGTCAAGGGGCTGGTCAGCTCCGCGAAGTTGGGAATAAATCGCCGGTAATATCCGGCCAGCCCCAAAAACCGCCTCACCTCTTTCTTGGTCTTAGGTTTTGGGCAGGCTGCAATCGTTGCTGTCTTGTCTACCTGTGGACGCACCTGTCCGCCGCCCAAGTGGTACCCCAGATACCTTACCTCCCTCCGTCCAACTGCACACTTCTTTGGGTTGGCCGTGAGCCCCGCCTGCCACAGTGACTCCAGCACTGCCGCCACCTGCTGATCATGCTCCGCCCAGCTGTTGCTATGGATGATGACGTCATCCAGGTAAGCGGCAGCATACGCAGCATGCGGCCGCAGGACCCGATCCATAAGGCGTTGAAATGTGGCTTGGGCCCCGAACAACCCGAACGGAAGTGTGACAAATTGGTACAACCCGTACGGAGTGGAGAAGGCCGTTTTTTCCTTAGACTCTGGAGACAAGGGAATCTGCCAGTAGCCCTTGGTCAAATCCAGTGTCGTAAAAAAACGATCAGTGCCCAGGCGATCCAGGAGCTCGTCGACCCGGGGCATAGGATAGGCATCAAATCGTGACACATCATTCACCTTGCGATAGTCCATCCCAATACGCTCAAATGGGACCTCAATCAGCGGCAATGGGCGCAAAGTGCTTTCAGGATGGCCTGTTGGTTAACCAACTGGCATTCGGAGCAGGACGCACACGTCTGCCCGAATGCCTGGCCAATATTATACGATTCATTGTTTTTTCATACCCCTTATGCCCCGCCATCGGGTTATAATGAGCCGCCTGGAAAATGATTTCCCGACAGCTTTTCGGCACCAACAGCTGTGTTATGATTTCCTCTGTCTGAGTGTCACGACTCACTCTGTCCCTGCACAATGAAAAATGCGGATATGTTAGCACTGCGTCAGGGTGCACCATATGACCATCAATTGTTATCACCTGATCCAAGGCATAGCGTAGAGTATCATCACGAGACTGCTCGAGTGGACAATCTTCCATGGAGTCGAACACGGGAACCGACGGAGCCGCCTGTTAAGGTACCGTCGGCTCCCCCTCCCCGTCTGCAGTGTCGGACAACCTCGCGTCACCGCTGAGGACAGCACACATATCCCATGACCCTGACGGTCGTGAGCGCACCCCCACACACTGCCCCACTAATCTATCAAACCCGGGCCAATGGGTTCCCAAAATCAGGGGGTGCGCCAGGCAGGAGCTAACCGCGGCCTTCACACTATGCTTTTTCCCCTTATAGCGAATTTCAACCGGGACCACGGGGTATCTGTGAATATCCCCATGCACACACCTAATATCCACCCATTCTGCCTCTATCAAAGCCCCAGGTCGAATCAGATTCTGGTGAACTATACTGTGTGCAGCCCGAGTCCACTATTGCCTGATGTGTACCCCCCTGAATCCTTACCGGAACGCTGTACGTCCCTCCTGGACCGGGGGAGGGCGCTGGAGGGCCAACAACCCGAATCACCTGTCCGACCTCCATGAGCGGGCACTCGCGACGAAAATGACCGGGCTGCCCTCAACTCCAACACCCCTGCCCCGCCACCTGAGGGACCCTCTGTGGGTCGGGAGCAGGACTTGTAGCGGCTGGAACATGGGGTGGAAAGAGAGGGCAGGAAAGGTTAGTGCGGGGGAGAGGAGACGGTCGTGCTGTTGCCAGCTGAGAGCCAGCTTTTGACAGCCTCCTCCGGGGCGCTGGTGTTGGCCGGCCCAGCGATGCTGGCCGAGCCTCCGGTGTCCGGCCCTGGAAAAAAACGGCCAGATGGTCCTCCGCATGGGTGATCGCGGCCTCCAGGTCAGTGGGTCGGTGGCAGCGTACCCACTCCGCCGTACCACTTGGCAGCCCCTCCATTCGAGTCCCCTGGCAGCAGCCACCGTGTCGCTGCGTCGGTCAACTGCTGCGCATAGGTGAACGGGCGGTCCGTGGGGCCCAGTTTGGTCCTTCTGAACCGGCGGCGATGGTCCTCCGCCGAGTACCCCAGGCGATCCAGGACTGCCCTCTTGACGTCCGCGTACTGGCTTCGAGAGCGAGCAGGAAGGCTCAGCGCTGCCGTTTGGGCGTCCCCAGACAGGAGGGGAAGCAACCGCACGGCCCACTCCACCTCCGGCCATCTGCACGCCGCCGCCGTTGCCTCGAACATCCCCAGAAATGACTAAGGGTCGTCTTCAGGCGTCATGTTATACAGGACGACCCCAGCGAGCGAGGGGGCCGGTGCCGCTGCCCCGGCTCGAGCCACCAGTGCATCCAGCAGCTCCGTCTGCCGTTCCGCCTGGCCCTGCAGTGTGGCCAGCTGCTGCCTGCCAAGAGCCGCCTGGTCCTTATTCATCGCCGCGACCTCCGCCAGCATTTGGGCCAGAGCTGTTATGGGCTATTGCGGTTCCGTCATGTCTCCTCTGCTGAATCCCAGTTGGGTGCCAATGTGGCGGCCTGTTGCCACTGCGGGTTCTCTCAGAGAGACTCAGAGACAGCGGACGGTTCAACGTATAATTTATTTAACCCTTTTTCACGAATGTGGAGTCGTTCGCAGGCCTTACCTCCCGGTTCGTGCTGCCGACTCCACTTCAATCCTCCTTCCAGCTCCAGCACGCTACTGAGTTTTTAAAAGAGGACAATCATTAGACAAGTGACTGCCGGTGTACTAATTACTCACCTAGTCCTGCTCCCCAGAGCTCTCTCCACAGCTCTCTCCTGCAGCTGATGCACCACGCCACCTCCACAGCCATGTTGATAGGTCCACACAGACTTCAAGCCAGAACTTCTGGACAGGCGCACAAAACCACAAAGCGTGTGCATAATCATCAGGTGTGTTATCTGTGCAATGTGAGCAGATGTTTGAGTGTGTTAGACCCATCCTGAACATCCTTTGTCCTGTATAGTGTGTTCTATGAAGAATTTTGTATTGTATGAGCTGTAAATTAGGATTTTGAGTCATTCTGAAGGTGTTCAAACATATTTGTGGCCAGAAGCTATGACTAGAACTGATGGATAAATCTGCCTCCCATTTTGAGGACGGTAGAGACATTGTGTCATCTATCTTAGACAATAATTTATATATTTTTGATAGTAGTTTTGGGGTGCAGATGCTTAGAAATTCTGCTACCCTAAATGGGAGTTGTAAGTCTGGTTGGTGGAGGATATATTTCTTTGTTATTATAGACTTAAGTTGTTGATATTCTAGGAATTTATTGCTGCCTATCTCATGTTGTGATATGAGCTCATCAAATGAAATAAAATGTCCATTTTGGATTATATGTTCCAGATGTTTGATTCCTTTGATCTTCCACAGAGTAAAGTTTAGCATTTTTTTGTTTTGCAGGATGTCAGGATGGTTCCAGATGGGTGTAAGCTTACACGGGACAAGTGAAGACTTTGTTATTTTAAGAAATTCCCACCAGGCTGTAAGAGAGGTGCTGATGTTAATGCTTTTGAAACATTTGTGATTTTTTACGTTTTGACTAATAAGTGGCAGGTCAGAGATTTCCAGATTATCACACAATGCTTGTTCTATATTTATCCATGGTTCATCTATTGGGCTAGGTTTAAACCATTTTGATATATACCGTAACCTATTGGCTAAGGAATAGTGCTGAAAATTAGGTAAATCTAATCCACCACTGTCCTTGGTCTTCTGTAGGGTTTTTAAACTAATACGTGGTGGTTTGTTTTTCCACAGAAATTTGGAGATGCATGAATCTAGTGACTTAAACCAAGTAGCAGGTTGTTTTATGGGGATCATTGAGAACAAATAGTTAACTTTTGGTAGTATCATCATTTTAATGGTTGTAACTCTCCCCATAAGTGATATAGGTAAGGACTTCCAACGAGAGAGATTGTCCTCTACTGTCTTTAATAATTGCACATAATTTAGCTTTGTTAGCTCTGAGAGCCTGGAGGAAATGTTTATGCCTAAATATCTAATATTTCCTGACTGTAAAGTGATCGCAGGTATATTCTGGACCCTACAGTTAATGGGCAGAACTGTGGTCTTAGACCAATTGATAGAGTAGTCAGAAAGTGCTGAGAATTTATTTATGAGTGTGATCGTGTGAGTGAGAGACATCTGGTAGTTCTGAAGGAAAAGTAATACATCATCAGCATAAAGACTTATTTTATGCTCAATATTTTGGGGTTGGATGCCTTTAATATTTCTATCTTGTCTGATAGCAGCTGCTAAAGGTTTGATGAAAATTGCCAAAAGTGAGGGCGAAAGTGGGCAACCCTGTCTTGTACTTCTCTGCAGACTGAAGCTTGGAGAAGTTTGATCATTTGTCCTGACACTTGCATTTGGGGAGTCAGATTATTTTCTTGTGAGGAGATAAGAGGCTTTAATAATAATATCTTGCAAGAGAGAACAACACAGTACAGAATACAGAGCTGCTCTGACCACTGAAGCAAAAACACACAGTTATATTGCCCGCTCATCACGTCATCTGTTTTTGGGTATAGTTGATTGTTCTTCTAACTTTCCTCCCCAACCATCAGTCGAGGTTACCCAGACACACTCGTAAATACCAGCCTAACCCTGTCCCCCCTAAAGTGCAGCTATCTCATTATAACAAGCCCACCATTGTAAAGAGGAATTTAAGAAAACAGGGCAGGGTGGTACCTTGCAGCTCGGTCATTTGCAGGTTATACACAGTAACACTCAATACAATGCATATAAGAATTATTTTCCATTACATTCCTCCCTTTTGATTATAATAATACCATTATATTAATCAACCCAAAAGAAACAAGGAAAATAATAACTTTATCTGTAAAACATCAGCCTGCATTTGCACACAACGCGAGTTTAAAATGCAGGCATCACAGTGATAAAGGGTCCAATGATAAACAATCAAAACATGAACAATTAAACATGATTATCTTCATCCCTCTCTAAGTCAGCGTCACTAGAGGAAAAATTTTGAAAGCAAGAAAGTTATTTGAGTCATTTGAATCATTTGGTTAGATACATACAATGAGGCCTCGCACACAGGGAACAATACAGCAGCCCTGTATTATTGCTTCCTGTGAAATCAAGATACAATGTGCACATGCTGGTTACAAATAAGAAAATACAAACAACAAACAGTTTCTGCCATGGTTCACACCATGTGTATGATCATCTTCATCGCAGGTCTCAGTAAGGATGTTTCAATCTTCGGTGTCAGAGGTTACTAGCACTTAACACACCGGTGGAGTACAGCTTTTACTGCTGACTCTTATCTTTGTCCTTCCGGGCGTGTTGTTTAGGCTGATGTTATGTCAGGGTGGAAGTCATCTACTGGTTCTGGTACCTTCTTACAGTGACTGGCATGAATCCAGGCTGCTCTCTCTGCAACTTTAACAGCTGTGTGAGTGACCAGTAGCACCTGGAACGGGCCTTGCTAACGTTTGGACTTCCAATGTTTCCTGCGAAGTTCCTTCACCACCTGTCATCTGGTTGGAGTGGGTGCAGAGGTGTGTTTTCTGTGGCTGGAAGGGCTGCTTTTACTGTCTGTGAAACTTGAGATAGAACAGTGGAAAGGTTTCGACAGTAAGACAACATAGCATCATCACAAACAGTTGTGGAAGGGAGGGGTCTGGTTACAGGTCCCAATCCCAGGTTAGGAGGTCTGCCAAATAAAATTTCAAATGGGCTGAGCTCTGATTCTCATTCTCATGAAGGTAAGCACAATAGGTAATGCTTTTGTCCATGGCAGACCTGTTTCTTCACAACATTTGGCTAACTTGGACTTTCATGAACCATTTTCTCTTTCCACAGCACCTCCACTCTATGGATGATAAGCACAATGTGTGCGCAATCTTATTCCCCTGAATTTACCAACCTCAGTCAATGCAGTGTTTACAAAATGTGTGCCATTATCACTGCTGATCTTCTCTGGAATGCTCATCTAGGAATGATTTCTGTTTAGCAGTGTTTTAGTCACTGCATTACTGTTTGCATGTTTTGCAGGGAAAACTTCAACCCATTTACTAAACACGTCCACTATTACTAGTGGATATTTCTTTCCTTCAGCTGGTGTGAGTTCAACAAAATCCATCATCAAATGTTCAAAAGGTCTCTCTGGTGGAGTGTGTGCAGCTTGTGATGTGTGTAATATCTTTCCTAAATTATGTGTGGCACAAACCATACATGACTGACAGTATTTTTGCGCATATGAACTGAACCCTTTTGTGAACCACTGAGCAGTGAGTGCATTCAGCATCCCCCCTTTTGACACATGGTCCAACCCATGTGTCAATTTTGCAAAATGAGGAAAAAAATGTTTAGGTAGACAGGGTTTACCATCAGGTCCCATCCAAACACCATCCGTATGACTTGCACCCACAGAGGACCAAATGTGTTTTTCATCTGCAGAGGCAAAAGTTTGCAAAGCATGGAGATCTGTGAGGGAGTCTTCTGCCTGCAAAGAGAGGGAAGCGAAAACAGGAAAAGATTTAGCTGCTTGCTTAGCTGCAGCATCAGCTCTGGCATTGCCACAAGCAACAGGATCGTCTGAGTTAGTGTGAGCCGCACACTTACAGACCGAGATTGCTGTAGGCAAAAGGATCGCATCAAGAAGATCAGAAACCTGCTTGGAGTTCAGAATAGTTTTACCATCTGATTTAAGGAAATGCCTGTGTTTCCACAGCGCACCAAAGTCATGAACAACACCAAAAGCATATCTGGAATCTGTGTAAATGGTGACAGACTTACCAGCTGCCAACTTACAAGCTTCAGTAAGTGCAATAAGCTCAGCAGTTTGAGCAGAGAAATGTTTAGGAAGAGAACCAGACAGCAAAGTGTCATGTGATGAACATACTGCAAACCAAACACAGTTAGTACCTGTGGCTGGATCACGCAAAGCTGATCCATCTACAAAAAGAATCATGTCAGAGTTTGGAAGAGGAGTCTCTAAAAGATCAGGTCGGGGTGTACAAACTTGTTCCAAAACAGCTTCACAGTCATGAGGCTCCCCATCCTCAGGAGTCGGAAGAAAAGTAGCAGGATTCAGAACAGTACAACGTTTAACAGTGACATTTGGCATATCAAGGAGCACAGAGGTGTATCTGAGCCAACGAGCAGTTGAAAGATGTGAAGTTTTCTGCTCGAGAAGAATAATGGCAACAGCATGAGGAACCAAAACAGTCAAATTAGCGTAGCCCACAATATCTCGGGAGGCCATGACAGCTTTCTCTGCAGCTGCAACAGCACGAAGACAACCAGGCAGGCCTGCAGCCACAGAGTCCAGTTTTGCTGAGAAATAAGCCACTGGCCTTTGCCTGCCCCCATGTTCCTGCATAAGAACATATGTCATACAACCATGCTTCTCATCAACTGCCATTATGAAAGGTTTATGAGGATCTGGAATGCCAAGTGTTGGTGCTGTTTGAAGAGCCAGCTTAAGCTGAATAAAGGCTGATTCAGCCTCAGGAGTCCATGGAACACGATCAGCTGACTGGAGGCCTTTTCCATGGATAAGAGCACCTAAGGGAGCTTCGAGAAAAGAGTAGTTAGGAATAAAGTTCCTGCAGTAAGATGTTATACCTAAGAATGACATAAGCTGTTTTTTAGTAACCGGTTTAGGAATGTTCTGAACCTCAGCAACACGTTTAGGAGAAAGTGAGCGCCCATCCTTAGAAATCACATGACCCAAAAAGGTGACTTTGTCCTGTACAAACTGTAACTTAGAAAGGCTGGCTTTATGGCCATAAGAATGAAGATGTTTCAACAGATTCACTGTGTCTTTTTCCCACTGTTGTTTAGATGGACTACATAAAAGGATGTCCTCCACATACTGCAAAAGAGCAGAGCCTGTGGTTAATTGAAGTTAATCCAGACTAGCTTTGAGGGCAGCATTGTAAATAGTGGGACTTTCACAGTACCCCTGGCATAACCGGGTAAAAGTCCAAGATCTCCCTTCAAACTAAAAAGCAAACCAAAATGGGCTATCAGGGTGCACTGGTGCAGAGAAAAATGCATTAGACAAGTCAACCACTGAGAAAAACTGTGCATCTGATGGAATTTGAGACAAAATAGTGTGTGGGTTGGGCACAGTAGGAGCACGTGGCTGAACTGCAGCATTCACCGCTTGGAGGTCCTGTACAAAACGCCATTCATCTGGCTGGCCAGCATCTTTAATCTTTTTAACAGGAAAAAATGGAGTGCGCACAGGTGAATTTTCACAAGGAACAATAACGCCTGTTTTCTGAAAAGATTGAAAAACAGGTTTAATCCCTGATTCTGTGGTAGGAATTAATTCCACAGTTCTTTGACAATGCATTGTACTCAAAAATGTTTTTTTGTATGCTGACAATCGTTCAGAAAACATCAAATTTGGATCAGCAGGTGAAACGGTCCAATCCGTTTCTTTCTGACATGTAGCAACAAACTCTCCCACACCTTGTCAATGCCAGTGTGTAGGTTTGGCCAAGGAAATGTGAGGGCGAGTACCACAAACATTAAAAAAATCAAATTGCTCTGGAGTGAGCGACACAGCCAATAAAGTAGGCGCACATATTTTTTCACTTCTTCTCATAGTCATTGTCAGGCCCCAAAGAAATGTGTGATGTGCAGTGCAAATCAGCAGGTTGCATGAAATCAGAAAGGGGTGAAACTAACGCTTTTGCTTCTTCCACTAGTTGTTGTGAAAAAGGAGAGTTGGGAAGTTTCCACTCATAAGCATATGTAAGTGCAGATGAATCAAACTGCACTGCTGTGAAAACTTTGTCAGGCTGTAACATAACGTTAACACCCTCTGGTGTAGATGTTAAAATAATGCCTAATTTACACATGAGATCACGGCCCATCAGGTTAATGGGACCCAACTCTGATAACAAAAATGAGTGTTTGAAGGAGAGCCCATCGGGAGTGACACATGCAATGGGCGATGTCATTTTCTCCTTCACAACCTGGCCTGATGCAGACATAGAGTAAACGTGGTTTCCACTTAACTTTGGAGGACAATCAAACTCCCCTGACGTCACTACTGATGAACATAAGTTCCTATATTCTGAGAGAAATATCTTTGCTCTAGGACGGAAATAGCATGCAAAACTTTACTACGTGAATCACAGTCGGCAAGCGTTTCTTCACTGCACAGAGCAGGAAAAATGTGTGAGTGTGTTGTGCTATCACCCATTAGTGGAGGCTCCGCTGGCGCGTGACGTCCAGAACCTGCCTCCCACCCTCAGTCAGCCTTTTTGCCAAATTTCATCACTTTTCAGCTGTGGACAGTCCTTCTTCCAGTGTCCAGTCTGGCCACAGTAAAAACAAATATTCAGATCATAGCTCTGGCGTGGCCCATTTCGACCTCCTCTCCCACACGTCCACGTCTTCGACTTCGGCCTCGTCCTCTGTTTACACCAACTGCGTAATACATGGTCATGGCTGCCAAATGCAGCTCCTTTTCACACTTGTCCCTTTTGGTTGTCTTACGCGTCTCAACTTGGTTATGAGCATGGCGAGCATATCGGCGAACGTCAGCCAAACGAGGACCCTCACACCATCCCACGTAAATGTTCTTTACTTCAGTGGCGACATCTGGCATGAGGCCTTTAATTATTGCATTGCATGCAATACTCTCCCGTGGTCCTGATTCATTACCCAAATCCGTTGGTCTCTGATGACCGCTGTGCTTGCTGACTTCCTCAAGGATGCGGTGTACAAAATCATCAGTCCCTTCACCGGGTTTCTGTTTGCAGGTGTAAATGTGGGACATATTGATTTTGGTTGGAAATTGAGTGGTGATGGCTTGACACAGTCTTTGGATGGCTGCTTCATATTGAGCGTTATCATTATGTCCTCGTTCACTGTTGGTAGGTTGCAAATCCAGTTGTAGCATACTGGCCTCTATTTTGCAGAGGTCGGTCGGTTTGAACTTTTTTGCCAATATGCGACGCAATTCAACCCCAGTCGGGCAGAATTGTGCGCAGAAATCTCGCAACTCGTCAGCAAAACGGGGTCCAGAATTCTCTGGATCTGGTAAGCATTGTTATGCTTCCATGATGTCAGTCTCAGTCCAGGGTCGATAAACCAGTAATGGTCCAGTGGGACCTGCAACTTTAACCATAGGCATGGTTTGAATCTGGTTTTGTTCTTTCTCACGTTTAGATCTCTGAAGTCCAGATTGTGGGTAAAGGATTTTTGTCACTTGCGTTAAAAGTTCTTGGGCAGGTACGCTGGAGAACCAAACGTCTTCCTTTTCCTCATCATCAGACCTATGTAACTGATGTTGTGAGGATGATGGAATTTCTTCCCGAGGGAGGATGGAAGAAGTCCCTTCTTCCCAAGAGCCAGAGGCTTGTGGCAGGGCTGGCTGTTGTTGTTGCAGGTGTCGTGGAGGACAGGAGTCCAGGTCTGGATCCGGCACAGCGAGAGCGCTCAGGGTGGGGTAAAGAGGAGAAAAAGTGTTATCAGTGGAATATGGTGGTGGTTTAAAAGAAGATTCAGTCTTAATCAGAGCTGAATTATCTTTTCGTCCACATACTAAATTATTATCATCATTCCGTCATGGCATTTGTTTAACATTTTTCTTTCTTTCTCTTAATACACTTTATTTTTTCCAACATTCTATACCTTTCTTACTTCTTATTTAAACTTAATTTTCTTTTTTTTGCTTCATCTCTTTCTCATATTTGCAAAACTTTTCTTCTAATTTTCTTATTTCTAACATACTAAAAGAACCTTCAGGTGGAAAACCTCTGGACCATATTTCTTTTTCATTTCATCATGCTTAGGTCCCCCGGTAGGGTCAAAAGTCTGAGACCTACTGTTTCCCATTCTCAGACTTGGAATGGGGAAATATATTCCTTCACTCAAAGGACGTCTCCAATGAGGACCTTAATCTGCACTCACACTTCTTCGGAGTACTTCACACTTCTTCGGACTGCTTCAAGAGGTTCACTTACCCGTGAAATCTCTGTCTCACTAATGACACAACCGGGAAACCCTCTTTTATTCAAATAAAAACTAAAAAGCAGTCCTATCATCTCAGACTATCATATTTCAAAAATGATCCCAGCGCTGGTATTCAGGAAAAGGACCTGCCAGTCCTCTCTCTCAGAAAAGGCCTTGGAGGTATGAGGCTGGAACAGCTACTTCAGTCCAGGCTGGCCATGCACTGCGGTCCGGTCCAGAGACACCAGTTGAGGGATCCTGTTCGTGACGCCAAAATTGTGGTGGAAATTTAGTAACGCACAGAGTCAGTTATTTTCTTCTGAGGAGATAAGAAGCTTTAATAATAATATATTGCAAGAGAGAACAACACAGTACAGAATACAGAGTTGCTCTGACCACTGAAGCAAAAACACACAGTTATATTGCCCGCTCATCACGTCATCTGTCTTTGGTTGATAGTTGATTGTTCTTCTAACTTTCCTCCCCAACCATCAGTTTAGGTTACCCAAAAGGAGTGTATTGCTCCATCACAAGTATGCTTCTTTCACATACAGGGTAATATGAAGAATTTTATGCCTGAAACCTATTTAGACATGCAAAAATATGAAGGAAAAAGCAGTTTTAACTTGGTTTGAGTGAAGGAATTCATTTTATATCAAAATCCGAAGTTGTGTAGAACTCGTGTAAAGAAGCTTATTCTCGGATTCTTAAAGGTTTAGTGTTGTTCTTTTGTATACTGCAAAGTAATACTTTCTTTTTTGTTTAAACCTATTCAGATATGGATAAATATGAAGGACAAAGCAGTTTTAACTTGGTTTGAGTGAAGGAATTAATTTCATATCAAAATCCGAAATTGTGTAGAACTTGTGAAAAGAAGCTTATTCTCGGATTCCTGAAAAAAATTAGTGTTGTTGTTTCCTATCCTGAAAAGTACTACGTTCTTTTTTGTACAGAGACATTGTGTCATCTATCTTAGACAATAATCTATATATTTTTGATAGTAGTTTTGGGGTGCAGATGCTTAGAAATTCTGCTACCCTAATCGGGAGTTGTAAGTCTGGTTGGTGGAGGATATATTTCTTTGTTATTATAGACTTAAGTTGTTGATATTCTAGGAATTTATTGCTGCCTATCTCATGTTGTGATATGAGTTCATCAAATGAAATAAAATGTCCATTTTGGATTATATGTTCCAGATGTTTGATTCCTTTGATCTTCCACAGAGTAAAGTTTAGCATTTTTTTGTTTTGCAGGATGTCAGGATTGTTCCAGATGGGTGTAAGCTTACACGGGACAAGTGAAGACTTTGTTATTTTAAGAAATTCCCACCAGGCTGTCAGAGAACATTTGTGATTTTTTACGTTTTGACTAATAAGTGGCAGGTCAGAGATTTCCAGATTATCACACAATGCTTGTTCTATATTTATCCATGGTTCATCTATTGGGCTAGGTTTAAACCATTTTGATATATAACGTAACCTATTGGCTAAGGAATAGTGCTGAAAATTAGGTAAATCTAATCCACCACTGTCCTTGGTCTTCTGTAGGGTTTTTAAACTAATACGTGGTGGTTTGTTTTTCCACAGAAATTTGGAGATGCATGAATCTAGTGACTTAAACCAAGTAGCAGGTGGTTTTATGGGGATCATTGAGAACAAATAGTTAACATTTGGTAGTATCATCATTTTAATGGTTGTAACTCTCCCCATAAGTGATATAGGTAAGGACTTCCAACGAGAGAGATCGTCCTCTACTGTCTTTAAAAATTCCACATTGTGGCGGCCTGTTGCCACTGCGGGTTCATTCAGAGAGACTCAGAGACAGCGGACGGTTCAACCTATAGTTTATTTAACCCTTTTTCACGAATGTGGAGTCGTTCGCAGGCCTTCCCTCCCGGTTCGTGCTGCCCACTCCACTTCAATCCTCCTTCCAGCTCTGAGTTCTTAAAAGAGGAGAGTGATTAGACAAGTGACTGCCGGTGTACTAATCACTCACCTAGTCCTGCTCCCCAGAGCTCTCTCCACAGCTCTCTCCTGCAGCTGATGCACCACGCCCCCTCCACATACCTCAACCGCCTGACCTTGGCCGGGGAGCGGTCTGGCCTAACCTACTTCCCCCCCCACCTCGCCATGCGAGCTGGAAAGGAAGTCGGCCACCGCCATCTGTGCCCATAAAAAGGCTGTAGTGCCAGATACCAGCGGGTGATCCATGCATTGACATTTTTCATTCAGTGGAGCCACTGGAGGGGAGCATGGTCCGAGCAGAGGGTGAATGGGCGCCCCAGCAAGTAATACCGCAGGGCGCCGACCACCCACCGGATGGCCAGGCACTCCCTCTCCACCGTGTTGTATCTGGTCTCCCTCTCGGATAGTTTCCGGCTGATGTAAAGCAGTAGGCGGTCAACGCCCCGCACCTGCTGGGACAGAACAGCCCCCAACCCCCTTCTCGATGCATCAGTCTGCAGGACAAATGGGAGAGAGGAGTTAGGTGTGTGGAGAAGAGGCTCCCCACAGAGGGTCTGCTTTACCCTCTCAAGTGACGCCTGGCACTGCTCCGTCCACCGGACCGGATTAGAGGCACCTTTTGGGGTAAGGTCGGTCAAGGGGCTGGTCAGCTCCGCGAAGTTGGGAATAAATCGCCGATAATATCCGGCCAGCCCCAAAAACCGCCTCACCTCTTTCTTGGTCTTAGGTTTTGGGCAGGCTGCAATCGTTGCTGTCTTGTCTACCTGTGGACGCACCTGTCCGCCGCCCAAGTGGTACCCCAGATACCGTACCTCCCTCCGTCCAACTGCACACTTCTTTGGGTTGGCCGTGAGCCCCGCCTGCCACAGTGACTCCAGCACTGCCGCCACCTGCTGATCATGCTCCGCCCAGCTGTTGCTATGGATGATGACGTCATCCAGGTAAGCGGCAGCATACGCAGCATGCGGCCGCAGGACCCGATCCATAAGGCGTTGAAATGTGGCTTGGGCCCCGAACAACCCGAACGGAAGTGTGACAAATTGGTACAACCCGTACGGAGTGGAGAAGGCCGTTTTTTCCTTAGACTCTGGAGACAAGGGAATCTGCCAGTAGCCCTTGGTCAAATCCAGTGTCGTAAAAAAACGATCAGTGCCCAGGCGATCCAGGAGCTCGTCGACCCGGGGCATAGGATAGGCATCAAATCGTGACACATCATTCACCTTGCGATAGTCCATCCCAATACGCTCAAATGGGACCTCAATCAGCGGCAATGGGCGCAAAGTGCTTTCAGGATGGCCTGTTGGTTAACCAACTGGCATTCGGAGCAGGACGCACACGTCTGCCCGAATGACTGTTTGATTTGAATGTGTTGTGTAAGTGTCCTGTTGAATGTTTGGGCTTTGACACTTCACTGTGGTTGTTAACTGTGTGGTGTGTCCTGAAATGTTATATGTTTGGGCTGTGTGACATGCTTAATGCTTGTCAGTAGCTACCCACTTATTCATATATAGCAACTGACAACATAAGAAGTCTGGACATACTTTGATAGTAGTTGTAGAAGTATCCTTATTGATTCATAGTGATAGAACAGTAGATGAACAGGTGCCTGCACATGTCTCACGAAAATAAAATGGGTGTATGATTGCTGACGGCAGAGCAATACTGCCAAACTTATGAGTTCTTGTGGCAAACTTGATTCAGTGTCTTGACGTGTATACGCTGTTTCGCTGACTTGATTGTCACAAGAAACAAAGTGTGTTTGATAAGATCCGACCATTTTATTACGGGAGGATCAGTATGTATGGATTCTGATGTGACTGATAAACCAATTCGTATCTTAAGCATAATCTAATACGTGAGACAACGCCCTGGCACACAATCAAAAAAAAAAAGAGAGAGCGGTTTTGTGTCCCCACAGTCCATAATGTAGAAAAGAGAGAAAAAAGCCTTTCTGATTTGGTGTGTGTGCTCATAGTGCAGAGTGTAGAGAAAAGAGAGAAAAGAAAGCCGTTTTGGTGTCACGGGTGTTGTGACTTACACACACACATTTCTGAATTGAGAAAAGAAATTGTTTTAGAGGAAGCAGTAGAGTTTAGATCCCACATTTGTTGATAGGCATTCATTTATTTCTTCACTTCTGATGAAGTTTCAACAATAAACAACAAACTTTGTATTATGAGAAAGAACCAGACTCATTCTTCAGGAATCCGAAGATAAGCACGAATTCGGATTCTCCTATAAAACGAATTAATTAACTCAAACCAAGTTAAGACTGCCTTGTCCTTCATATTTATTCATGTCTAATCAAGTTTCAACGATAAACAACGTTGTACTTTGTAGAATGAGAAAGAACTTCTTCAGCAATAAGCATCTCTCGACATATGACGAAGTACAGATTTTGCTAGAAAATTAATTCCTTCTATTAGCCTGACTTAAAACTGTTTGTCCTCCTTATTTATCCACTTCAAATCAAGTTTCAACAAATAAAAAGATGTTGTAGTTTGAGAAAGTACAACTTAATCTTCAGCAATCAGTATAAAAAGAGGTGCAAATGCCAACCATACATACCTAAAAGGTGGAGCGGAAGTATTCAGCTACAAGTAGGTGTGAATGTTCGACTATAATTTGTAAAAAGCGGGTAAGAAAAGGTTCGAATGCCCGACTATATATTAACAAAAGCGGGAGGAGAGGTCTTCGGATGAGAGTGGGTGAGAATTTCCAACCATAATCTATAAAATACGGTGAAAAAAAATATGTGAATGCCTCATAGAACACTAAAAGCGGAAGTGTTCGGCTGCAAGAAGGTGTGAATGTCCGACTATATTTGGTGAAAAGCAGGTGAAGCAAGGTCTGAATGCCCAACCTTACATCATCAAAAGCGAGATCAGAGGTGTTTGGCTGCAAGAAGGCCATAGTTTTCCAAAAGCGGGTAAGGTGCGAATGTCCGACTAAATATCAACAAAATTTTGGGTGGAGGTCTTCGGATGCAAGTGGGTGTGAATATTCCACCATACAAGTATGGTGGAGAGGAAGCTGTGAATAGCCGACCATAGTTTGGAAAAAGCGGGTAAGAAAAGGTTTGAATGCCCGAACATACACCATCAAAAGAGGGAGCGGAGGTGTTCCGCTGTACGAAGGTGTGAATGTCCGACCATAGTTGGTAAAAAGCAGGTAAGAAAAGGTTAAAATACCCGACTGTACACAATCAATAGCGGGAGCGGATGTGTTCGGCTACAAGAAGATGTGAAAGTCCGACCATGGTTTGTAAAAAGCGGGTAAGAAAAGGTGCGAATGTCCGACAATGTATGATCAAAAGAGAGAGCGGAGGTTTTCGGATACAAGAAGGTTTGAATGTCCCACCATAGTTGGTAAAAAGCGGGTAAGAAAAGGTTCGAATGCCCGACTATACACCATCAAAAGCGGGAGCAGAGGTGTTCCGCTGTAAGACGGTGTGAATGTCCGACCATGGTTTGTAAAAAGCGGGAAGAAAAGGCTCGAAAGCCCGACTATACACCATCAAAAAGAAGGTTTGAATGTCCATCAATAATTGCTTTAAAACAAGAAAGTAAATTTTTGAATATCAAACCGCACATGATCATAAGCGGGAGAGGAGGTGTTCGGCTGCAAGAAGGTGTGAATGTCCACCCATAATTCATGAAAAATGCGTAAAAAAAAAGGTGCGAATGCCTAACAATACATTATCAAAAGCAGGTGTGAATGTCAGATCATAATTTGTAAAAAGCTGATGAGAAAGGGTGAGAATGCCCGACTATACACCATCAAATGCGGGAGCGGAGGTGTTCGGCTCTGAGTAGGTGTGAATGTCCGACCATAATTGCTGAAGAATGTGTTAGAAAAGGTAAGAATGCTGGACCATACATCATCAAAAGCGGGAGAGGTGGTGTTCGGCTGCAAAAAGGTGTGACTGTTCGACTAAAGTTTGTAAAAAGTGGGTAAGACAAGGTGCGAATGCCTGACAATGTATGATCAAAAGCGGGAGCGGAGGTGTTCAGCTGCAAGAAGGTCTACATGTCCATCAATAATTGCTAGAAAACATGAAAGAAACTTTTCGAAAATCAAACCGCACATGATCATAAGTGGGATAGGAGGTGTTCAGCTGCAAGGTGTGAATGTCCACCCATAATTCCTGAAAAATGGGCAAAAAAAAGGTGTGAATGCCCAACCATACATCATCAAAAGCAGGAGTGGAAGTGTTCGGCTACAAGAAGGTGTGAACGTCCAACCAAAATATGTAAAAAGAAGTTAAGAAAAGGTTTGAATATCCAACCAAACATAATCAAAAGCGGGAGCAGAGCTGTTCGACTGCAAGTAGATGTGAATGTCAGATCATAATTTGCAAAAAGCTGATGAGAAAGGGTGAGAATGCCCGACTATACATCATCAAATGCGGGAGCGGAGTTGTTCGGCTGTGAGTAGGTGTGAATCTCCGACCATAATTGCTAAAAAATGTGTTAGAAAAGGTAAAAATACCGGTCCATACATCATCAAAAGCGAGAGAGGTTGTGTTCGACTGCAAGTAGGTGTGAATGTCCAGCCATAATTACTCACAAACGGGTAAGAAAAGGTAGTAGCCAGACCATATATGATCAAAACAGGGAGCGGAGGTGGTTCAGCTGCAAGAAGGTTTGAATGTCAAACTAAAGTTCAAATATATTAACAAAAGCGGGAGGAGAAGTCTTCGGATGAGAGTGGTTGAAAATTTCCAACCATAATGTATAAAATGCGGTGAAAAAAAAGTTGTGATAGAACACTAAAAGGTGGAGCGGAAGTGTTCGGCTGCAAGAAGGTGTGAATGTCCGACTATATTTGGTGAAAAGCAGGTGAAGCAAGGTCTGAATGCCCAACCTTACATCATCAAAAGCAAGATCAGAGTTGTTTGGCTGCAAGAAGGCCATAGTTTGCCAAAAGCGGGTAAGGTGCGAATGTCCGACTAAATATCAACAAAATCTGGGGCGGAGGTCTTCGGATGCAAGTGGGTGTGAATATCCCACCATACAAGTATGGTGGAGAGGAAGCTGTGAATGTCCGACCATAGTTGGTAAAAAGCGGGTAAGAAAAGGTTAAAATACCCGACTGTACACAATCAATAGCGGGAGTGGAGTTGTTCGGCTACAAGAAGGTGTGAAAGTCCGACCATGGTTTGTAAAAACCGGGAAGAAAAGGCTCGAAAGCCCGACTATACACCATCAAAAAGAAGGTTTGAATGTCCATCAATAATTGCTTTAAAACAAGAAAGTAAATTTTCGAATATCAAACCGCACATGATCATAAGCGGGAGAGGAGGTGTTCGGCTGCAAGAAGGTGTGAATGTCCACCCATAATTCATGAAAAATGCGTTAAAAAAAAGGTGCGAATGCCTAACAATACATTATCAAAAGCAGGTGTGAATGTCAGATCATAATTTGTAAAAAGCTGATGAGAAAGGGTGAGAATGCCCGACTATACACCATCAAATGCGGGAGCGGAGGTGTTCGGCTCTGAGTAGGTGTGAATGTCCGACCATAATTGCTGAAGAATGTGTTAGAAAAGGTAAGAATGCTGGACCATACATCATCAAAAGCGGGAGAGGTGGTGTTCGGCTGCAAAAAGGTGTGACTTTTCGACTAAAGTTTGTAAAAAGTGGGTAAGACAAGGTGCGAATGCCTGACAATGTATGATCAAAAGCGGGAGCGGAGGTGTTCAGCTGCAAGAAGGTCTACATGTCCATCAATAATTGCTAGAAAACATGAAAGAAACTTTTCGAAAATCAAACCGCACATGATCATAAGTGGGATAGGAGGTGTTCAGCTGCAAGGTGTGAATGTCCACCCATAATTCCTGAAAAATGGGCAAAAAAAAGGTGTGAATGCCCAACCATACATCATCAAAAGCAGGAGTGGAAGTGTTCGGCTACAAGAAGGTGTGAACGTCCAACCAAAATATGTAAAAAGAAGTTAAGAAAAGGTTTGAATATCCAACCAAACATAATCAAAAGCGGGAGCAGAGCTGTTCGACTGCAAGTAGGTGTGAATGTCAGATCATAATTTGCAAAAAGCTGATGAGAAAGGGTGAGAATGCCCGACTATACATCATCAAATGCGGGAGCGGAGTTGTTCGGCTGTGAGTAGGTGTGAATCTCCGACCATAATTGCTGAAAAATGTGTTAGAAAAGGTAAAAATGCCGGTCCATACATCATCAAAAGCGAGAGAGGTTGTGTTCGACTACAAATAGGTGTGAATGTCCAGCCATAATTACTCACAAACGGGTAAGAAAAGGTAGTAGCCAGACCATATATGATCAAAACAGGGAGCGGAGGTGGTTCAGCTGCAAGAAGGTTTGAATGTCAAACTAAAGTTCAAATATATTAACAAAAGCGGGAGGAGAAGTCTTCGGATGAGAGTGGTTGAAAATTTCCAACCATAATGTATAAAATGCGGTGAAAAACAAGGTGTGATAGAACACTAAAAGGTGGAGCGGAAGTGTTCGGCTGCAAGAAGGTGTGAATGTCCGACTATATTTGGTGAAAAGCAGGTGAAGCAAGGTCTGAATGCCCAACCTTACATCATCAAAAGCAAGATCAGAGTCGTTTGGCTGCAAGAAGGCCATAGTTTGCCAAAAGCGGGTAAGGTGCGAATGTCCGACTAAATATCAACAAAATTTGGGGCGGAGGTCTTCGGATGCAAGTGGGTGTGAATATCCCACCATACAAGTATGTTGGAGAGGAAGCTGTGAATAGCCGACCATAGTTTGGAAAAAGCGGGTAAGAAAAGGTTTGAATGCCCGAACATACACCATCAAAAGAGGGAGCGGAGGTGTTCCGCTGTACGAAGGTGTGAATGTCCAACCATACTTGGTAAAAAGCGGGTAAGAAAAGGTTAATATACCCGACTGTACACAATCAATAGCGGGAGCGGATGTGTTCGGCTACAAGAAGGTGTGACAGTCCGACCATGGTTTGTAAAAAGCGGGTAAGAAAAGGTGCGAATGTCCGACAATGTATGATCAAAAGAGAGAGCGGAGGTTTTCGGATACACGAAAGTTTGAATGTCCTACCATAGTTTGTAAATAGCGGGTAAGAAAAGGTTCGAATGCCCGACTATACACCATAAAAAGCGGGAGCTGAGGTGTTCCGCTGTAAGACGGTGTGAATGTCCGACCATAGTTGGTAAAAAGCGGGTAAGAAAAGGTTAAAATACCCGACTGTACAAAATCAATAGCGGGAGCGGAGTTGTTCGGCTACAAGAAGGTGTGAAAGTCCGACCATGGTTTGTAAAAAGCAGTTAAGAAAAGGTTCGAATATCCAACCAAACATAATCAAAAGCGGGAGCAGAGCTGTTCGACTGCAAGTAGGTGTGAATGTCGAGCCATAATTACTCACAAACGGGGGAAGAAAAGGTAGTATTGCCAGACCATACATGATCAAAACAGGGAGCGGAGGTTAAGCTGCAAGGTGTGAATGTCTGACTATAGTTTGTAAAAAGCGGGTAAGACAAGGTGCGAATGCCCGACAATGTATGATCAAAAGAGAGAGCGGAGGTGTTCGGCTGCAAGGTCTGAATGTCCAACCATAATTTGTAAAAACCGGGTAAGAAAATGCTCGAAAGCCCGACTATACATCATCAAAAGCGGGAGCGGAGGTGTTCAGCTGCAAGAAGGTGTGAATGTTCGACTAAAGTTTGTAAAAAGCTGGTAAGACAAGGAGCGATGTCCCGACATTGTATGATCAAAAGCGGGAGCGGAGGTGTCCAGCTGTGAGTAGGTGTGAATGTCCGACCATAATTGCTGAAAAATGTGTTAGAAAAGGTAAGAATACTGGACCGTACATCATCAAAAGCGGGAGAGGTGGTGTTCGGCTGCAAGAAGGTGTGAAAGTCCGACAATGGTTTGTAAAAAGCGGGTAATAAAAGGTTCGAATGCCCAAATATACATCATCAAAAACGGAAGCGGAGGTGTTCGGATGCAAGAAGGTGTGAACGTCCGACCAAAGTTTGTAAAAAGCAGTGAAAAGCGAGAAAAAGCTTTTCGTGAGTTCTGCATGATTTGGGATTTTGCTTATAAAATGCATTACTTCACTCAAACTATGTTAAAACTGATTTGTCCTTCATATTTACCATGTCTACAAAGATTTAAACAAAAAAACAACGTTGTACTTTGCAGTAAAAGAAAGAGCAAATCTAAAGTTTCAGGAATCCGAGTATAAGCCTGCTTTCATGAGTTCTGCACGATTTCGGATTTTGCTATAAAATGAATTGCTTTGCTCAAACCAAGTTAAAACTGCTTTGTCCTTCCATATTCATCAATGTCTAGATCGACTTCAACAAAGAAAAACATTGGACTTTGCAGTAGAAGAAGTTGAAATCCATCTATACATTGATAAATATGAAGGACAAAGCAGTTCCCACTTGCCCATAAGAAAATAAGCTTATTCTCGGATTCCTGATCCTTCAGTGTTGCTCTTTCTTCTACTGCAAAATACAATGTTGTTCTTTGTTGAAGTCGATCTAGACATTGATAAATATGAATGAAAAAGCAGTTTTAACTTGGTTTGAGTGAATGAATTCATTCTATACATAAAATCCGAAATCGTGCAGAACTCATGAAAATAAGCTTATTCTCGGATTCCTAAAACTTTTGATTGGCTCTTTCTTTTACTGCAAAGTACAACGTTGTTTTTTTTGTTTAAATCTATCGAGACATTGATAAATATGAAGGTAAAAGCCGTTTTAACATAGTTTGAGTGAAGGAATTCATTTTATACATAAAATCCCAAATCATGCAGAACTCCTCAAAAGGGGCGTATGGCTTAATCACAAGTGTGGCTCTTTCTCATTCAGGGTAGTATGAGGAAGTTTATGCTTGAAATATATGTAGAAATGGGTACATATGAAGGACAAAGCAGTGTTAACTTAGTTTGAGTGAAGGAATTCATTTTATACATAAAATCCCAAATCATGCAGAACGTATGAAAAGAAGCTTATTCTCGGATTCCTGATCCTTCAGTTTTGCTCTTTCTTCTACTGCAAAATACAATGTTGTTCTTTGTTGAAGTCGATCTAGACATTGATAAATATGAAGGAAAAAGCAGTTTTAACTTGGTTTGAGTGAATGAATTCATTTTATACATAAAATCCGAAATCGTGCAGAACTCATGAAAATAAGCTTATTCTCGGATTCCTAAAACTTTTGATTTGCTCTTTCTTTTATTGCAAAGTACAACGTTGTTTTTTTGTTTAAATCTATCGAGACATTGATAAATATGAAGGTAAAAGCCGTTTTAACATAGTTTGAGTGAAGGAATTAATTTTATAGATAAAATCCCAAACCATGCAGAACTCCTCAAAAGGGGCGTATGACTTAATCACAAGTGTGGCTCTTTCTCATTCAGGGTAGTATGAGGAAGTTTATGCTTGAAATATATGTAGAAATGGGTACATATGAAGGACAAAGCAGTGTTAACTTAGTTTGCGTGAAGGAATTCATTTTATACATAAAATCCGAAATCGTGCAGAACTCATGAAAATAAGCTTATTCTCGGATTCCTAAAACTTTTGATTTGCACTTTCTTTTACTGCAAAGTACAATTTTTTTTTTGTTGAAATCTATCTAGACATTGATAAATACCAGCCGAAACTCTGCTGCCGCTTTTGATAATTTATGGTTGGGCATTCTTACCTTTTCTTACCCGCTTTTTACAAATTATGATCTTACATTCACACCTACTTGCAGTCGAACACCTTCTCATCCACTTATGATCATGTGCGGTTGGGCTTTCGCACCTTTTCTTACCCATTTTTCAGTAATTATGGGTGGACATTCAGACCTTCTTGCAGCCGAAAACCTCCGCTCCTCTTTTGATCAGACATTGTCGGGCATTCACACCTTGTCTTACCCGCTTTTTACAAACTTTAGTCGGTCATTCAAACCTTCTTGCAGCTGAACCACCTCCGCTCCCTGTTTTGATCATATATGGTCTGGCAATAGTACCTTTTCTTACCCGTTTGTGAGTAATTATGGCTGGATATTCACACCTACTTGCAGCCGAAAACAACCTCTCCCGCTTTTGATGATATATGGTCCGGCATTCTTACCTTTTCTAACACATTTTTCAGCAATTATGGTCGGACATTCACACCTACTCACAGACGAACACCTCCGCTCCCACATTTGATAGTGTATAGTCGGGCATTCTCACCCTTTCTCAACAGCTTTTTGCAAATTATGATCTGATATTCACACCTACTTGCAGTCGAACAGCTCTGCTCCCGCTTTTGATTATGTTTGGTTGGATATTCGAACATTTTCTTAACTGCTTTTTACAAACTTTGGTCGGACGTTCACACCGTCTTGCAGCCGAACACCTCCGCTTCCGCTTTTGATGGTATATAGTCGGGCATTCGAGCCTTTTCTTACCCGCCTATTACTTACTATGGTTGGACATTCAAACCTTCTTGTAGCCGAACACATCCGCTCCTGCTTTTGATGATGTATGATTTGGCATTCGCACCTTTTCTTACCCATTTTTCAGTAATTTTTGGTCGGACATTCAGACCTTCTTGCACCTGAACACCTCTGCTCCCGCTTTTGATGGTGTATAGTCGGGCTTTCGAGCCTTTTCTTCCCCGATTTTTACAAATTGTGGTTGGACATTCAGACCTTGCAGCCCAAAACCTCCGCTCCCTCTTTTGATCATACATTGTCGGGCATTCGCCCCTTGTCTTACACGGTTTTTACAAACTTTATTCAGACATTCACACCTTCTAGCTGAACCACCTCCATTCCCTAATTTGATCATGTGTGGTCTGGAAATACTACCTTTTCTTCCCCCGTTTGTGAGTAATTATGGCTGGACATTCACACCTACTTGCAGCCGAAAAACCACCTCTCCCGCTTTTGATGATGTATTGTCCGGCATTCTAGTCTTTTCTATCACATTTTTCAGCAATTATGATCTGACATTCACACCTACTTGCAGTCGAACACCTCCGCTCCCACATTTGATAGTGTATAGTCGGGCATTCTCACCCTTTCTCAACAGCTTTTTGCAAATTATGATCTGATATTCACACCTACTTGCAGTCGAACAGCTCTGCTCCCGCTTTTGATTATGTTTGGTTGGATATTCGAACATTTTCTTAACTGCTTTTTACAAACTTTGGTCGGACGTTCACACCGTCTTGCAGCCGAACACCTCCGCTTCCGCTTTTGATGGTATATAGTCGGGCATTCGAGCCTTTTCTTACCCGCCTATTACTTACTATGGTTGGACATTCAAACCTTCTTGTAGCCGAACACATCCGCTCCTGCTTTTGATGATGTATGATTTGGCATTCGCACCTTTTCTTACCCATTTTTCAGTAATTTTTGGTCGGACATTCAGACCTTCTTGCACCTGAACACCTCTGCTCCCGCTTTTGATGGTGTATAGTCGGGCTTTCGAGCCTTTTCTTCCCCGATTTTTACAAATTGTGGTTGGACATTCAGACCTTGCAGCCCAAAACCTCCGCTCCCTCTTTTGATCATACATTGTCGGGCATTCGCCCCTTGTCTTACACGGTTTTTACAAACTTTATTCAGACATTCACACCTTCTAGCTGAACCACCTCCATTCCCTAATTTGATCATGTGTGGTCTGGAAATACTACCTTTTCTTCCCCCGTTTGTGAGTAATTATGGCTGGACATTCACACCTACTTGCAGCCGAAAAACCACCTCTCCCGCTTTTGATGATGTATTGTCCGGCATTCTAGTCTTTTCTATCACATTTTTCAGCAATTATGATCTGACATTCACACCTACTTGCAGTCGAACAGCTCTGCTCCCGCTTTTGATTATGTTCGGTTGGATATTCAAACCTTTTCTTAACTGCTTTTTACAAACTTTGGTCGGACGTTCACAACTTCTTGCAGCCGAACACCTCCGCTTCCGCTTTTGATGGTATATATTCGGGTTTTCGAACCTTCTCTTACGCGCTTTTTACAAACCATGGTTGTACTTTCATACCTTCTTGTAGCTGAACAACTCCACTCCTGCTTTTGATGATTTATGGTTGGACATTCGCATCTTTTCCTACCCATTTTTCAGTAATTATGGGTGGATATTCACACCTTCTTGCAGCTGAACACCTCCTCTCCCGCTAATGATCATGTAAGGTTTGATATTCGAAAATTTTCTTTCATGTTTTAAAGCAATTATTAATGGACATTCACACCTACTTGCAGCCGAACACCACCTCTCCCGCTTTTGATGATGTATGGACCGGCATTCTTACCTTTTCTAACACATTTTTCAGCAATTATGGTTGGAGAATCACACCTACTCACAGCCGAACAACTCCGCTACCGCATTTGATGGTGTATAGTCGGGATTTCTCACCCTTTCTCATCAGCTTTTTGCAAATTATTCTCTGACATTCACACCTACTTGCAGTCGAACAGCTCTGCTCCCGCTTTTGATTATGTTTGGTTAGATATTCGAACCCTTTCTTAACTGCTTTTTCACAAACTTTGGTCAGACCTTCACAACTTCTTGCAGCCGAACACCTACGCTTCCGGTTTTGATAGTGTATATTCGGGCATACGAACCTTTTCTTACCCGCTTTTTACAAACCATGGTCGGACTTTCACACCTTCTCTTAGCTGAACAACTCCGCTCCCTCTTTTGATTGTGTACAGTCGGGTATTTTAACCTTTTCTTACCCGTTTTTTACCAACTATGATCGGACATTCACACCGTCTTACAGCGGAAAACCTCCGCTACCTCTTTTGATGGTGTATGTTCGGGCATTCGAACCTTTTCTTACCCGCTTTTTAAAACCAGGGTCGGACTTTCACACCTTTTAGTAGCCGAACAACTCCGCTCCCGCTATTGATTGTGTACAGTCGGGTATTTTAACCTTTTCTTACCCGCTTTTTACCAACTATGGTCGGACATTCACACCTTCTTACAGCGGAACACCTCCGCTCCCTCTTTTGATGGTGTATGTTTGGGCATTCGAACCTTTTCTTACCCGCTTTTTACAAACTATGGTCGGACATTCAAACCTTCTTGTAGCCGAACACATCCACTCGTGCATTTGATGATGTATGGTTGGGAATTCGCACCTTTTCTTACCCATTTTTCAGTAATTATGGGTGGACATTCACACCTTCTTTCAGCTGAACACCTCCTCTCCCGCTTATTATCATGTGCGGTTTGATATTCGAAAATTCTCTTTCATGTTTTCTAGCAATTATTGATGGACATTCAGACCTTCTTGCAGCTGAACACCTCCGCTTCAGCTTTTGATGGTGTATAGTCGGGCTTTCGAGCCTTTTCTTCCCCGGATTTTACAAATTATGGTTGGACATTCAGACCTTCTTTCAGCTGAAAACCTCCGCTCCCTCTTTTGATCATACATTGTCGGGCATTCGCACCTTTTCTTACCCGCTTTTTACAAACTTTAGTCGGACATTAACACCTTCTTGCAGCTTAACCACCTCCGCTCCCTGTTTTGATCATGTATGGTCTGGCAATACTACCTTTTCTTACCCGTTTGTGAGTAATTATGGCTGGACATTCACACCTACTTGCAGCCGAACACAACCTCTCTCGCTTTTAATGATGTATGGACCGGCATTCTTACCTTTTCTAACACATTTTTCAGCAATTATGGTTGGAGATTCACACCTACTCACAGCCGAACTCCTCCGCTCCCGCATTTGATGGTGTATATTCGGGCATACGAACCTGTTCTTACCCGCTTTTTACAAACCATGGTCGGACTTTCACACCTTCTTGTAGCTGAACAACTCCGCTCCCTCTTTTGATTGTGTACAGTCGGGCATACAAACCTGTTCTTACCCGCTTTTTACAAACTATGGTTGGACATTCAAACCTTCTTGTAGCCGAACACATCCACTCCTGCTTTTGATGATGTATGGTTGGGCATTCGCACCTTTTCTTACCCATTTTTCAGTAATTATGGGTGGATATTCACACCTTCTTGCAGCCAAACACCTCCGCTCCCTGTTTTGATCATGTATGTTTTGACATTCGCACCTTTTCTCACCTGCTTTTTACTATGGTCGTTCAATCACAGCTTCCTCTCCACCATACTTGTATGGTAGGAAATTCTCACCCACTCTCATCCGAAGACCTCTCCTCCCGCTTTTGTTAATATTTAGTCGGGCATTCGAACCTTTTCTTACCCACTTTTTACAAATTATGGTCGAACATTCACACCTACTTGCAGCTGAATACTTCCGCCCCACCTTTTAGTGATGTATGGTTGGCATTTGCACCTTTTGTTACCCTCTTTTTATACTGATTGCTGAAGATTAAGTTGTTCTTTCTCAAACTACAATTTTTTTTTAATTGTTGAAACTTGATTTGAAGTGGATAAATAAGGAGGACAAACAGTTTTAAGTCACGCTGATAGAAGAAATTTATTTTATAGCAAAATCTGTATTTCGTCATATGTCGAGAGATGCTTATTGCTGAAGAAGTTCTTTCTCATTCTACAAAGTACAACGTTGTTTATCGTTGAAACTTGATTAGACATGAATAAATATGAAGGACAAAGCAGTCTTAACTTGGTTTGAGTTAATTAATTCGTTTTATAGGAGAATCCGAATTCGTGCTTATTTTCGGATTCCTGAAGAATGAGTCTGGTTCTTTCTCATAATACAAAGTTTGTTGTTTATTGTTGAAACTTCATCAGAAGTGAAGAAATAAATGAATGCCTATCAACAAATGTGGGATCTAAACTCTACTGCTTCCTCTAAAATAATTTCTTTTCTCAATTCAGAAATGTGTGTGTGTAAGTCACAACACCCGTGACACCAAAACGGCTTTCTTTTCTCTCTTTTCTCTACACTCTGCACTATGAGCACACACACCAAATCAGAAAGGCTTTTTTCTCTCTTTTCTACATTATGGACTGTGGGGACACAAAACCGCTCTCTCTTTTTTTTTTTGATTGTGTGCCAGGGCGTTGTCTCACGTATTAGATTATGCTTAAGATACGAATCGGTTTATCAGTCACATCAAAATCCATACATTCTGATCCTCCCGTAATAAAATGGTCGGATCTTATCAAACACACTTTGTTTCTTGTGACAATCAAGTCAGCAAAACAGCGTATACACGTCAAGACACTGAATCAAGTTTGCCACAAGAACTCATAAGTTTGGCAGTATTGCTCTGCCGTCAGCAATCATACACCCATTTTATTTTCGTGAGACATGTGCAGGCACCTGTTCATCTACTGTTCTATCACTATGAATTAGTTTATCTATTATCAATAAGGATACTTCTACAACTACTATCAAAGTATGTCCAGACTTCTTATGTTGTCAGTTGCTATATATGAATAAGTGGGTAGCTACTGACAAGCATTAAGCATGTCACACAGCCCAAACATATAACATTTCAGGACACACCACACAGTTAACAACCACAGTGAAGTGTCAAAGCCCAAACATTCAACAGGACACTTACACAACACATTCAAATCAAACAGTCAGACAACATACAAGAACATATACCCCAGCCGGCATTGCTCCCTGCCTATTTTCCTACAGCTCACTATGTGTGCGCACACCTTTATTCACAAACTCTTCAACTTATACTCTTTTACCAAAGCTGCTACAGCTCGATTGGCCGAATACCCTTAGATCCTATTTCGGTGAATTTGACATCTGCCTTACATGTAACAGATTAGCGGTTTAGTCGTGAAGCACTCATGAAAGTAAGCTTATTCTCGGATTCCTGAAACTTTAGATTTGCTCTTTCTTTTACTGCAAAGTACAACGTTGTTTTTTTTGTTTAAATCTTTCTAGACATGGTAAATATGAACGACAAGCAGTTTTAACATAGTTTGAGTGAAGGAATTCATTTTATAGATAAAATCCCAAGAGTCTGCATAGAAAAGAGAGTGAATGCGAAGTAGACTTTAACACGGCTATGGGAGCGAGCCGAGTGTCGGCTAACCGGGAGAATTGCTTGAAAGAAACGCGACACCGAATGAGCGGTCAGAACAAAGCCTCAATACGGGATTCTCGTGGTGTTTTTGTTGCTGCCTTGTCTTTTGCATAGAGTAAAAGACAAGGCAGCCATCGAATAGGGCCCGATTGTTCCTAGTTGGTCAGCCGAGGAGCAAGGGGGGGGGGGCAAGCGTCTCAACCAAGCAAAGCTCACCATGGGGAAGGTGGCTATACCAACTAGCCTGATGCCCTGCTCCCGCAGTGACGGATAATCGTACTCTGGTTTCTCTTCATAACATACAAGTCTTTCGCCTTTTACTAAAGACTTCCGTGGAGAGCAGCACTAATGAGTTGTTTCTATTATTGGTAGGCTTTACCTTTGCGGGTGAAGCCCTTTCTGTCTGTGCAAAAGAAATCTTGCTACTTTGCAGAGTGACTTCTCTGAGTAGAGTCGCCTTACTTGTTGCGACTGTGCCGATGTTCGAAGCTGGAGTGCAAAGTTGTTGCTTGAATGGTGCTTGCTGGAGCATGCGGGAGTGCAAAGTTATACCATTTAAAAGGGCTGAAGAGTGCTCAGTGCAGCGGGTGGGCGGAGGTGCAACGTGACACTCTGGCCACCTATGGCCATAAAAAGAAGTGCGCATTGTGCCAGCAAGGGCCCTCGGACCTGAAACAGTGGACAGTTATCGCTTCTCGGCCTTTTGGCTAAGATCAAGTGTAGTATCTGTTCTTATCAGTTTAATATGTCCTCTATACGAGGACAACATATTAAATGGATTTTTAAGAATAGGAGTTGAAAAAGAAGCTTGCTCCGTTCACTCCAAGCCTCGACCCGGTACTGCAGTGCCGCTGGGAACGGTGCGCTCTCCTCTGCTCTTGTGAAAAAGCAAACAGCGGTGCAGGATGGAAGTTTCAGGGAGCCCAAGATGAAACTTTCTTTTAATCTGCTGAGAAAAGAGAGTGAATGCGAAGTGGACTTTAACACGGCTCTGGGAGCGAGCCGAGTGCGGGCTAACCGGGAGAATTGCTTGAAAGAAACGCGACACCGAATGAGTGGTCAGAACAAAGCCTCAATACGGTGTTCCCGTGGTGTTTGTGGCTGCCTTGTCTTTTGCACAGAGTAAAAGACAAGGCAGCCATCGAATAGATTGTTTCTACTTGGTCAGCCGAGGAGCAGGGGGGGGGGGGGGGGGGGGGGGGGGCAAGCGTCTCAACCAAGCAAAGCTCACCAAGTAGGAACAATCGGGCCCTTTTCGATGGCTGCAACACCTGAAAGAGATATTGATGCGAGACCCGATCAAATGCTTTTTCAAAGTCTAAATTTAAGATGACAAGCCGGGTGTTTCTGTCTCTAGCGTAATCAATGATGTCTCGAATCAGTACGAGGCTGTCGGTGAGTTGTCTCCCTGAGATGGCACAAGCTTGGTCTGGGTGAATTACCTCCTCTAAAACAGAGGACATCCATGTCGCTAAAACCTTGCTAAAAAGTTTACAGTCAAAGTTTAAAAGTGTGATGGGCCTCCAATTCTTTAGGTCAGTCTTATCATTTTTTTTATAAAGTAGAGTCACTATTCCCACTCTAAAACTGTCAGGCAGTCGGTCGAGTTTTTCAAAATCTTTAAAAACATCTAAAATGTCTGATGATAAAAGGTCCCAATAGGTCAGATAGAATTCTGCAGGAAGCCCGTCTAAACCCGGAGCTCGACTTCTCTTAAAACCTGTTAGGCATTTTTTTAACTCTAAATCAGTAAAATTCTGTGTCAAGTGTGCATTCTCTTTTACGGTTTTGTCAACGAATTTTAAGATTTCTGCCGATGTTTCCAAGTGCACTGGTTTCTCTTTGTACATGTTACTATAAAAGGTATGTACAGTTTCAATCATCTCTTGTGTGGATTTTGTTAAAAACCCATCTTCTCTTTTTAGATTTTGAATACACTCCTTTTTATTTATAACTTTCTTTCTTTTTCACCTTCCTCAATTTCCTGCTCCCTGCTTCTTACAAAAATTCCTTTACTCTTTATTTCTGCTAAAACTGACATTTCCTTTTTGACATCTTTGATTTCTTCTTTAAAGTCTATGCCACACTGATTTAGTTTAAAGTAGCGCTGTAAGCGTTTATGTAGTCCCATCATACATCTATTCTCTTTCCTTTTTTTACGTTTACCTTGCTGTTTAAAAAAAGTCTGGGTCGTTTCCTTCACCATTTCCCACCATTGTGCATGTGTTTCGTAGAGGTCTTGAAGGGTCTGCCACTCTTTATAACATTCCCTGTACTGACTGACTATGATTTCATCCTCCAACAGGGAACAGTTTAGTTTCCACAGACCACTTCCTACCGTCACACCAGAAGGGGGTGAAAGGGTGCAGGAGAGCATAAGGTGGTCTGAAAAGAAAACAGGGGTTAATCTAACATCAGTGGGTGGGCAATCTCTAGTAAAGAAATAATCAATGCGAGAGGCTCTGGTGCCATCATGACTAAACCAGGTGAAGCCCTCCTCTCTGGGATGCATGGTTTTAAAACAGTCAGTAAGCTTAAAATCCCTGCATATGCCCTGAAGTAAAATCGAAGTCTTATCCACTTTAAAATCTACCCCTGCTCTTTTTCTATCTTTCCTGCTCAAGATACAGTTAAAATCCCCTCCTACAACTAAAGGTACTTGCCCTAGCATGTAAAGCTGTATATCTTCTAAAAGGTCATACCTTTCATTTTTTCCATTGAAACCATAAATATTTAAGAGGTTAAAGTCTTGACCCATAAAATTCAAGTGTGCTAAAAGTGCCCGTCCGTCTCTCACCATTGTGCTACCTTTCACCAGAACATGCGGATTTTTAATTAGAATGGCCACACCATCATTTTTATTTTGATTTGAGCCACTCCATATCGATAAATGGGGCCACATTTCCTCCCATTGTCTATGGTTTTTTAAAAAAGGTAGTCCACATTCTTGTATTAAAAACACATCTGATTTTATGGAGTCTAAGAAGGATAAAATACTCTGGGCTCTTGTCTTTGATTTCACACTTCTCACATTTAGTGTTGAGAAGGTGAGAACCATTAAAAGCATAAAGGAAAGTAGATATGTCATTTTCGTTTTTCTAAGTTATCAAAACAAATTACACACAGGTTATTTCTTGGGAAACTAGCTCTTCCTTCATTTCTTTAGGTGAAAAGTGAGTAGGGTGATCTATATTTCCTTTTCGGACTCTCGGTGTTGGCCTCTGACGCAATGTTGCATTTAACTTTGAGTCCCTGGGGGTTGATTGCAGAGCTGAAGTTAAAAAGGAGACCTCATTTGGTGAGTCGGAGGGGAAGACTCTAGGTTCTTCCACTGAAGAACTGTCTGAAAGGGACCTAACTCTTCCCCTCTTCTCTGATACCACTGGGGAATCAGAGGCTCAGATGCCGTCCTCTTCGGCTGTTGACCTTCGGGGAGGTGAGTATCTTCACTAGACTCACATGTCTGCTCTTCCTCCTCATTTAGCGTAGCTCCACCCTCTGCCTGTGAATTCTCACAGACTTCAACACTGAGTGGTGAGGCCTCTACAGGCCCCTCCCCTTTTTGCTCCTCACTTCCAATCCAAGCTTTTGGCGGGAAGTTTGAATTTATTGGGTCAACCTCTTCACTTTGTTCACCAACTGCCACCTTTGGTCCTTCTCTTTGTTGGCTTGACTGTGGCTTTACCGTCTTTAATTTGTTGGCAAAAGATTTAGGGCAATCTCTGAAGAGGTGATTTAATTCTCCACAGAGATTACATTTCCTGCCATTTGGACACTCTCCAAAAGTTTGCCCAATTTCTCTGCTCTTCCCACATAACACCTTGGTACAAGCCTCAACCAGGTGCCCATGCTCACCACACTTGCGGCAGAACTTGGGCTGCCCCTGGTAGTGGATGTAACCTCGGTTTTCAAGGTGGCCAGAGTGTCGCCCACCCGCTGCACTGAGCACTCTTCAGCCCTTTTAAATGGTATAACTTTGCACTCCCGCACGCTCCAGCAAGCACCATTCAAGCAACAACTTTGCACTCCAGCTTCGAACATCGGCACAGTCGCAACTAGTAAGGCGACTCTACTCAGAGAAGTCACTCTGCACAGTAAGAAGATTTCTTTTGCACAGACAGAAAGGGCTTTACCCGCAAAGGTAAAGCCTGCCAAAAATAGAAACAACTCATTGTGCTGCTCTCCACAGAAATCTTTAGTAAAAGGCGAAAGACTTGTACGTTATGTAGAGAAACCAGAGTACGATTATCCGTCACTGCGGGAGCAGGGCAACAGGCTAGTTGGCATAGCCACCTTCCCCATGGTGAGCTTTGCTTGGTTGAGACGCTTGCCCCCCCCCCCTTGCTCCTCGGCTGACCAACTAGGAACAATCGGGCCCTATTCGATGGCTGCCTTGTCTTTTACTCTGTGCAAAAGACAAGGCAGCAACAAAAACACCACGAGAATCCCGTATTGAGGCTTTGTTCTGATCGCTCATTCGGTGTCGCGTTTCTTTCAAGCAATTCTCCCGGTTAGCCCACACTCGGCTCGCTCCCATAGCCGTGTTAAAGTCTACTTCGCATTCACTCTCTTTTCTCAGCAGACTCTTGGGATTTTATCTATAAAATGAATTCCTTCACTCAAACTATGTGAAAACTGCTTTGTCCTTAATATTTACCATGTCTAGAAAGATTTAAACAAAAAAAACAACGTTGTACTTTGCAGTAAAAGAAAGAGCAAATCTAAAGTTTCAGGAATCCGAGAATAAGCTTACTTTCATGAGTTCTTCACGATTTCGGATTTTGCTATAAAATGAATTCCTTCACTCAAACTAAATTAAAACTGCTAAACCGCTAATCTGTTATATGTAAGGCAGATGTCAAATTCACCGAAATAGGATCAAAGGGTATTCGGCCAATCGAGCTGTAGCAGCTTCGGTAAAAGAGTATAAGTTGAAGAGTTTGTGAATAAAGGTGTGCGCACACATAGTGTGCTGTACGAAAATAGGCAGGGAGCAATGCCGGCTGGGGTATATGTTCTTGTATGTTGTCTGACTGTTTGATTTGAATGTGTTGTGTAAGTGTCCTGTTGAATGTTACATGTTTGGGCTTTGACACGCTTCACTGTGGTTGTTAACTGTGTGGTGTGTCCTGAAATGTTATATGTTTGGGCTGTGTGACATGCTTAATGCTTGTCAGTAGCTACCCACTTATTCATATATAGCAACTGACAACATAAGAAGTCCGGACATACTTTGATAGTAGTTGTAGAAGTATCCTTATTGATAATAGATCACTAATTCATAGTGATAGAACAGTAGATGAACAGGTGCTTGCACATGTCTCACGAAAATAAAATGGGTGTATGATTGCTGACGGCAGAGCAATACTGCCAAACTTATGAGTTCTTGTGGCAAACTTGATTCAGTGTCTTGACGTGTATACGCTGTTTCGCTGACTTGATTGTCACAAGAAACAAAGTGTGTTTGATAAGATCCGACCATTTTATTACGGGAGGATCAGTATGTATGGATTCTGATGTGACTGATAAACCCATTCGTATCTTAAGCATAATCTAATACGTGAGACAACGCCCTGGCACACGATAAAAAAAAAAAAAGAGAGAGAGCGGTTTTGTGTCCCCACAGTCCATAATGTAGAAAAGAAAGAAAAAACCCTTTCTGATTTGGTGTGTGTGCTCATAGTGCAGAGTGTAGAGAAAAGAAAGCCGTTTTGGTGTCACGGGTGTTGTGACTTACACACACACATTTCTAAATTGAGAAAGGAAATTATTTTAGAGGAAGCACTAGAGATTAGATCCCACATTTGTTGATAGGCATTCATTTATTTCTTCACTTCTGATGAAGTTTCAACAATAAACAACAAACTTTGTATTATGAGAAAGAACCAGACTCAATCTTCAGGAATCCGAAAATAAGCTCTATTTTATGAGTTATGCACGAATTCGGATTCTCCTATAAAACGAATTCATTAACTCAAACCAAGTTAAGACTGCTTTGTCCTTCATATTTATTCATGTCTAATCAAGTTTCAACGATAAACAACGTTGTACTTTGTAGAATGAGAAAGAACTTCTTCAACAATAAGCATCTCTCGACATATGACGAAATACAGATTTTGCTATAAAATTAATTCCTTCTATCAGCCTGACTTAAAACTGTTTGTCCTCCTTATTTATCCACTTCAAATCAAGTTTCAACAATTAAAAAAAATTTGTAGTTTGAGAAAGAACAACTTAATCTTCAGCAATCAGTATAAAAAGAGGTGCAAATGCCAACCATACATACCTAAAAGGTGGAGCGGAAGTATTCAGCTGCAAGTAGGTGTGAATGTTCGACCATAATTTGTAAAAAGCGGGTAAGAAAAGGTTCGAATGCCCGACTATATATTAACAAAAGCGGGAGGAGAGGTCTTCGGATGAGAGTGGGTGAGAATTTCCAACCATAATCTATAAAATACGGTGAAAAAAAATATGTGAATGCCTCATAGAACACTAAAAGCGGAAGTGTTCGGCTGCAAGAAGGTGTGAATGTCCGACTATATTTGGTGAAAAGCAGGTGAAGCAAGGTCTGAATGCCCAACCTTACATCATCAAAAGCGAGATCAGAGGTGTTTGGCTGCAAGAAGGCCATAGTTTGCCAAAAGCGGGTAAGCTGCGAATGACCGACTAAATATCAACAAAAGTGGGGGCGGAGGTCTTCGGATGCAAGTGGGTGTGAATATCCCACCATACAAGTATGGTGGAGAGGAAGCTGTGAATGGCCGACCATAGTAAAAGGCGGGTGAGAGAAGGTGCGAATGTCAAACCATACATAATCAAAAAAGGGAGCGGAGGTGTTCTGCTGTAAGAAGGTGTGAATGTCCAACCATAGTTGGTAAAAAGCGGGTAAGAAAAGGTTAAAATACCCGACTGTACACAATCAATAGCGGGAGCGGAGTTGTTCGGCTACTAAAAGGTGTGAAAGTCCGACCATGGTTTGTAAAAAGCGGGTAAGAAAAGGTGCGAATGCCCGACAATGTATGATCAAAAGAGGGAGTGGAGGTTTTCGGCTGCAAGAAGGTCTGAATGTCCAACCATAATTTGTAAAAACCGGGGAAGAAAAGGCTCGAAAGCCCGACTATACACCATCAAAAGTGGGAGCGGAGGTGTTCAGCTGCAAGAAGGTGTGAATGTCTACCCATAATTACTGAAAAATGGGTAAGAAAAGGTGCGAATGCCTAACCATACATCATCAAAAGAGGGAGCGGAGGTGTTCCGCTGTAAGACGGTGTGAATGTCCGACCATAGATGGTAAAAAGCGGGTAAGAAAAGGTTAAATTACCCGACTGTACACAATCAAAAGAGGGAGCGGAGTTGTTCAGCTAAGAGAAGGTGTGAAAGTCCGACCTTGGTTTGTAAAAAGCGGGTAAGAAAAGGTTCGTATGCCCGAATATACACCATCAAAAGCGGAAGCGGAGGTGTTCGGCTGCAAGATATTGTGAACGTCCGACCAAAGTTTGTAAAAAGCAGTTAAGAAAAGGTTCGAATATCTAACCAAACATAATCAAAAGCGGGAGCAGAGCTGTTCGACTGGAAGTAGGTGTGAATGTCAGATCATAATTTCGAAAAAGCTGATGAGAAAGGGTGAGAATGCCCGACTATACACCATCAAATGCGGTAGCGGAGTTGTTCGGCTGTGAGTAGGTGTGAATCTCCAACCATAATTGCTGAAAAATGTGTTAGAAAAGGTAAAAATGCCGGTCCATACATAATCAAAATCGGGAGAGGTGGTGTTCAGCTGCAAGAAGGTCTAAATGTCCATCAATAATTGCTAGAAAACATGAAAGAAAATTTTCGAAAATCAAACCACACATGATCATAAGTGGGAGAGGAGGTGTTCAGCTGCAAGAAGGTGTGAATGTCCACCCATAATACCTGAAAAATGGGTAAAAAAAAGGTGCGAATGCCAAACCATACATCATCAAAAGCAGGAGTGCATGTGTTCGGCTACAAGAAGGTGTGAACGTCCAACCAAAGTTTGTAAAAAGCAGTTAAGAAAAGGTTCGAATATCCAACCATACATAATCAAAAGCGGGAGCAGAGCTGTTCGACTGCAAGTAGGTGTGAATGTCAGATCATAATTTGCAAAAAGCTGATGAGAAAGGGTGAGAATGCCCGACTATACACCATCAAATGCGGGAGCGGAGTTGTTCGGCTGTGAGTAGGTGTGAATCTCCGACCATAATTGCTGAAAAATGTGTTAGAAAAGGTAAGAATGCCGGTCCATACATCATCAAAAGCGAGAGAGGTTGTGTTCGGCTGCAAGTAGGTGTGAATGTCCAGCCATAATTACTCACAAACGGGTAAGAAAAGGTAGTATTGCCAGACCATATATGATCAAAACAGGGAGCGGAGGTGGTTCAGCTGCAAGAAGGTTTGAATGTCCAACTAAAGTTCAAATATATTAACAAAAGCGGGAGGAGAGGTCTTCGGATGAGAGTGGTTGAAAATTTCCAACCATAATGTATAAAATGCGGTGAAAAAAAGGTGTGATAGAACACTAAAAGGTGGAGCGGAAGTGTTCGGCTGCAAGAAGGTGTGAATGTTCGACTATATTTGGTGAAAAGCAGGTGAAGCAAGGTCTGAATGCCCAACCTTACATCATCAAAAGCGAGATCAGAGGTGTTTGGCTGCAAGAAGGCCATAGTTTGCCAAAAGCGGGTAAGGTGCGAATGTCCGACTAAATATCAACAAAATTTGGGGCGGAGGTCTTCGGATGCAAGTGGGTGTGAATGTCCGACTATATTTGGTGAAAAGCAGGTGAAGCAAGGTCTGAATGCCCAACCTTACATCATCAAAAGCGAGATCAGAGGTGTTTGGCTGCAAGAAGGCCATAGTTTGCCAAAAGCGGGTAAGCTGCGAATGACCGACTAAATATCAACAAAAGTGGGGGCGGAGGTCTTCGGATGCAAGTGGGTGTGAATATCCCACCATACAAGTATGGTGGAGAGGAAGCTGTGAATGGCCGACCATAGTAAAAGGCGGGTGAGAGAAGGTGCGAATGTCAAACCATACATAATCAAAACAGGGAGCGGAGGTGTTCTGCTGTAAGAAGGTGTGAATGTCCAACCATAGTTGGTAAAAAGCGGGTAAGAAAAGGTTAAAATTCCCGACTGTACACAATCAATAGCGGGAGCGGAGTTGTTCGGCTACTAAAAGGTGTGAAAGTCCGACCATGGTTTGTAAAAAGCGGGTAAGAAAAGGTGCGAATGCCCGACAATGTATGATCAAAAGAGGGAGTGGAGGTTTTCGGCTGCAAGAAGGTCTGAATGTCCAACCATAATTTGTAAAAACCGGGGAAGAAAAGGCTCGAAAGCCCGACTATACACCATCAAAAGTGGGAGCGGAGGTGTTCAGCTGCAAGACGGTCTGAATGTCCATCAATAATTGCTAGAAAACATGAAAGAAAATTTTCGAATATCAAACTGCACATGATCATAAGCGGGAGAGGAGGTGTTCAGCTGCAAGAAGGTGTGAATGTCTACCCATAATTACTGAAAAATGGGTAAGAAAAGGTGCGAATGCCTAACCATACATCATCAAAAGAGGGAGCGGAGGTGTTCCGCTGTAAGACGGTGTGAATGTACGACCATAGAAGGTAAAAACCGGGTAAGAAAAGGTTAAATTACCCGACTGTACACAATCAAAAGAGGGAGCGGAGTTGTTCAGCTAAGAGAAGGTGTGAAAGTCCGACCTTGGTTTGTAAAAAGCGGGTAGGAAAAGGTTCGTATGCCCGAATATACACTATCAAAACCGGAAGCGTAGGTGTTCGGCTGCAAGAAGGTGTGAACGTCCGACCAAAGTTTGTAAAAAGCAGTTAAGAAAAGGTTCGAATATCTAACCAAACATAATCAAAAGCGGGAGCAGAGCTGTTCAACTGGAAGTAGGTGTGAATGTCAGATCATAATTTGCAAAAAGCTGATGAGAAAGGGTGAGAATGCCCGACTATACATCATCAACTGCGGGAGCGGAGTTGTTCGGCTGTGAGTAGGTGTGAATCTCCGACCATAATTGCTGAAAAATGTGTTAGAAAAGGTAAAAATGCCGGTCCATACATCATCAAAATCGGGAGAGGTGGTGTTCAGCTGCAAGAAGGTCTAAATGTCCATCAATAATTGCTAGAAAACATGAAAGAAAATTTTCGAAAATCAAACCACACATGATCATAAGTGGGAGAGGAGGTGTTCAGCTGCAAGAAGGTGTGAATGTCCACCCATAATACCTGAAAAATGGGTAAAAAAAAAGGTGCGAATGCCCAACCATACATCATCAAAAGCAGGAGTGCATGTGTTCGGCTACAAGAAGGTGTGAACGTCCAACCAAAGTTTGTAAAAAGCAGTTAAGAAAAGGTTCGAATATCCAACCAAACATAATCAAAAGCGGGAGCAGAGCTGTTCGACTGCAAGTAGGTGTGAATGTCAGATCATAATTTGCAAAAAGCTGATGAGAAAGGGTGAGAATGCCCGACTATACACCATCAAATGCGGGAGCGGAGTTGTTCGGCTGTGAGTAGGTGTGAATCTCCGACCATAATTGCTGAAAAATGTGTTAGAAAAGGTAAGAATGCCGGTCCATACATCATCAAAAGCGAGACAGGTTGTGTTCGGCTGCAAGTAGGTGTGACTGTTCGACTAAAGTTTGTAAAAAGTGGGTAAGACAAGGTGCGAATGCCTGACAATGTATGATCAAAAGCGGGAGCGGAGGTGTTCAGCTGCAAGAAGGTCTACATGTCCATCAATAATTGCTAGAAAACATGAAAGAAACTTTTCGAAAATCAAACCGCACATGATCATAAGTGGGATAGGAGGTGTTCAGCTGCAAGGTGTGACTGTCCACCCATAATTCCTGAAAAATGGGCAAAAAAAAGGTGTGAATGTCCAACCATACATCATCAAAAGCAGGAGTGGAAGTGTTCGGCTACAAGAAGGTGTGAACGTCCAACCAAAATATGTAAAAAGCATTAAGAAAATGTTCGAATATCCAACCAAACATAATCAAAAGCGGGAGCAGAGCTGTTCGACTGCAAGTAGGTGTGAATATCAGATCATAATTTGCAAAAAGCTGATGAGAAAGGGTGAGAATGCCCGACTATACACTATCAAATGTGGGAGCGGAGGTGTTCGTCTGTGAGTAGGTGTGAATGTCCGACCATAATTGCTGAAAAATGTGTTAGAAAAGGTAAGAATGCCGGACCATATATCATCAAAAGCGGGAGAGGTTGTGTTCGGCTGCAAGAAGGTGTGAATGTCCAGCCATAATTACTCACAAATGGGTAAGAAAAGGTACTATTGCCAGACCATATATGATCAAAACAGGGAGCGGAGGTGGTTCAGCTGCAAGAAGGTTTGAATGTCCGACTAAAGTTTGTAAAAAGCGGGTAAGACAAGGTGTGAATGCCCGACAATGTATGATCAAAAGAGGAGCGGAGGTTTTCGGCTGAGAGAAGGTCTGAATGTCCACCCATAATTACTGAAAAATGGGTAAGAAAAGGTGCGAAAGCCCAACCGCACATGATCATAAGTGGATGAGAAGGTAGTAAGTAGTGCAAGTAGGTGTGAATCTAAGATCATAATTTGTAAAAAGTGGGTAAGAAAAGGTAAGAATGCCCAACCATAAATTATCAAAAGCGGCAGCAGAGTTTCGGCTGCTATTTATCAATGTCTAGATAGATTTCAACAAAAAACAACGTTGTACTTTGCAGTAAAAGAAAGTGCAAATCAAAAGTTTTAGGAATCCGAGAATAAGCTTATTTTCATGAGTTCTGCACGATTTCGGATTTTATGTATAAAATGAATTTCTTCACGCAAACTAAGTTAACACTGCTTTGTCCTTCATATTTATCAATGTCTAGATCGACTTCAACAAAGAACAACATTGTATTTTGCAGTAGAAGAAAGAGCAAAACTGAAGGATCAGGAATCCGAGAATAAGCTTCTTTTCATACGTTCTGCATGATTTGGGATTTTATGTATAAAATGAATTCCTTCTCTCAAACTAAGTTAACACTGCTTTGTCCTTCATATGTACCCATTTCTACATATATTTCAAGCATAAACTTCCTCATACTACCCTGAATGAGAAAGAGCCACACTTGTGATTAAGCCATACCTCCCTTTTGAGGAGTTCTGCATGATTTGGGATTTTATCTATAAAATTAATTCCTTCACTCAAACTATGTTAAAACGGCTTTTACCTTCATATTTATCAATGTCTCAATAGATTTAAGCAAAAAAACAACGTTGTACTTTGCAATAAAAGAAAGAGCAAATCAAAAGTTTTAGGAATCCGAGAATAAGCTTATTTTCATGAGTTCTGCACGATTTCGGATTTTATGTATAAAATGAATTCATTCACTCAAACCAAGTTAAAACTGCTTTTTCCTTCATATTTATCAATGTCTAGATCGACTTCAACAAAGAACAACATTGTATTTTGCAGTAGAAGAAAGAGCAAAACTGAAGGATCAGGAATCCGAGAATAAGCTTCTTTTCATACGTTCTGCATGATTTGGGATTTTATGCATAAAATGAATTCCTTCTCTCAAACTAAGTTAACACTGCTTTGTCCTTCATATGTACCCATTTCTACATATATTTCAAGCATAAACTTCCTCATACTACCCTGAATGAGAAAGAGCCACACTTGTGATTAAGCCATACCTCCCTTTTGAGGAGTTCTGCATGATTTGGGATTTTATCTATAAAATTAATTCCTTCACTCAAACTATGTTAAAACGGCTTTTACCTTCATATTTATCAATGTCTCAATAGATTTAAGCAAAAAAACAACGTTGTACTTTGCAATAAAAGAAAGAGCAAATCAAAAGTTTTAGGAATCCGAGAATAAGCTTATTTTCATGAGTTCTGCACGATTTCGGATTTTATGTATAAAATGAATTCATTCACTCAAACCAAGTTAAAACTGCTTTTTCCTTCATATTTATCAATGTCTAGATCGACTTCAACAAAGAACAACATTGTATTTTGCAGTAGAAGAAAGAGCAAAACTGAAGGATCAGGAATCCGAGAATAAGCTTCTTTTCATACGTTCTGCATGATTTGGGATTTTATGTATAAAATGAATTCCTTCTCTCAAACTAAGTTAACACTGCTTTGTCCTTCATATGTACCCATTTCTACATATATTTCAAGCATAAACTTCCTCATACTACCCTGAATGAGAAAGAACCACACTTGTGATTAAGCCATACGCCCCTTTTGAGGAGTTCTGCATGATTTGGGATTTTTTCTATAAAATCAATTCCTTCACTCAAACTATGTTAAAACGGCTTTTACCTTCATATTTATCAATGTCTCGATAGATTTAAACAAAAAAAACAACGTTGTACTTTGCAGTAAAAGAAAGAGCCAATCAAAAGTTTTAGGAATCCGAGAATAAGCTTATTTTCATGAGTTCTGCACGATTTCGGATTTTATGTATAAAATGAATTCATTCACTCAAACCAGGTTAAAACTGCTTTTTCCTTCATATTTATCAATGTCTAGATCGACTTCAACAAAGAACAACACTCTATTTTGCAGTAGAAGAAAGAGCAACACTGAAGGATCAGGAATCCGAGAATAAGCTTATTTTCTTATGGGCAAGTGGGAACTGCTTTGTCCTTCATATTTATCAATGTGTTGATGGATTTCAACTTCTTCTACTGCATCTTCTTCACACCTTCTTGTAGCCGAACACTTCCGCTCCCGCTATTGATTGTGTACAGTCGGGTATTTTAACCTTTTCTTACCCGCTTTTTACCAACTATGGTCGGACAATCACACCGTCTTACAGCGGAACACCTCCGCTCCCGCTTTTTATGGTGTATAGTCGGGCATTCGAACCTTTTCTTACCCGCTATTTACAAACTATGGTAGGACATTCAAACCTTCGTGTATCCGAAAACCTCCGCTCTCTCTTTTGATCATACATTTTCGGACATTCGCACCTTTTCTTACCCGCTTTTTACCAACTATGGTCGGACAATCACACCGTCTTACAGCGGAACACCTCCGCTCCCGCTTTTGATGATGTATAGTCGGGCTTTCGAGCCTTTTCTTCCCCGGTTTTTACAAATTATGGTTGGACATTCAGACCTTCTTGCAGCCGAAAACCTCCACTCCCTCTTTTGATCATACATTGTCGGGCATTCGCACCTTTTCTTACCCGCTTTTTACAAACCATGGTCGGACTTTCACACCTTCTTGTAGCCGAACAACTCCGCTCCCGCTATTGATTGTGTACAGTCGGGTATTTTAACCTTTTCTTACCCGCTTTTTACCAACTATGGTTGGACATTCACACCGTCTTACAGCGGAACACCTCCGCTCCCTCTTTTGATGGTGTATGTTCGGGCACTCGAACCTTTTCTTACCCGCTTTTTACAAACTATGGTCAGACATTCAAACCTTCTTGTAGCGGAACATATCCACTCTTGCTTTTGATGATGGGTATTCAAACCTACTTGTTGCCCGCTTTTCATTAATTATGGGTGGACATACACACCTTGTCGCAGCCAAACACCTCCGCTCCCTGTTTTGATCATGTATGATTGGACATTCGCACCTTTTCTCACCCGCTTTTTACTATGGTCGGCCATTCACAGCTTCCTCTCCACCATACTTGTATGGTGGGATATTCACACCCACTTGCATCCGAAGACCTCCGCCCCCACTTTTGTTGATATTTAGTCGGTCATTCGCAGCTTACCCGCTTTTGGCAAACTATGGCCTTCTTGCAGCCAAACACATCTGATCTCGTTTTTGATGATGTAAGGTTAGGCATTCAGACCTTGCTTCACCTGCTTTTCACCAAATATAGTCGAACAGTCACACCTTCTTGCAGCCGAACACTTCTGCTCCACCTTTTAGTGTTCTATGGGGTATTCACACCTTTTTTTTCACCGCATTTTATTGATTATGGTTGGAAATTCTCACCCACTCTTATCCGAAGACCTCTCCTCCTGCTTTTGTTAATATATAGTCGGGCATTCAAACCTTTTCTTACCCGCTTTTTACAAATTATGGTCGAACATTCACACCTACTTGCAGCCGAACACCTCCGCTCCCGCTTTTGATGGTGTATAGTCGGGCTTTCGAGCCTTTTCTTCCCCGGTTTTTACAAATTATGGTTGTACATTCAGACCTTGCAGCCGAAAACCTCCGCTCCCTCATTTGATCATACATTGTCAGGCATTCGCACCTTGTCTTACCCGCTTTTTATAAACTTTAGTCAGACATTCACACCTTGCAGCTGAACCACCTCCGCTCCCTGTTTTGATAATGTATGGTCTGGCAATACTACCTTTTCTTACCGGTTTGTGAGTAATTATGGCTGGACATTCACACCTACTTGCAGCCGAACACCACTTTTCCAGCTTTTGATGATGTATGGTCCGGCATTCTAGTCTTTTCTAACACATTTTTCAGCAATTATGGTTTGACATTCACACCTACTCACAGCCTAACACTTCCGCTCCCGCATTTGATGGTGTATAGTCGGGCATTCTCACCCTTTCTCATCAGCTTTTTGCAAATTATGATCTGACATTCACACCTACTTGCAGTCGAACAGCTCTGCTCCCGCTTTTGATTATGTTTGGTTGGATATTCGAAACTTTTCTTCACTGCTTTTTACAAACTTTGGTTGGACGTTCACACCTTCTTGCAGCCGAACACCTCCGCTTCCGCTTTTGATGGTATATATTCGGGCATTCGAACGTTTTCTTACCCGCTTTTTACAAACCATGGTCGGACTTTCACACCTTCTTGTAGCCGAACAACTCCGCTCCCGCTATTGATTGTGTACAGTCGGGTATTTTAACCTTTTCTTACCCGCTTTTTACCAACTATTGTTGGACATTCACACCGTCTTACAGCGGAACACCTCCGCTCCCTCTTTTGATGGTGTATGTTCGGGCATTCGAACCTTTTCTTACCCGCATTTTACGAACTATGGTCGGACATTCAAAACTTCTTTTAGCCGAACACATCCACTCCTGCTTTTGATGATGTATGGTTGAGCATTCGCACCTTTTCTTACCCATTTTTTACAAACTATGGTCGGACATTCACACCTTCTTGCAGCTGAACACCTCCTCTCCCGCTTATGATGATGTGTGGTTTGATATTCGAAAATTTTCTTTCATGTTTTCTAGCAATTATTGATGGACATTCAGACCTTCTTGCAGCTGAACACCTCCGCTCCCGCTTTTGATGATGTATAGTCGGGCTTTCGAGCCTTTTCTTCCCCGGTTTTTACAAATTATGGTTGGACATTCAGACCTTCTTGCAGCCGAAAACCTCCACTCCCTCTTTTGATCATACATTGTCGGGCATTCGCACCTTTTCTTACCCGCTTTTTACAAACCATGGTCGGACTTTCACACCTTCTTGTAGCCGAACAACTCCGCTCCCGCTATTGATTGTGTACAGTCGGGTATTTTAACCTTTTCTTACCCGCTTTTTACCAACTATGGTTGGACATTCACACCGTCTTACAGCGGAACACCTCCGCTCCCTCTTTTGATGGTGTATGTTCGGGCACTCGAACCTTTTCTTACCCGCTTTTTACAAACTATGGTCAGACATTCAAACCTTCTTGTAGCGGAACATATCCACTCTTGCTTTTGATGATGGGTATTCAAACCTACTTGTTGCCCGCTTTTCATTAATTATGGGTGGACATACACACCTTGTCGCAGCCAAACACCTCCGCTCCCTGTTTTGATCATGGATGATTGGACATTCGCACCTTTTCTCACCCGCTTTTTACTATGGTCGGCCATTCACAGCTTCCTCTCCACCATACTTGTATGGTGGGATATTCACACCCACTTGCATCCGAAGACCTCCGCCCCCACTTTTGTTGATATTTAGTCGGTCATTCGCAGCTTACCCGCTTTTGGCAAACTATGGCCTTCTTGCAGCCAAACACATCTGATCTCGTTTTTGATGATGTAAGGTTAGGCATTCAGACCTTGCTTCACCTGCTTTTCACCAAATATAGTCGAACAGTCACACCTTCTTGCAGCCGAACACTTCTGCTCCACCTTTTAGTGTTCTATGGGGTATTCACACCTTTTTTTTCACCGCATTTTATTGATTATGGTTGGAAATTCTCACCCACTCTTATCCGAAGACCTCTCCTCCTGCTTTTGTTAATATATAGTCGGGCATTCAAACCTTTTCTTACCCGCTTTTTACAAATTATGGTCGAACATTCACACCTACTTGCAGCCGAACACCTCCGCTCCCGCTTTTGATGGTGTATAGTCGGGCTTTGGAGCCTTTTCTTCCCCGGTTTTTACAAATTATGGTTGTACATTCAGACCTTGCAGCCGAAAACCTCCGCTCCCTCATTTGATCATACATTGTCAGGCATTCGCACCTTGTCTTACCCGCTTTTTATAAACTTTAGTCAGACATTCACACCTTGCAGCTGAACCACCTCCGCTCCCTGTTTTGATAATGTATGGTCTGGCAATACTACCTTTTCTTACTGGTTTGTGAGTAATTATGGCTGGACATTCACACCTACTTGCAGCCGAACACCACTTTTCCAGCTTTTGATGATGTATGGTCCGGCATTCTAGTCTTTTCTAACACATTTTTCAGCAATTATGGTTTGACATTCACACCTACTCACAGCCTAACACTTCCGCTCCCGCATTTGATGGTGTATAGTCGGGCATTCTCACCCTTTCTCATCAGCTTTTTGCAAATTATGATCTGACATTCACACCTACTTGCAGTCGAACAGCTCTGCTCCCGCTTTTGATTATGTTTGGTTGGATATTCGAAACTTTTCTTCACTGCTTTTTACAAACTTTGGTTGGACGTTCACACCTTCTTGCAGCCGAACACCTCCGCTTCCGCTTTTGATGGTATATATTCGGGCATTCGAACGTTTTCTTACCCGCTTTTTACAAACCATGGTCGGACATTCACACCTTCTTGTAGCCGAACAACTCCGCTCCCGCTATTGATTGTGTACAGTCGGGTATTTTAACCTTTTCTTACCCGCTTTTTACCAACTATTGTTGGACATTCACACCGTCTTACAGCGGAACACCTCCGCTCCCTCTTTTGATGGTGTATGTTCGGGCATTCGAACCTTTTCTTACCCGCATTTTACGAACTATGGTCGGACATTCAAAACTTCTTTTAGCCGAACACATCCACTCCTGCTTTTGATGATGTATGGTTGAGCATTCGCACCTTTTCTTACCCATTTTTTACAAACTATGGTCGGACATTCACACCTTCTTGCAGCTGAACACCTCCTCTCCCGCTTATGATGATGTGTGGTTTGATATTCGAAAATTTTCTTTCATGTTTTCTAGCAATTATTGATGGACATTCAGACCTTCTTGCAGCTGAACACCTCCGCTCCCGCTTTTGATGATGTATAGTCGGGCTTTCGAGCCTTTTCTTCCCCGGTTTTTACAAATTATGGTTGGACATTCAGACCTTCTTGCAGCCGAAAACCTCCACTCCCTCTTTTGATCATACATTGTCGGGCATTCGCACCTTTTCTTACCCGCTTTTTACAAACCATGGTCGGACTTTCACACCTTCTTGTAGCCGAACAACTCCGCTCCCGCTATTGATTGTGTACAGTCGGGTATTTTAACCTTTTCTTACCCGCTTTTTACCAACTATGGTTGGACATTCACACCGTCTTACAGCGGAACACCTCCGCTCCCTCTTTTGATGGTGTATGTTCGGGCACTCGAACCTTTTCTTACCCGCTTTTTACAAACTATGGTCAGACATTCAAACCTTCTTGTAGCGGAACATATCCACTCTTGCTTTTGATGATGGGTATTCAAACCTACTTGTTGCCCGCTTTTCATTAATTATGGGTGGACATACACACCTTGTCGCAGCCAAACACCTCCGCTCCCTGTTTTGATCATGGATGATTGGACATTCGCACCTTTTCTCACCCGCTTTTTACTATGGTCGGCCATTCACAGCTTCCTCTCCACCATACTTGTATGGTGGGATATTCACACCCACTTGCATCCGAAGACCTCCGCCCCCACTTTTGTTGATATTTAGTCGGTCATTCGCAGCTTACCCGCTTTTGGCAAACTATGGCCTTCTTGCAGCCAAACACATCTGATCTCGTTTTTGATGATGTAAGGTTAGGCATTCAGACCTTGCTTCACCTGCTTTTCACCAAATATAGTCGAACAGTCACACCTTCTTGCAGCCGAACACTTCTGCTCCACCTTTTAGTGTTCTATGGGGTATTCACACCTTTTTTTTCACCGCATTTTATTGATTATGGTTGGAAATTCTCACCCACTCTTATCCGAAGACCTCTCCTCCTGCTTTTGTTAATATATAGTCGGGCATTCAAACCTTTTCTTACCCGCTTTTTACAAATTATGGTCGAACATTCACACCTACTTGCAGCCGAACACCTCCGCTCCCGCTTTTGATGGTGTATAGTCGGGCTTTGGAGCCTTTTCTTCCCCGGTTTTTACAAATTATGGTTGTACATTCAGACCTTGCAGCCGAAAACCTCCGCTCCCTCATTTGATCATACATTGTCAGGCATTCGCACCTTGTCTTACCCGCTTTTTATAAACTTTAGTCAGACATTCACACCTTGCAGCTGAACCACCTCCGCTCCCTGTTTTGATAATGTATGGTCTGGCAATACTACCTTTTCTTACCGGTTTGTGAGTAATTATGGCTGGACATTCACACCTACTTGCAGCCGAACACCACTTTTCCAGCTTTTGATGATGTATGGTCCGGCATTCTAGTCTTTTCTAACACATTTTTCAGCAATTATGGTTTGACATTCACACCTACTCACAGCCTAACACTTCCGCTCCCGCATTTGATGGTGTATAGTCGGGCATTCTCACCCTTTCTCATCAGCTTTTTGCAAATTATGATCTGACATTCACACCTACTTGCAGTCGAACAGCTCTGCTCCCGCTTTTGATTATGTTTGGTTGGATATTCGAAACTTTTCTTCACTGCTTTTTACAAACTTTGGTTGGACGTTCACACCTTCTTGCAGCCGAACACCTCCGCTTCCGCTTTTGATGGTATATATTCGGGCATTCGAACGTTTTCTTACCCGCTTTTTACAAACCATGGTCGGACTTTCACACCTTCTTGTAGCCGAACAACTCCGCTCCCGCTATTGATTGTGTACAGTCGGGTATTTTAACCTTTTCTTACCCGCTTTTTACCAACTATTGTTGGACATTCACACCGTCTTACAGCGGAACACCTCCGCTCCCTCTTTTGATGGTGTATGTTCGGGCATTCGAACCTTTTCTTACCCGCATTTTACGAACTATGGTCGGACATTCAAAACTTCTTTTAGCCGAACACATCCACTCCTGCTTTTGATGATGTATGGTTGAGCATTCGCACCTTTTCTTACCCATTTTTTACAAACTATGGTCGGACATTCACACCTTCTTGCAGCTGAACACCTCCTCTCCCGCTTATGATGATGTGTGGTTTGATATTCGAAAATTTTCTTTCATGTTTTCTAGCAATTATTGATGGACATTCAGACCTTCTTGCAGCTGAACACCTCCGCTCCCGCTTTTGATGATGTATAGTCGGGCTTTCGAGCCTTTTCTTCCCCGGTTTTTACAAATTATGGTTGGACATTCAGACCTTCTTGCAGCCGAAAACCTCCACTCCCTCTTTTGATCATACATTGTCGGGCATTCGCACCTTTTCTTACCCGCTTTTTACAAACCATGGTCGGACTTTCACACCTTCTTGTAGCCGAACAACTCCGCTCCCGCTATTGATTGTGTACAGTCGGGTATTTTAACCTTTTCTTACCCGCTTTTTACCAACTATGGTTGGACATTCACACCGTCTTACAGCGGAACACCTCCGCTCCCTCTTTTGATGGTGTATGTTCGGGCACTCGAACCTTTTCTTACCCGCTTTTTACAAACTATGGTCAGACATTCAAACCTTCTTGTAGCGGAACATATCCACTCTTGCTTTTGATGATGGGTATTCAAACCTACTTGTTGCCCGCTTTTCATTAATTATGGGTGGACATACACACCTTGTCGCAGCCAAACACCTCCGCTCCCTGTTTTGATCATGTATGATTGGACATTCGCACCTTTTCTCACCCGCTTTTTACTATGGTCGGCCATTCACAGCTTCCTCTCCACCATACTTGTATGGTGGGATATTCACACCCACTTGCATCCGAAGACCTCCGCCCCCACTTTTGTTGATATTTAGTCGGTCATTCGCAGCTTACCCGCTTTTGGCAAACTATGGCCTTCTTGCAGCCAAACACATCTGATCTCGTTTTTGATGATGTAAGGTTAGGCATTCAGACCTTGCTTCACCTGCTTTTCACCAAATATAGTCGAACAGTCACACCTTCTTGCAGCCGAACACTTCTGCTCCACCTTTTAGTGTTCTATGGGGTATTCACACCTTTTTTTTCACCGCATTTTATTGATTATGGTTGGAAATTCTCACCCACTCTTATCCGAAGACCTCTCCTCCTGCTTTTGTTAATATATAGTCGGGCATTCAAACCTTTTCTTACCCGCTTTTTACAAATTATGGTCGAACATTCACACCTACTTGCAGCCGAACACCTCCGCTCCCGCTTTTGATGGTGTATAGTCGGGCTTTGGAGCCTTTTCTTCCCCGGTTTTTACAAATTATGGTTGTACATTCAGACCTTGCAGCCGAAAACCTCCGCTCCCTCATTTGATCATACATTGTCAGGCATTCGCACCTTGTCTTACCCGCTTTTTATAAACTTTAGTCAGACATTCACACCTTGCAGCTGAACCACCTCCGCTCCCTGTTTTGATAATGTATGGTCTGGCAATACTACCTTTTCTTACCGGTTTGTGAGTAATTATGGCTGGACATTCACACCTACTTGCAGCCGAACACCACTTTTCCAGCTTTTGATGATGTATGGTCCGGCATTCTAGTCTTTTCTAACACATTTTTCAGCAATTATGGTTTGACATTCACACCTACTCACAGCCTAACACTTCCGCTCCCGCATTTGATGGTGTATAGTCGGGCATTCTCACCCTTTCTCATCAGCTTTTTGCAAATTATGATCTGACATTCACACCTACTTGCAGTCGAACAGCTCTGCTCCCGCTTTTGATTATGTTTGGTTGGATATTCGAAACTTTTCTTCACTGCTTTTTACAAACTTTGGTTGGACGTTCACACCTTCTTGCAGCCGAACACCTCCGCTTCCGCTTTTGATGGTGTATATTCGGGCATTTGAACGTTTTCTTACCCGCTTTTTACAAACCATGGTCGGACTTTCACACCTTCTTGTAGCCGAACAACTCCGCTCCCGCTATTGATTGTGTACAGTCGGGTATTTTAACCTTTTCTTACCCGCTTTTTACCAACTATTGTTGGACATTCACACCGTCTTACAGCGGAACACCTCCGCTCCCTCTTTTGATGGTGTATGTTCGGGCATTCGAACCTTTTCTTACCCGCATTTTACGAACTATGGTCGGACATTCAAAACTTCTTTTAGCCGAACACATCCACTCCTGCTTTTGATGATGTATGGTTGAGCATTCGCACCTTTTCTTACCCATTTTTTACAAACTATGGTCGGACATTCACACCTTCTTGCAGCTGAACACCTCCTCTCCCGCTTATGATGATGTGTGGTTTGATATTCGAAAATTTTCTTTCATGTTTTCTAGCAATTATTGATGGACATTCAGACCTTCTTGCAGCTGAACACCTCCGCTCCCGCTTTTGATGATGTATAGTCGGGCTTTCGAGCCTTTTCTTCCCCGGTTTTTACAAATTATGGTTGGACATTCAGACCTTCTTGCAGCCGAAAACCTCCACTCCCTCTTTTGATCATACATTGTCGGGCATTCGCACCTTTTCTTACCCGCTTTTTACAAACCATGGTCGGACTTTCACACCTTCTTGTAGCCGAACAACTCCGCTCCCGCTATTGATTGTGTACAGTCGGGTATTTTAACCTTTTCTTACCCGCTTTTTACCAACTATGGTTGGACATTCACACCGTCTTAAAGCGGAACACCTCCGCTCCCTCTTTTGATGGTGTATGTTCGGGCACTCGAACCTTTTCTTACCCGCTTTTTACAAACTATGGTCAGACATTCAAACCTTCTTGTAGCGGAACATATCCACTCTTGCTTTTGATGATGGGTATTCAAACCTACTTGTTGCCCGCTTTTCATTAATTATGGGTGGACATACACACCTTGTCGCAGCCAAACACCTCCGCTCCCTGTTTTGATCATGTATGATTGGACATTCGCACCTTTTCTCACCCGCTTTTTACTATGGTCGGCCATTCACAGCTTCCTCTCCACCATACTTGTATGGTGGGATATTCACACCCACTTGCATCCGAAGACCTCCGCCCCCACTTTTGTTGATATTTAGTCGGTCATTCGCAGCTTACCCGCTTTTGGCAAACTATGGCCTTCTTGCAGCCAAACACATCTGATCTCGTTTTTGATGATGTAAGGTTAGGCATTCAGACCTTGCTTCACCTGCTTTTCACCAAATATAGTCGAACAGTCACACCTTCTTGCAGCCGAACACTTCTGCTCCACCTTTTAGTGTTCTATGGGGTATTCACACCTTTTTTTTCACCGCATTTTATTGATTATGGTTGGAAATTCTCACCCACTCTTATCCGAAGACCTCTCCTCCTGCTTTTGTTAATATATAGTCGGGCATTCAAACCTTTTCTTACCCGCTTTTTACAAATTATGGTCGAACATTCACACCTACTTGCAGCCGAACACCTCCGCTCCCGCTTTTGATGGTGTATAGTCGGGCTTTCGAGCCTTTTCTTCCCCGGTTTTTACAAATTATGGTTGTACATTCAGACCTTGCAGCCGAAAACCTCCGCTCCCTCATTTGATCATACATTGTCAGGCATTCGCACCTTGTCTTACCCGCTTTTTATAAACTTTAGTCAGACATTCACACCTTGCAGCTGAACCACCTCCGCTCCCTGTTTTGATAATGTATGGTCTGGCAATACTACCTTTTCTTACCGGTTTGTGAGTAATTATGGCTGGACATTCACACCTACTTGCAGCCGAACACCACTTTTCCAGCTTTTGATGATGTATGGTCCGGCATTCTAGTCTTTTCTAACACATTTTTCAGCAATTATGGTTTGACATTCACACCTACTCACAGCCGAACACTTCCGCTCCCGCATTTGATGGTGTATAGTCGGGCATTCTCACCCTTTCTCATCAGCTTTTTGCAAATTATGATCTGACATTCACACCTACTTGCAGTCGAACAGCTCTGCTCCCGCTTTTGATTATGTTTGGTTGGATATTCGAAACTTTTCTTCACTGCTTTTTACAAACTTTGGTTGGACGTTCACACCTTCTTGCAGCCGAACACCTCCGCTTCCGCTTTTGATGGTATATATTCGGGCATTCGAACGTTTTCTTACCCGCTTTTTACAAACCATGGTTGGACTTTCACACCTTCTTGTAGCCGAACAACTCCGCTCCCGCTATTGATTGTGTACAGTCGGGTATTTTAACCTTTTCTTACCCGCTTTTTACCAACTATTGTTGGACATTCACACCGTCTTACAGCGGAACACCTCCGCTCCCTCTTTTGATGGTGTATGTTCGGGCATTCGAACCTTTTCTTACCCGCATTTTACGAACTATGGTCGGACATTCAAAACTTCTTTTAGCCGAACACATCCACTCCTGCTTTTGATGATGTATGGTTGAGCATTCGCACCTTTTCTTACCCATTTTTTACAAACTATGGTCGGACATTCACACCTTCTTGCAGCTGAACACCTCCTCTCCCGCTTATGATGATGTGTGGTTTGATATTCGAAAATTTTCTTTCATGTTTTCTAGCAATTATTGATGGACATTCAGACCTTCTTGCAGCTGAACACCTCCGCTCCCGCTTTTGATGATGTATAGTCGGGCTTTCGAGCCTTTTCTTCCCCGGTTTTTACAAAATTATCGTTGGACATTCAGACCTTCTTGCAGCCGAAAACATCCGCTCCCTCTTTTGATCATACATTGTCGGGCATTCGCACCTTCTCTTACCCGCTTTTTACAAACCAGGGTCGGACTTTCACACCTTTTAGTAGCCGAACAACTCCGCTCCCGCTATTGATTGTGTACAGTCGGGTATTTTCACCTTTTCTTACCCGCTTTTTACCAACTATGGTCAGACATTCATACCTTCTTACAGTGGAACACCTCCGCTCCCTCTTTTGATGGTGTGTGTTCGGGCATTCGAACCTTTTCTTACCCGCTTTTTACAAACTATGGTCGGACATTAAAACCTTCTTGTAGCCGAACACATCCACTCCTGCTTTTGATGATGTATGGTTGGGCATTCGTACCTTTTCTTACCCATTTTGCAGTAATTATGGGTGGACATTCACACCTTTTTGCATTTTAACACCTCCTCTCCCGCTTATGATCATGTGCGGTTTGATATTCGAAAATTCTCTTCCATGTTTTCTAGCAATTATTGATGGACATTCAGACCTTCTTGCAGCTGAACACCTCCGCTCCCTCCTTTGATGGTGTATGTTCGGGCATTCGAACCTTTTCTTACCCGCTTTTTACAAACTATGGTCAGACATTCAAACCTTCTTGTAGCCGAACACATCCACTCCTGCTTTTGATGATGGGTATTCAAACCTACTTGTTGCCCGCTTTTCATTAATTATGGGTGGACAAACACACCTTGTCGCAGCCAAACACCTCCGCTCCCTGTTAGGATCATGTATGGTTGGGCATTCGTACCTTTTCTTACCCATTTTGCAGTAATTATGGGTGGACATTCACACCTTCTTGCATTTGAACACCTCCTCTGCCGCTTATGATCATGTGCGGTTTGATATTCGAAAATTCTCTTCCATGTTTTCTAGCAATTATTGATGGACATTCAGACCTTCTTGCAGCTGAACACCTCCGCTCCAGCTGTTGATGGTGTATAGTCGGGCTTTCGAGCCTTTTCTTCCCAGATTTTTACAAAATATGGATGGACATTCAGACCTTGTTTCAGCCGAAAACCTCCGCTCCCTCTTTTGATCATACATTGTCGGGCATTCGCACCTTTTCTTACCCGCTTTTTACAAACCATGGTCGGACTTTCACACCTTTTAGTAGCGGAACAACTCTGCTCCCGCTATTGATTGTGTACAATCGGGTATTTTAACCTTTTCTTACCTGCTTTTTGCCAACTATGGTCGGACATTCACACCTTCTTACAGCGGAACACCTCCGCTCCCTCCTTTGATGGTGTATGTTCGGGCATTCGAACCTTTTCTTACCCGCTTTTTACAAACTATGGTCAGACATTCACACCTTCTTGCAGCCGAACACTTCCGCTCTACCTTTTAGTGTTCTATGGGGTATTCACACCTTTTTTTTCACCGCATTTTATAGATTTTGGTTGTAAATTCTCACCCACTCTTATCCGAAGACCTCTCCTCCTGCTTTGGTTAATATATAGTCGGGCATTCGAACCTTTTCTTACCCGCTTTTTACAAATTATGGTCGAACATTCACACCTACTTGCAGCCGAACACCTCCGCTCCCGCTTTTGATGGTGTATAGTCGGGCTTTCGAGCCTTTTCTTCCCCGGTTTTTACAAATTATGGTCGGACATTCAGACCTTGCAGCCGAAAACCTCCGCTCCCTCTTTTGATCATACATTGTCAGGCATTCGCACCTACTTGCAGCCGAATACTTCCGCTCCACCTTTTAGTGATGTATGGTGTGCATTTGCACCTTTTCTTACCCTTTCTTACCCTACTGATTGCTTACGATTAAGTTGTTTTTTCTCAAACTACAACATTTTTTTAATTGTTGAAACTTGATTTGAAGTGGATAAATAAGGAGGACAAACAGTTTTGAGTCAGGCTGATAGAAGGAATTAATTTTATAGCAAAATCTGTATTTCGTCATATGTCGAGAGATGCTTATTGCTGAAGAAGTACAAAGTACAACGTTGTTTATCGTTGAAACTTGATTAGACATGAATAAATATGAAGGACAAAGCAGTCTTAACTTGGTTAGAGTTAAGGTTTTATAGGAGAATCCGAATTCGTGCATAACTCGTAAAATAGAGCTTATTTTCGGATTCCTGAAGAATGAGTCTGGTTCTTTCTCATAATACAAAGTTTGTTGTTTATTGTTGAAACTTCATCAGAAGTGAAGAAATAAATGAATGCCTATCAACAAATGTGGGATCTAAACTCTAGTGCTTCCTCTAAAATAATTTCCTTTCTCAATTCAGAAATGTGTGTGTGTAAGTTACAACACCCGTGACACCAAAACGGCTTTCTTTTCTCTCTTTTCTCTACACTCTGCACTGTGAGAACACACACCAAATCAGAAAGGCTTTTTTCTCTCTTTTCTACGTTATGGACTGTGGGGACACAAAACCGCTCTCTCTTTTTTTTTTTGATTGTGTGCCAGGGCGTTGTCTCACGTATTAGATTATGCTTACGATACGAATGGGTTTATCAGTCACATCAGAATCCATACATACTGATCCTCCCGTAATAAAATGGTCGGATCTTATCAAACACACTTTGTTTCTTGTGACAATCAAGTCAGCGAAACAGCGTATACACGTCAAGACACTGAATCAAGTTTGCCACAAGAACTCATAAGTTTGGCAGTATTGCTCTGCCGTCAGCAATCATACACCCATTTTATTTTCGTGAGACATGTGCAGGCACCTGTTCATCTACTGTTCTATCACTATGAATTAGTTTATCTATTATCAATAAGGATACTTCTACAACTACTATCAAAGTATGTCCAGACTTCTTATGTTGTCAGTTGCTATATATGAATAAGTGGGTAGCTACTGACAAGCATTAAGCATGTCACACAGCCCAAACATATAACATTTCAGGACACACCACACAGTTAACAACCACCGTGAAGTGTCAAAGCCCAAACATGTAACATTCAACAGGACACATTCAAATCAAACAGTCAGACAACATACAAGAACATATACCCCAGCCGGCATTGCTCCCTGCCTATTTTCCTACAGCTCACTATGTGTGCGCACACCTTTATTCACAAACTCTTCAACTTATACTCTTTTACCGAAGCTGCTACAGCTCGATTGGCCGAATACCGAATAATCCTAATTCGGTGAATTTGACATCTGCCTTACATGTAACAGATTAGCGGTTTAGCAGTTTTAATTTAGTTTGAGTGAAGGAATTCATTTTATAGCAAAATCCGAAATCGTGAAGAACTCATGAAAGTAAGCTTATTCTCGGATTCCTGAAACTTTGGATTTGCTATTTCATTTACTGCAAAGTACAACGTTGGTTTTTTTGTTTAAATCTTTCAAGACAAGGTAAATATGAAGGACAAAGCAGTTTTAACATAGTTTGAGTGAAGGAATTCATTTTATTGATAAAATCCCAAGAGTCTACTGAGAAAAGAGAGTGAATGCGAAGTAGACTTTAACACGGCTCTGGGAGCGAGCCGAGTGCGGGCTAACCGGGAGAATTGCTTGAAAGAAACGCGACACCGAATGAGCGGTCAGAACAAAGCCTCAATACGGTTTTCCCGTGGTGTTTTTGTTGCTGCCTTGTCTTTTGCACAGAGTAAAAGACAAGGCAGCCATCGAATAGGGCCCGATTGTTCCTACTTGGTCAGCCGAGGAGCAAGGGGGGGGGGGGGGGGGGGGAGCAAGCGTTTCAACCAAGCAAAGCTCACCATGGGGAAGGTGGCTATGCCAACTAGCCTGATGCCCTGCTCCCGCAGTGACGGATAATCGTACTCTGGTTTCTCTTCATAACGTACAAGTCTTTCACCTTTTGCTAAAGACTTCTGTGGAGAGCAGCACTAATGAGTTGTTTCTATTTTTGGCAGGCTTTACCTTTGCGGGTGAAGCCCTTTCTGTCTGTGCAAAAGAAATCTTGTTACTGTGCAGAGTGACTTCTCTGAGTAGAGTCGCCTTACTTGTTGCGACTGTGCCGATGTTCGAAGCTGGAGTGCAAAGTTGTTGCTTGAATGGTGCTTGCTGGAGCGTGCGGGAGTGCAAAGTTATACCATTTAAAAGGGCTGAAGAGTGCTCAGTGCAGCGGGTGGGCGGAGGTGCAAAGTGACACTCTGGCCACCTATGGCCATAAAAAGAACAGGGGTGTTAGCGGACAAGTGCGCATTGTGCCAGGAAGGGCCCTCGGACGTGAACCAGTGGACAGTTGTCGCTTCTCGGCCTTTTGGCTAAGATCAAGTGTAGTATCTGTTCTTATCAGTTTAATATCTGATATGTCCTCTATACGAGGACTACATATTAAATGGATTTTTAGCAATAGGAGTTGAAAAAGTAGCTTGCTCCGTTCACTCCAACCATTGACCCCGTACTGCAGTGCCGCTGGGAACGGTGCGCTCTTCTCTACTCTTGTGAAAAAGCAAACAGCGGTGCAGGATGCAAGTTTCAGGGAGCCCAAGATGAAACTTTCTTTTAGTCTGCTGAGAAAAGAGAGTGAATGCGATGTAGACTTTAACCCGGCTATGGGAGCGAGCCGAGTGTCGGCTAACCGGGAGAATTGCTTGAAAGAAACGCCATACCAAATGAGCGGTCAGAACAAAGCCTCAATACGGTGTTCCCGTTGTGTTTTTGTTGCTGCCGCTGTTTGCTTTTTCACAAGAGCGCACCTGTTGAGGGGGGCTCTGGGGGGGCCTGGGTGATGGTGGGTCTCAGGCCCGGGCTGCTGCGACTGGTGTGACCGGGTGGTTTGTTTGTTTGTTGTTGTTTGTTTGTTTTTTGTAAAGGTCCTCCGGAGTGGGGTTGGGTTGAGTGGGGTGGGGCGGGATGGGTACCTTCTGGGGGTACAGTAGCTCCCAGAATATGGTCGCTGCAGGCCCCGAGCCTGGTGGACATCAGGCCCTCCTGTCCTGTGTTGGCTCCCTGGTAGCGGGGATGCCTATTGCAGCCAGTCCCTGGCTGCCCCCAGTGTATATCCCCATTCTCCCTTCTGGCTCCTGTACACAGCACACACTCACACATGAAGGGTTTTGGGGGCGTGTGTGTTCGGTGGGGTGTAGTGGACTCTGCAGTAGTTGCACTCTGCAGTTCCCACCCCTGTTTTAATTACACCTTAGACATTACTACTTATCAAACACACTCACACACACACATTAGGTCTTGGGGGGTGGTTACACTGAGTGGCATCTGGTGGGCGGGGCTCTTTGGGTATGTAGGCTGCCCAGAGGGCCACGCTCCCAGTTCTACAAGTTTGGCTGCCCCTCAATTTTAATTGCTCACTATTAGAAAATATTGAAGAGCCAGAAGGGTGAGGGGAGGGGTCTTCTTCGCACACCCCTGCTTCCTGGTTGCTGCTCGGGGCGGGAGGGGCCAGGAGGATTAATTAATTGTTCTGCTGGTTTGGGGTCTGTGGTGGCTGGGGGGCTGCTGGCCCCCTGGTGTGCCCGCTGCACTACACCCCAGCGGAGTCGAGGGAGGGAGGACGTGTGGATGTATGGGACATGAAAGTGTGTGTGGTAATGATTGGGCCTGGATCTTGGACTTGCTGTCGCCTGGCCTGCCTGTACTTCTCCCGATGGGGGGGGGCGGCGTGGCCTCTCTCCGCTGCTCGCGACTTCACCCACCTGTGGGCACGTCTTGACTCCCAGGGCACTTGGCCAGGGGTGCTGGGGCAGGCGCTGACCCACTGTGTGGCTGTCTGGGGCGCTTGGCCCTCCTGGGTATTGGGTGGGGCCTCTGTCGGGGGGTTTGGGGGCGCTCGGGCTCCTGGGGCCCGGATCCAGTGCACGGCCCATGTCTGGGCGGCTGGGGCCTGGCGACGTCGGTGGGCTGTTGCCCCTGGCTCCCGGAGAGCCTCTGCCCTATGCTTATGGGGGCTCTTTCCGGGGGCTTCCTCTGCAGTCTTCTGGGTGGATGCGTGGTTGCCCCTGCGGTGGGCTTCCTGGGTTCTGTGCTCTGTGGGGGCTGCTGGTGGCCTGGGTCTTGTGGCCCTCTCTGCCTGCTTCTGATTGCTTGGGGGGGCTGTGGATTGTGGCCCTGTACGCTTATACACTCATAACTAAGCACGGTTATCATGTAGGTCCTGTGCCATGGGTGTTGCATGTTCTCACACACACACAACCACATTCATTAGTCCAGTAGCATGGTCGCTAAGCAGTTGATGTATTATCATGTCGTCTCAGGTCATCTATATCCACAGCTGTGTTGTATGCGATGTATGTTCTGTTTTTCTCTTCTTTCCTCTTCTTCTTTCCTTGTCCCCCGGTCCGGTTCAGTTCTATTACATGTCATATATTGTAAACAGAAATAAATAAATGGGCATCAAGGGGAGCTTTACATTTATAAAACTTCCCTTGGCAAAGCAAATCTGTTTGGCATCAAAGGTATTCAGACTACAATTCTGCTGCCATAATGCTGAACACGATAAGGGGAAAAAAAAAAAAAGTAAAGAAGACAGTTCTGCTGAAAGCCAGGGACTAGACCTGTTCTAAGTTCTGTACTTTTTAAAAGGGAGCCAACACAGGACAGGAGGGCCTGATGTCCACCAGGCTCGGGGCCTGCAGCGACCATATTCTGGGAGCTACTGTACCCCCAGAAGGTACCCATCCCGCCCCACCCCACTCAACCCAACCCCACTCCGGAGGACCTCTACAAAAAACAAACAAACAACAACAAAAAACAAACAAACAAACCACCCGGTCACACCAGTCGCAGCAGCCCGGGCCTGAGACCCACCATCACCCAGGCCCCCCCAGGCCCCCCCTCAACAGGTGCGCTCTTGTGAAAAAGCAAACAGCGGCAGCAACAAAAACACAACGGGAACACCGTATTGAGGCTTTGTTCTGACCGCTCATTTGGTATGGCGTTTCTTTCAAGCAATTCTCCCGGTTAGCCCGCACTCGACTCGCTCCCAGAGCCGTGTTAAAGTCTACTTCGCATTCACTCTCTTTTCTCAGCAGACTAAGAGAAAGTTTCATCTTGGGCTCCCTGAAACTTGCATCCTGCACCGCTGTTTGCTTTTTCACAAGAGTAGAGAAGAGCGCACCGTTCCCAGCGGCACTGCAGTACGGGGTCAATGGTTGGAGTGAACGGAGCAAGCTACTTTTTCAACTCCTATTGCTAAAAATCCATTTAATATGTAGTCCTCGTATAGAGGACATATCAGATATTAAACTGATAAGAACAGATACTACACTTGATCTTAGCCAAAAGGCCGAGAAGCGACAACTGTCCACTGGTTCACGTCCGAGGGCCCTTCCTGGCACAATGCGCACTTGTCCGCTAACACCCCTGTTCTTTTTATGGCCATAGGTGGCCAGAGTGTCACTTTGCACCTCCGCCCACCTGCTGCACTGAGCACTCTTCAGCCCTTTTAAATGGTATAACTTTGCACTCCCGCACGCTCCAGCAAGCACCATTCAAGCAACAACTTTGCACTCCAGCTTCGAACATCGGCACAGTCGCAACAAGTAAGGCGACTCTACTCAGAGAAGTCACTCTGCACAGTAACAAGATTTCTTTTGCACAGACAGAAAGGGCTTCACCCGCAAAGGTAAAGCCTGCCAAAAATAGAAACAACTCATTAGTGCTGCTCTCCACAGAAGTCTTTAGTAAAAGGCGAAAGACTTGTACGTTATGAAGAGAAACCAGAGTACGATTATCCGTCACTGCGGGAGCAGGGCATCAGGCTAGTTGGCATAGCCACCTTCCCCATGGTGAGCTTTGCTTGGTTGAGACGCTTGCTCCCCCCCCCCCTTGCTCCTCGGCTGACCAAGTAGGAACAATCGGGCCCTATTCGATGGCTGCCTTGTCTTTTACTCTGTGCAAAAGACAAGGCAGCAACAAAAACACCACAGGAAAACCGTATTGAGGCTTTGTTCTGACCGCTCATTCGGTGTCGCGTTTCTTTCAAGCAATTCTCCCAGTTAGCCCGCACTCGGCTCGCTCCCAGAGCCGTGTTAAAGTCTACTTCGCATTCACTCTCTTTTCTCAGCAGACTTTTGGGATTTTATCAATAAAATGAATTCCTTCACTCAAACTATGTTAAAACTGCTTTGTCCTTCATATTTACCATGTCTTGAAAGATTTAAACAAAAAAACAACGTTGTACTTTGCAGTAAAAGAAATAGCAAATCTAAAGTTTCAGGAATCCGAGAATAAGCTTACTTTCATGAGTTCTTCACGATTTCGGATTTTGCTATAAAATGAATTCCTTCACTCAAACTAAATTAAAACTGCTAAACCGCTAATCTGTTACATGTAAGGCAGATGTCAAATTCACCGAATTAGGATTATTCGGTATTCGGCCAATCGAGCTGTAGCAGCTTCGGTAAAAGAGTATAAATTGAAGAGTTTGTGAATAAAGGTGTGCGCACACATGGTGAGCTGTAGGAAAATAGGCAGGGAGCAATGCCGACTGGGGTATATGTTCTTGTATGTTGTCTGACTGTTTGATTTGAATGTGTTGTGTAAGTGTCCTGTTGAATGTTACATGTTTGGGCTTTGACACGCTTCACTGTGGTTGTTAACTGTGTGGTGTGTCCTGAAATGTTATATGTTTGGGCTGTGTGACATGCTTAATGCTTCTCAGTAGCTACCCACTTATTCATATATAGCAACTGACAACGTAAGAAGTCCGGACATACTTTGATAGAGTAGTTGTAGAAGTATCCTTATTGATAATAGATAAACTAATTCATAGTGATAGAACAGTAGATGAACAGGTGCCTGCACATGTCTCACGAAAATAAAATGGATGTATGATTGCTGACGGCAGAGCAATACTGCCAAACTTATGAGTTCTTGTGGCAAACTTGATTCAGTGTCTTGACGTGTATACGCTGTTTCGCTGACTTGATTGTCACAAGAAACAAAGTGTGTTTGATAAGATCCGACCATTTTATTACGGGAGGATCAGTATGTATGGATTCTGATGTGACTGATAAAACCCATTCGTATCTTAAGCACAATCTAATACGTGAGACAACGCCCTGGCACACGATAAAAAAAAAAAGAGAGAGCGGTTTTGTGTCCCCACAGTCCATAATGTAGAAAAGAGAGAAAAAAGCCTTTCTGATTTGGTGTGTGTGCTCACAGTGCAGAGTGTAGAGAAAAGAAAGCCGTTTTGGTGTCACGGGTGTTGTGACTTACACACACACATTTCTAAATTGAGAAAGGAAATTATTTTAGAGGAAGCACTAGAGTTTAGATCCAACATTTGTTGATAGGCATTCATTTATTTCTTCACTTTTGATAAAAATGATAAGACTGACCTAAAGAATTGGAGGCCCATCACACTTTTAAACTTTGACTGTAAACTTTTTAGCAAGGTTTTAACGACACGGATGTCCTCTGTTTTAGAGGAGGTAATTCACCCAGACCAGGCTTGTGCCATCTCAGAGAGACAACTCACCGACAGCCTCGTACTGATTCGAGACATCATTGATTACGCTAGAGACAGAAACACCCGGCTTGTCATCTTAAATTTAGACTTTGAAAAAGCTTTTGATCGGGTCTCGCATCAATATCTCTTTCAGGTGTTGCAGCAATCGAATAGGGCCCGATTGTTCCTACTTGGTGAGATTTGCTTGGTTGAGACGCTTGCTCCCCCCCTTGCTCCTCGGCTGACCAAGTAGGAACAATCGGGCCCTATTCGATGGCTGCCTTGTCTTTTACTCTGTGCAAAAGACAAGGCAGCCACAAACACCACGGGAACACCGTATTGAGGCTTTGTTCTGACCACTCATTCGGTGTCGCGTTTCTTTCAAGCAATTCTCCTGGTTAGCCCACACTCGGCTCGCTTCCAGAGCTGTGTTAAAGTCTACTTCGCATTCACTCTCTTTTCTCAGCAGATTAAAAGAAAGTTTCATCTTGGGCTCCCTGAAACTTCCATCCTGCACCGCTGTTTGCTTTTTCACAAGAGCAGAGAAGAGCGCACCGTTCCCAGCGGCACTGCAGTACTGGGTCGATGCTTGGAGTGAACGGAGCAAGCTTCTTTTTCAACTCCTATTCTTAAAAATCCATTTAATATGTAGTCCTCGTATAGAGGACACATTAAACTGATAAGAACAGATACTACACTTGATCTTAGCCAAAAGGCCGAGAAGCGATAACTGTCCACTGTTTCAGGTCCGAGGGCCCTTGCTGGCACAATGCGCACTTGTAGCAGTGTTCTTTTTATGGCCATAGGTGGCCAGAGTGTCACGTTGCACCTCCGCCCACCCGCTGCACTGAGCACTCTTCAGCCCTTTTAAATGGTATAACTTTGCACTCCCGCATGCTCCAGCAAGCACCATTCAAGCAACAACTTTGCACTCCAGCTTCGAACATCGGCACAATCGCAACAAGTAAGGCGACTCTACTCAGAGAAGTCACTCTGCACAGTAACAAGATTTCTTTTGCACAGACAGAAAGGGCTTCACCCGCAAAGGTAAAGCCTGCCAAAAATAGAAACAACTCATTAGTGCTGCTCTCCACGAAAGTCTTTAGTAAAAGGCGAAAGACTTGTATGTTATGAAGAGAAACCAGAGTACGATTATCCGTCACTGCGGGAGCAGGGCATCAGGCTAGTTGCCATAGCCACCTTCCCCATGGTGAGCGTTGCTTGGTTGAAACGCTTGCCCCTGTGCAATCGACAAGGCAGCAACAAAAACACCACGGGAACACCGTATTGAGGCTTTGTTCTGACCGCTCATTCGGTGTCGCGTTTCTTTCAAGCAATTCTCCCGGTTAGCCCACACTCGGCTCGCTCCCAGAGCCGTGTTAAAGTCTACTTCGCATTCACTCTCTTTTCTCAGCAGACTCTTGGGATTTTATCTATAAAATGAATTCCTTCACTCAAACTATGTTAAAACTGCTTTGTCCTTCATATTTACCATGTCTAGAAAGATTTAAACAAAAAAAAAACAACGTTGTACTTTGCAGTAAAAGAAAGAGCAAATCTAAAGTTTCAGGAATCCGAGAATAAGCTTACTTTCATGAGTTCTTCACGATTTCGGATTTTGCTATAAAATGAATTCCTTCACTCAAACTAAATTAAAACTGCTAAACCGCTAATCTGTTACATGTAAGGCAGATGTCAAATTCACCGAAATAGGATCTAAGGGTATACGGCCAATCGAGCTGTAGCAGCTTTGGTAAAAGAGTATAAGTTGAAGAGTTTGTGAATAAAGGTGTGCGCACACATAGTGAGCTGTAGGAAAATAGGCAGGGAGCAATGCCGGCTGGGGTATATGTTCTTGTATGTTGTCTGACTGTTTGATTAGAATGTCTTGTGTAAGTGTCCTGTTGAATGTTACATGTTTGGGCTTTGACACTTCACGGTGGTTGTTAACTGTGTGGTGTGTCCTGAAATGTTATATGTTTGGGCTGTGTGACATGCTTAATGCTTGTCAGTAGCTACCCACTTATTCATATATAGCAACTGACAACATAAGAAGTCTGGACATACTTTGATAGTAGTTGTAGAAGTATCCTTATTGATAATAGATAAACTAATTCATAGTGATAGAACAGTAGATGAACAGGTGCCTGCACATGTCTCACGAAAATAAAATGGGTGTAAGAAACAAAGTGTGTTTGATAAGATCCGACCATTTTATTACGGGAGGATCAGTATGTATGGATTCTGATGTGACTGATAAACCCATTCGTATCGTAAGCATAATCTAATACGTGAGACAACGCCCTGGCACACAATCAAAAAAAAAAAGAGAGAGCGGTTTTGTGTCCCCACAGTCCATAATGTAGAAAAGAGAGAAAAAAGCCTTTCTGATTTGGTGTGTGTTCTCACAGTGCAGAGTGTAGAGAAAAGAGAGAAAAGAAAGCCGTTTTGGTGTCACGGGTGTTGTAACTTACACACACACATTTCTGAATTGAGAAAGGAAATTATTTTAGAGGAAGCACTAGAGTTTAGATCCCACATTTGTTGATAGGCATTCATTTATTTCTTCACTTCTGATGAAGTTTCAACAATAAACAACAAACTTTGTATTATGAGAAAGAACCAGACTCATTCTTCAGGAATCCGAAAATAAGCTCTATTTTACGAGTTATGCACGAATTCGGATTCTCCTATAAAACCTTAACTCTAACCAAGTTAAGACTGCTTTGTCCTTCATATTTATTCATGTCTAATCAAGTTTCAACGATAAACAACGTTGTACTTTGTACTTCTTCAGCAATAAGCATCTCTCGACATATGACGAAATACAGATTTTGCTATAAAATTAATTCCTTCTATCAGCCTGACTCAAAACTGTTTGTCCTCCTTATTTATCCACTTCAAATCAAGTTTCAACAATTAAAAAAATGTTGTAGTTTGAGAAAAAACAACTTAATCGTAAGCAATCAGTAGGGTAAGAAAGGGTAAGAAAAGGTGCAAATGCCAACCATACATCACTAAAAGGTGGAGCGGAAGTATTCGGCTGCAAGTAGGTGCGAATGCCTGACAATGTATGATCAAAAGAGGGAGCGGAGGTTTTCGGCTGCAAGGTCTGAATGTCCAACCATAATTTGTAAAAACCGGGGAAGAAAAGGCTCGAAAGCCCGACTATACACCATCAAAAGCGGGAGCGGAGGTGTTCGGCTGCAAGTAGGTGTGAATGTTCGACCATAATTTGTAAAAAGCGGGTAAGAAAAGGTTCGAATGCCCGACTATATATTAACCAAAGCAGGAGGAGAGGTCTTCGGATAAGAGTGGATGAGAATTTACAACCATAATCTATAAAATGCGGTGAAAAAAAAGGTGTGAATACCCCATAGAACACTAAAAGGTAGAGCGGAAGTGTTCGGCTGCAAGAAGGTGTGAATGTCTGACCATAGTTTGTAAAAAGCGGGTAAGAAAAGGTTCGAAAGCCCGAACATACACCATCAAAGGAGGGAGCGGAGGTGTTCCGCTGTAAGAAGGTGTGAATGTCCGACCATAGTTGGCAAAAAGCAGGTAAGAAAAGGTTAAAATACCCGATTGTACACAATCAATAGCGGGAGCAGAGTTGTTCCGCTACTAAAAGGTGTGAAAGTCCGACCATGGTTTGTAAAAAGCGGGTAAGAAAAGGTGCGAATGCCCGACAATGTATGATCAAAGGAGGGAGCGGAGGTTTTCGGCTGAAACAAGGTCTGAATGTCCATCCATATTTTGTAAAAATCTGGGAAGAAAAGGCTCGAAAGCCCGACTATACACCATCAACAGCTGGAGCGGAGGTGTTCAGCTGCAAGAAGGTCTGAATGTCAATCAATAAATGCTAGAAAACATGGAAGAGAATTTTCGAAAATCAAACCGCACATGATCATAAGCAGGAGAGGTGTTCAAATGCAAGAAGGTGTGAATGTCCACCCATAATTACTGCAAAATGGGTAAGAAAAGGTACGAATGCCCAACCATACATGATCCTAACAGGGAGCGGAGGTGTTTGGCTGCGACAAGGTGTGTATGTCCACCCATAATTAATGAAAAGCGGGCAACAAGTAGGTTTGAATACCCATCATCAAAAGCAGGAGTGGATGTGTTCGGCTACAAGAAGGTTTGAATGTCTGACCATAGTTTGTAAAAAGCGGGTAAGAAAAGGTTCGAATGCCCAAACATACACCATCAAAGGAGGGAGCGGAGGTGTTCCGCTGTAAGAAGGTGTGAATGTCCAACCATAATTGGCAAAAAGCAGGTAAGAAAAGGTTAAAATACCCTATTGTACACAATCAATAGCGGGAGCAGAGTTGTTCCGCTACTAAAAGGTGTGAAAGTCCGACCATGAATTGTAAAAAGCGGGTAAGAAAAGGTGCGAATGCCCGACAATGTATGATCAAAAGAGGGAGCGGAGGTTTTCGGCTGAAAGAAGGTCTGAATGTCCATCCATAATTTGTAAAAATCGGGGAAGAAAAGGCTCGAAATCCCGACTATACACCATCAACAGCTGGAGCGGAGGTGTTCAGCTGCAAGACGGTCTGAATGTCCATCAATAATTGCTAGAAAACATGAAAGAAAATTTTCAAATATCAAACTGCACATGATCATAAGCAGGAGAGGAGGTGTTCAGCTGCAAGAAGGTGTGAATGTCTACCCATAATTACTGAAAAATGGGTAAGAGAAGGTGCGAATGCCTAACCATACATCATCAAAAGAGGGAGCGGAGGTGTTCCGCTGTAAGACGGTGTGAATGTCCGACCATAGATGGTAAAAAGCGGGTAAGAAAAGGTTAAATTACCCGACTGTACACAATCAAAAGAGGGAGCGGAGTTGTTCAGCTAAGAGAAGGTGTGAAAGTCCGACCTTGGTTTGTAAAAAGCGGGTAAGAAAAGGTTCGTATGCCCGAATATACACCATCAAAAGCGGAAGCGGAGGTGTTCGGCTGCAAGATATTGTGAACGTCCGACCAAAGTTTGTAAAAAGCAGTTAAGAAAAGGTTCGAATATCTAACCAAACATAAGAATGAGTCTTTTCCGCTGTAGAATGCCCGACTATAGACCATCAAATGCGGGAGCGGAGGTGTTCGGCTCTGAGTAGGTGTGAATGTCCGACCATAATTGCTGAAGAATGTGTTAGAAAAGGTAAGAATGCTGGACCATACATCATCAAAAGCGGTAGTGGTGGTGTTCGGCTGCAAAAAGGTGTGACTGTTCGACTAAAGTTTGTAAAAAGTGGGTAAGACAAGGTGCGAATGCCTGACAATGTATGATCAAAAGCGGAAGCGGAGGTGTTCAGCTGCAAGAAGGTCTACATGTCCATCAATAATTGCTAGAAAACATGAAAGAAACTTTTCGAAAATCAAACCGCACATGATCATAAGTGGGATAGGAGGTGTTCAGCTGCAAGGTGTGAATGTCCACCCATAATTCCTGAAAAATTGGCAAAAAAAAGGTGTGAATGCCCAACCATACATCATCAAAAGCAGGAGTGGAAGTGTTCGGCTACAAGAAGGTGTGAACGTCCAAACAAAATATGTAAAAAGAAGTTAAGAAAAGGTTCGAATATCCAACCAAACATAATCAAAAGCGGGAGCAGAGCTGTTCGACTGCAAGTAGGTGTGAATGTCAGATCATAATTTGCAAAAAGCTGATGAGAAAGGGTGAGAATGCCCAACTATACATCATCAAATGCGGGAGCGGAGTTGTTCGGCTGTGAGTAGGTGTGAATCTCCGACCATAATTGCTGAAAAATGTGTTAGAAAAGGTAAAAATGCCGGTCCATACATCATCAAAAGCGAGAGAGGTTGTGTTCGGCTGCAAGTAGGTGTGAATGTCCAGCCATAATTACTCACAAACGGGTAAGAAAAGGTAGTATTGCCAGACCATATATGATCAAAACAGGGAGCGGAGGTGGTTCAGCTGCAAGAAGGTTTGAATGTCAAACTAAAGTTCAAATATATGAACAAAAGCGGGAGGAGAGGTCTTCGGATGAAAGTGGTTGAAAATTTCCAACCATAATGTATAAAATGCGGTGAAAAAAAAGGTTTGATAGAACACTAAAAGGTGGAGCGGAAGTGTTCGGCTGCAAGAAGGTGTGAATGTCCGACTATATTTGGTGAAAAGCAGGTGAAGCAAGGTCTGAATGCCCAACCTTACATCATCAAAAGCGAGATCAGAGTTGTTTGGCTGCAAGAAGGCCATAGTTTGCCAAAAGCGGGTAAGGTGCGAATGTCCGACTAAATATCAACAAAATTTGGGGCGGAGGTTTTCGGATGCAAGTGGGTGTGAATATCCCACCATACAAGTATGGTGGAGAGGAAGCTGTGAATAGCCGACCATAGTTTGGAAAAAGCGGGTAAGAAAAGGTTTGAATGCCCGAGCATACACCATCAAAAGAGGGAGCGGAGGTGTTCCGCTGTACGAAGGTGTGAATGTCCGACCATACTTGGTAAAAAGCGGGTAAGAAAAGGTTAAAATACCCTACTGTACACAATCAATAGCGGGAGCGGATGTGTTCGGCTACAAGAAGGTGTGAAAGTCCGACCATGGTTTGTAAAAAGCGGGTAAGAAAAGGTGCGAATGTCCGACAATGTATGATCAAAAGAGAGAGCGGAGGTTTTCGGATACACGAAGGTGTGAACGTCCGACCAAAGTTTGTAAAAAGCAGTGAAAAGCGACAAAAAGCATTTTGTGAGTTCTGCATGATTTGGGATTTTGCTTATAAAATGCATTACTTCACTCAAACTATGTTAAAACTGATTTGTCCTTCATATTTACCATGTCTAGAAATATTTAAACAAAAACACAACGTTGTACTTTGCAGTAAAAGAAAGAGCAAATCTAAAGTTTCAGGAATCCGAGTATAAGCCTGCTTTCATGAGTTCTGCACGATTTCGGATTTTGCTATAAAATGAATTGCTTTGCTCAAACCAAGTTAAAACTGCTTTGTCCTTCCATATTCATCAATGTCTAGATCGACTTCAACAAAGAAAAACATTGGACTTTGCAGTAGAAGAAGTTGAAATCCATCTACACATTGATAAATATGAAGGACAAAGCAGTTCCCACTTGCCCATAAGAAAATAAGCTTATTCTCGGATTCCTGATCCTTCAGTGTTGCTCTTTCTTCTACTGCAAAATACAATGTTGTTCTTTGTTGAAGTCGATCTAGACATTGATAAATATGAAGGAAAAAGCAGTTTTAACTTGGTTTGAGTGAATGAATTCATTTTATACATAAAATCCGAAATCGTGCAGAACTCATGAAAATAAGCTTATTCTCGGATTCCTAAAACTTTTGATTGGCTCTTTCTTTTACTGCAAAGTACAACGTTGTTTTTTTTTTGTTTAAATCTATCAAGACATTGATAAATATGAAGGTAAAAGCCGTTTTAACATAGTTTGAGTGAAGGAATTGATTTTATAGATAAAATCCCAAATCATGCAGAACTCCTCAAAAGGGAGGTATGGCTTAATCACAAGTGTGGCTCTTTCTCATTCAGGGTAATATGAGGAAGTTTATGCTTGAAATATATGTAGAAATGGGTACATATGAAGGACAAAGCAGTGTTAACTTAGTTTGCGTGAAGAAATTCATTTTATACATAAAATCCGAAATCGTGCAGAACTCATGAAAATAAGCTTATTCTCGGATTCCTAAAACTTTTGATTTGCACTTTCTTTTACTGCAAAGTACAACGTTGTTTTTTGTTGAAATCTATCTAGACATTGATAAATACCAGCCGAAACTCTGCTGCCGCTTTTGATAATTTATGGTTGGGCATTCTTACCTTTTCTTACCCGCTTTTTACAAATTATGATCTTACATTCACACCTACTTGCAGTCGAACACCTTCTCATCCACTTATGATCATGTGCGGTTGGGCTTTCGCACCTTTTCTTACCCATTTTTCAGTAATTATGGGTGGACATTCAGACCTTCTTGCAGCCGAAAACCTCCGCTCCTCTTTTGATCATACATTGTCGGGCATTCACACCTTGTCTTACCCGCTTTTTACAAACTTTAGTCGGACATTCAAACCTTCTTGCAGCTGAACCACCTCCACTCCCTGTTTTGATCATATATGGTCTGGCAATAGTACCTTTTCTTACCCGTTTGTGAGTAATTATGGCTGGACATTCACACCTTCTTGCAGCCAAACACAACCTCTCCCGCTTTTGATGATATATGGTCCGGCATTCTTACCTTTTCTAACACATTTTTCAGCAATTATGGTCGGACATTCACACCTACTCACAGAGGAACACCTCCGCTCCCACATTTGATAGTGTATAGTCGGGCATTCTCACCCTTTCTCATCAGCTTTTTGCAAATTATGATCTGATATTCACACCTACTTGCAGTCGAACAGCTCTGCTCCCGCTTTTGATTATGTTTGGTTGGATATTCGAACATTTTCTTAATGCTTTTTACAAACTTTGGTCGGACGTTCACACCGTCTTGCAGCCGAACACCTCCGCTTCCGCTTTTGATGGTGTATAGTCGGGCATTCGAGCCTTTTCTTACCCACCTATTACTTACTATGGTTGGACATTCAAACCTTCTTGTAGCCGAACACATCCGCTCCTGCTTTTGATGATGTGTGATTTGCCATTCGCACCTTTTCTTACCCATTTTTCAGTAATTATTGGTCGGACATTCAGACCTTCTTGCACCTGAACACCTCTGCTCCCGCTTTTGATGGTGTATAGTCGGGCTTTCGAGCCTTTTCTTCCCCGATTTTTACAAATTATGGTTGGACATTCAGACCTTGCAGCCGAAAACCTCCGCTCCCTCTTTTGATCATACATTGTCGGGCATTCGCCCCTTGTCTTACACGGTTTTTACAAACTTTAGTCAGACATTCACACCTTGCAGCTGAACCACCTCCATTCCCTGTTTTGATCATGTGTGGTCTGGAAATACTACCTTTTCTTCCCCCGTTTGTGAGTAATTATGGCTGGACATTCAGACCTACTTGCAGCCGAAAAACCACCTCTCCCGCTTTTGATGATGTATTGTTCGGCATTCTAGTCTTTTCTATCACATTTTTCAGCAATTATGATCTGACATTCACACCTACTTGCAGTCGAACAGCTCTGCTCCCGCTTTTGATTATGTTCGGTTGGATATTCAAACTTTTTCTTAACTGCTTTTTACAAACTTTGGTCGGACGTTCACACCTTCTTGCAGCCGAACACCCCCGCTTCCGCTTTTGATGGTATATATTCAGGTATTCGAACCTTCTCTTACCCGCTTTTTACAAACCATGGTTGGACTTTCATACCTTCTTGTAGCTGAACAACTCCACTCCTGCTTTTGATGATTTATGGTTGGACATTCGCATCTTTTCCTACCCATTTTTCAGTAATTATGGGTGGATATTCACATCTTCTTGCAGCTGAACACCTCCTCTCCCGCTAATGATCATGTAAGGTTTGATATTCGAAAATTTTCTTTCATGTTTTAAAGCAATTATTAATGGACATTCACACCTACTTGCAGCCGAACACCACCTCTCCCGCTTTTGATGATGTATGGACCGGCATTCTTACCTTTTCTAACACATTTTTCAGCAATTATGGTTGGAGAATCACACCTATTCACAGCCGAACAACTCCGCTACCGCATTTGATGGTGTATAGTCGGGATTTCTCACCCTTTCTCATCAGCTTTTTGCAAATTATTCTCTGACATTCACACCTACTTGCAGTCAACAGCTCTGCTCCCGCTTTTGATTATGTTTGGTTAGATATTCCAACCTTTTCTTAACTGCTTTTTTACAAACTTTGGTCGGACGTTCACACCTTCTTGCAGCCGAACACCTACGCTTCCGGTTTTGATAGTGTATATTCGGGAATACGAACCTTTTCTTACCCGCTTTTTACAAACCATGGTCGGACTTTCACACCTTCTCTTAGCTGAACAACTCCGCTCCCTCTTTTGATTGTGTACAGTCGGGTATTTTAACCTTTTCTTACCCGCTTTTTACCAACTATGATCGGACATTCACACCGTCTTACAGCGGAACACCTCCGCTCCCTCTTTTGATGGTGTATGTTCGGGCATTCGAACCTTTTCTTACCCGCTTTTTACAAACCATGGTGTGACTTTCACACCTTCTTGTAGCCGAACAACTCCGCTCCCGCTATTGATTGTGTACAGTCGGGTATTTTAACCTTTTCTTACCCGCTTTTTACCAACTATGGTCGGACATTCACACCGTCTTACAGCGGAACACCTCTGCTCCCGCTTTTGATCATGTAAGGTTTGATATTCAAAAATTTTCTTTCATGTTTTAAAGCAATTATTAATGGACATTCACACCTACTTGCAGCCGAACACCACCTCTCCCGCTTTTGATGATGTATGGACCGGCATTCTTACCTTTTCTAACACATTTTTCAGCAATTATGGTTGGAGAAGCGGGAGGAGAGGTCTTCGGATGAGAGTGGTTGAAAATTTCCGACCATAATGTATAAAATGCGGTGAAAAAAAGGTGTGATAGAACACTAAAAGGTGGAGCGGAAGTGTTCAGCTGCAAGAAGGTGTGAATGTCCGACTATATTTGGTGAAAAGCAGGTGAAGCAAGGTCTGACTGCCCAACCTTACATCATCAAAAGCGAGATCAGAGGTGTTTGGCTGCAAGAAGGCAATAGTTTGCCAAAAGCGGGTAAGGTGCGAATGTCCGACTAAATATCAACAAAATTTGGGGCAGAGGTCTTCGGATGCAAGTGGGTGTGAATATCCAACCATACAAGTATGGTGAAGAGGAAGCTGTGAATAGCCGACCATAGTTTGGAAAAAGCGGGTAAGAAAAGGTTTGAATACCCGAACATACACCATCAAAAGAGGGAGCGGAGGTGTTCCGCTGTACGAAGGTGTGAATGTCCGACCATAGTTGGTAAAAAGCGGGTAAGAAAAGGTTAAAATACCCGACTGTACACAATCAATAGCGGGAGCGGATGTGTTTGGCTACAAGAAGGTGTGAAAGTCCGACCATGGTTTGTAAAAAGCGGGTAAGAAAAGGTGCGAATGTCCGACAATGTATGATCAAAAGAGAGAGCGGAGGTTTTCGGATACAAGAAGGTTTGAATGTCCCACCATAGTTTGTAAAACGCGGGTAAGAAAAGGTTCGAATGCCCGACTATACACAATCAATAGCGGGAGCGGATGTGTTCGGCTACAAGAAGGTGTGAAAGTCCGATCATGGTTTGTAAAAACCGGGAAGAAAAGGCTCGAAAGCCCGACTATACACCATCAAAAAGAAGGTTTGAATGTCCATCAATAATTGCTTTAAAACAAGAAAGTAAATTTTCGAATATCAAACCGTACATGATCATAAGCGGGAGAGGAGGTGTTCCGCTGTAAGACAGTGTGAATGTCCGACCATAGTTGGTAAAAAGCGGGTAAGAAAAGGTTAAAATACCCGACTGTACACAATCAATAGCGGGAGCGGAGTTGTTCGGCTACTAAAAGGTGTGAAAGTCCGACCCTGGTTTGTAAAAAGCGGGTAAGAAAAGGTTCGAATGCCCGAACATACACCATCAAAAGAGGGAGCGGAGGTGTTCCGCTGTAAGACGGTGTGAATGTCCGATCATAGTTGGTAAAAAGCGGGTAAGAAAAGGTTAAAATACCCGACTGTACACAATCAAAAGAGGGAGCGGAGTTGTTCAGCTAAGAGAAGGTGTGAAAGTTCGACCATGGTTTGTAAAAAGCGGGTAAGAAAAGGTTCGTATGCCCGAATATACACTATCAAAACCGGAAGCGTAGGTGTTCGGCTGCAAGAAGGTGTGAACGTCCGACCAAGGTTTGTAAAAAAGCAGTTAAGAAAAGGTTCGAATATCTAACCAAACATAATCAAAAGCGGGAGCAGAGCTGTTCGACTGCAAGTAGGTGTGAATGTCAGAGAATAATTTGAAAAAAGCTGATGAAAAAGGGTGAGAAATCCCGACTATACACCATCAAATGCGGTAGCGGAGTTGTTCGGCTGTGAGTAGGTGTGATTCTCCAACCATAATTGCTGAAAAATGTGTTAGAAAAGGTAAGAATGCCGGTCCATACATCATCAAAAGCGGGAGAGGTGGTGTTCGGCTGCAAGTAGGTGTGAATGTCCATTAATAATTGCTTTAAAACATGAAAGAAAATTTTCGAATATCAAACCTTACATGATCAAAAGCGGGAGCAGAGGTGTTCCGCTGTAAGACGGTGTGAATGTCCGACCATAGTTGGTAAAAAGCGGGTAAGAAAAGGTTAAAATACCCGACTGTACACAATCAATAGCGGGAGCGGAGTTGTTCGGCTACAAGAAGGTGTGAAAGTCACACCATGGTTTGTAAAAATCGGGAAGAAAAGGCTCGAAAGCCCGACTATACACCATCAAAAAGAAGGTTTGAATGTCCATCAATAATTGCTTTAAAATAAGAAAGTAAATTTTCGAATATCAAACCGTACATGATCATAAGCGGGAGAGGAGGTGTTCCGCTGTAAGACGGTGTGAATGTCCGACCATAGTTGGTAAAAAGCGGGTAAGAAAATGTTAAAATACCCGACTGTACACAATCAATAGCGGGAGCGGAGTTGTTCGGCTACTAAAAGGTGTGAAAGTCCGAGCTTTTTCTTCCCGGTTTTTACAAACCATGATCGGACTTTCACACCTTCTTGTAGCTGAACACATCCGCTCCCGCTATTGATTGTGTATAGTCGGGCATTCGAACCTTTTCTTACCCGCGTTTTACAAACTATGGTGGGACATTCAAACCTTCTTGTATCCGAAAACCTCCGCTCTCTCTTTTGATCATACATTGTCGGAAATTCGCACCTTTTCTTACCCGCTTTTTACAAACCATGGTCGGACTTTCACACTTTCTTGTAGCCGAACACATCCGCTCCCGCTATTGATTGTGTACAGTCGGGTATTTTAACCTTTTCTTACCCGCTTTTTACCAACTATGGTCGGACATTCACACCTTCGTACAGCGGAACACCTCCGCTCCCTCTTTTGATGGTGTATGTTCGTGTATTCAAACCTTTTCTTACCCGCTTTTTCCAAACTATGGTCGGCTATTCACAGCTTCCTCTTCACCATACTTGTATGGTTGGATATTCACACCCACTTGCATCCGAAGACCTCTGCCCCAAATTTTGTTGATATTTAGTCGGACATTCGCACCTTACCCGCTTTTGGCAAACTATTGCCTTCTTGCAGCCAAACACCTCTGATCTCGCTTTTGATGATGTAAGGTTGGGCATTCAGACCTTGCTTCACCTGCTTTTCACCAAATATAGTCGGACATTCACACCTTCTTGCCGCCGAACACTTCCGCTCCACCTTTTAGTGTTCTATCACACCTTTTTTTCACCGCATTTTATACATTATGGTCGGAAATTTTCAACCACTCTCATCCGAAGACCTCTCCTCCCGCTTCTCCAACCATAATTGCTGAAAAATGTGTTAGAAAAGGTAAGAATGCCGGTCCATACATCATCAAAAGCGGGAGAGGTGGTGTTCGGCTGCAAGTAGGTGTGAATGTCCATTAATAATTGCTTTAAAATATGAAAGAAAATTTTCGAATATCAAACCTTACATGATCAAAAGCGGGAGCAGAGGTGTTCCGCTGTAAGACGGTGTGAATGTCCGACCATAGTTGGTAAAAAGCGGGTAAGAAAAGGTTAAAATACCCGACTGTACACAATCAATAGCGGGAGCGGAGTTGTTCGGCTACAAGAAGGTGTGAAAGTCACACCATGGTTTGTAAAAAGCGGGTAAGAAAAGGTTCGAATGCCCGAACATACACCATCAAAAGAGGGAGCGGAGGTGTTCCGCTGTAAGACGGTGTGAATGTCCGATCATAGTTGGTAAAAAGCGGGTAAGAAAAGGTTAAAATACCCGACTGTAAACAATCAAAAGAGGGAGCGGAGTTGTTCAGCTAAGAGAAGGTGTGAAAGTCCGACCATGGTTTGTAAAAAGCGGGTAAGAAAAGGTTCGTATTCCCGAATATACACTATCAAAACCGGAAGCGTAAGTGTTCGGCTGCAAGAAGGTGTGAACGTCCGACCAAAGTTTGTAAAAAAGCAGTTAAGAAAAGGTTCGAATATCTAACCAAACATAATCAAAAGCGGGAGCAGAGCTGTTCGACTGCAAGTAGGTGTGAATGTCAGAGAATAATTTGCAAAAAGCTGATGAGAAAGGGTGAGAATGCCCGACTATACACCATCAAATGCGGTAGCGGAGTTGTTCGGCTGTGAGTAGGTGTGATTCTCCAACCATAATTGCTGAAAAATGTGTTAGAAAAGGTAAGAATGCCGGTCCATACATCATCAAAAGCGGGAGAGGTGATGTTCGGCTGCAAGTAGGTGTGAATGTCCATTAATAATTGCTTTAAAACATGAAAGAAAATTTTCGAATATCAAACCTTACATGATCATTAGCGGGAGAGGAGGTGTTCAGCTGCAAGAAGATGTGAATATCCACCCATAATTACTGAAAAATGGGTAGGAAAAGATGCGAATGTCCAACCATAAATCATCAAAAGCAGGAGTGGAGTTGTTCAGCTACAAGAAGGTATGAAAGTCCAACCATGGTTTGTAAAAAGCGGGTAAGAGAAGGTTCGAATACCTGAATATATACCATCAAAAGCGGAAGCGGGGGTGTTCGGCTGCAAGAAGGTGTGAACGTCCGACCAAAGTTTGTAAAAAGCAGTTAAGAAAAGGTTTGAATATCCAACCGAACATAATCAAAAGCGGGAGCGGAGGTGTTCGTCTGTGAGTAGGTGTGAATGTCCGACCATAATTGCTGAAAAATGTGTTAGAAAAGGTAAAAATGCCGGACCATATATCATCAAAAGCGGGAGAGGTTGTGTTTGGCTGCAAGAAGGTGTGAATGTCCAGCCATAATTACTCACAAACGGGTAAGAAAAGGTACTATTGCCAGACCATATATGATCAAAACAGGGAGTGGAGGTGGTTCAGCTGCAAGAAGGTTTGAATGTCCGACTAAAGTTTGTAAAAAGCGGGTAAGACAAGGTGTGAATGCCCGACAATGTATGATCAAAAGAGGAGCGGAGGTTTTCGGCTGCAAGAAGGTCTGAATGTCCACCCATAATTACTGAAAAATGGGTAAGAAAAGGTGCGAAAGCCCAACCGCACATGATCATAAGTGGATGAGAAGGTGTTCGACTGCAAGTAGGTGTGAATGTAAGATCATAATTTGTAAAAAGCGGGTAAGAAAAGGTAAGAATGCCCAACCATAAATTATCAAAAGCGGCAGCAGAGTTTCGGCTGGTATTTATCAATGTCTAGATAGATTTCAACAAAAAACAACGTTGTACTTTGCAGTAAAAGAAAGTGCAAATCAAAAGTTTTAGGAATCCGAGAATAAGCTTATTTTCATGAGTTCTGCACGATTTCGGATTTTATGTATAAAATGAATTCATTCACTCAAACTAAGTTAAAACTGCTTTTTCCTTCATATTTATCAATGTCTAGATCGACTTCAACAAAGAACAACATTGTATTTTGCAGTAGAAGAAAGAGCAAAACTGAAGGATCAGGAATCCGAGAATAAGCTTCTTTTCATACGTTCTGCATGATTTGGGATTTTATGTATAAAATGAATTCCTTCACTCAAACTAAGTTAACACTGCTTTGTCCTTCATATGTACCTATTTCTACATATATTTCAAGCATAAACTTCCTCATACTACCCTGAATGAGAAAGAACCACACTTGTGATTAAGCCATACGCCCCTTTTGAGGAGTTCTGCATGATTTGGGATTTTATCTATAAAATCAATTCCTTCACTCAAACTATGTTAAAACGGCTTTTACCTTCATATTTATCAATGTCTCGATAGATTTAAACAAAAAAAAAAAACAACGTTGTACTTTGCAGTAAAAGAAAGAGCCAATCAAAAGTTTTAGGAATCCGAGAATAAGCTTATTTTCATGAGTTCTGCACGATTTCGGATTTTATGTATAAAATGAATTCATTCACTCAAACCAAGTTAAAACTGCTTTTTCCTTCATATTTATCAATGTCTAGATCGACTTCAACAAAGAACAACATTGTATTTTGCAGTAGAAGAAAGAGCAAAACTGAAGGATCAGGAATCCGAGAATAAGCTTATTTTCTTATGGGCAAGTGGGAACTGCTTTGTCCTTCATATTTATCAATGTGTAGATGGATTTCAACTTCTTCTACTGCAAAGTCCAATGTTTTTCTTTGTTGAAGTCGATCTAGACATTGATGAATATGGAAGGACAAAGCAGTTTTAACTTGGTTTGAGCAAAGCAATTCATTTTATAGCAAAATCCGAAATCGTGCAGAACTCATGAAAGCAGGCTTATACTCGGATTCCTGAAACTTTAGATTTTCTCTTTCTTTTACTGCAAAGTACAACGTTGTTTTTTTGTTTAAATATTTCTAGACATGGTAAATATGAAGGACAAATCAGTTTTAACATAGTTTGAGTGAAGTAATGCATTTTATAAGCAAAATCCCAAATCATGCAGAACTCACAAAATGCTTTTTGTCGCTTTTCACTGCTTTTTACAAACTTTGGTCGGACGTTCACACCTTCTTGCATCCGAACACCTCCGCTTCCACTTTTGATGATGTATATTCGGGCATTCGAACCTTTTTTTACCCGCTTTTTACAAACCATTGTCGGACTTTCACACCTTCTTGCAGCCGAACACCACTTCTCCTGCTTTTGATGATGTATGGTCCAGTATTCTTACCTTTTCTAACACATTTTTCAGCAATTATGGTCGGACATTCACACCTACTCACAGCTGGACACCTCCGCTCCCGCTTTTGATCATACAATGTCGGGACATCGCTCCTTGTCTTACCAGCTTTTTACAAACTTTAGTCGAACATTCACACCTTCTTGCAGCTGAACACCTCCGCTACCGCTTTTGATGATGTATAGTCGGGCTTTCGAGCCTTTTCTTACCCGGTTTTTACAAATTATGGTTGGACATTCAGACCTTGCAGCCGAACACCTCCGCTCTCTCTTTTGATCATACATTGTTGGGCATTCGCACCTTGTCTTACCCGCTTTTTACAAACTATAGTCAGACATTCACACCTTGCAGCTGAACCTCCGCTCCCTGTTTTGATCATGTATGGTCTGGCAATACTAACTTTTCTTCCCCCGTTTGTGAGTAATTATGGCTGGACATTCACACCTACTTGCAGTCGAACAGCTCTGCTCCCGCTTTTGATTATGTTTGGTTGGATATTCGAACCTTTTCTTAACTGCTTTTTACAAACCATGGTCGGACTTTCACACCTTCTTGTAGCCGAACAACTCCGCTCCCGCTATTGATTGTGTACAGTCGGGTATTTTAACCTTTTCTTACCCGCTTTTTACCAACTATGGTCGGACATTAACACCGTCTTACAGCGGAACAACTCCGCTCCCGCTTTTTATAGTGTATAGTCGGGCATTCGAACCTTTTCTTACCCGCTATTTACAAACTATGGTAGGACATTCAAACCGTCGTGTATCCGAAAACCTCCGCTCTCTCTTTTGCTCATACATTGTCGGACATTCGCACCTTTTCTTACCCGCTTTTTACAAACCATGGTCGGACTGTTACACCTTCTTGTAGCCGAACACATCCGCTCCCGCTATTGATTGTGTACAGTAGGGTATTTTAACCTTTTCTTACCCGCTTTTTGCCAATTATGGTTGGACATTCACACCTTCTTACAGCGGAACACCTCCGCTCCCTCCTTTGATGGTGTATGTTCGGGCATTCGACAGCGGAAAAGACTCATTCTTATGTTTGGTTAGATATTCGAACCTTTTCTTAACTGCTTTTTACAAACTTTGGTCGGACGTTCACAATATCTTGCAGCCGAACACCTCCGCTTCCGCTTTTGATGGTGTATATTCGGGCATACGAACCTTTTCTTACCCGCTTTTTACAAACCAAGGTCGGACTTTCACACCTTCTCTTAGCTGAACAACTCCGCTCCCTCTTTTGATTGTGTACAGTCGGGTAATTTAACCTTTTCTTACCCGCTTTTTACCATCTATGGTCGGACATTCACACCGTCTTACAGCGGAACACCTCCGCTCCCTCTTTTGATGATGTATGGTTAGTCATTCGCACCTTCTCTTACCCATTTTTCAGTAATTATGGGTAGACATTCACACCTTCTTGCAGCTGAACACCTCCTCTCCTGCTTATGATCATGTGCAGTTTGATATTTGAAAATTTTCTTTCATGTTTTCTAGCAATTATTGATGGACATTCAGACCGTCTTGCAGCTGAACACCTCCGCTCCAGCTGTTGATGGTGTATAGTCGGGCTTTCGAGCCTTTTCTTCCCCGATTTTTACAAATTATGGATGGACATTCAGACCTTCTTTCAGCCGAAAACCTCCGCTCCCTCTTTTGATCATACATTGTCGGGCATTCGCACCTTTTCTTACCCGCTTTTTACAATTCATGGTCGGACTTTCACACCTTTTGGTAGCGGAACAACTCTGCTCCCGCTATTGATTGTGTACAATAGGGTATTTTAACCTTTTCTTACCTGCTTTTTGCCAATTATGGTTGGACATTCACACCTTCTTACAGCGGAACACCTCCGCTCCCTCCTTTGATGGTGTATGTTCGGGCATTCGAACCTTTTCTTACCCGCTTTTTACAAACTATGGTCAGACATTCAAACCTTCTTGTAGCCGAACACATCCACTCCTGCTTTTGATGATGGGTATTCAAACCTACTTGTTGCCCGCTTTTCATTAATTATGGGTGGACAAACACACCTTGTCGCAGCCAGACACCTCCGCTCCCTGTTAGGATCATGTATGGTTGGGCATTCGTACCTTTTCTTACCCATTTTGCAGTAATTATGGGTGGACATTCACACCTTCTTGCATTTGAACACCTCCTCTCCCGCTTATGATCATGTGCGGTTTGATTTTCGAAAATTCTCTTCCATGTTTTCTAGCAATTATTGATGGACATTCAGACCTTCTTGCAGCTGAACACCTCCGCTCCAGCTGTTGATGGTGTATAGTCGGGCTTTCGAGCCTTTTCTTCCCAGATTTTTACAAAATATGGATGGACATTCAGACCTTGTTTCAGCCGAAAACCTCCGCTCCCTCCTTTGATCATACATTGTCGGGCATTCGCACCTTTTCTTACCCGCTTTTTACAAACCATGGTCGGACTTTCACACCTTTTAGTAGCGGAACAACTCTGCTCCCGCTATTGATTGTGTACAATCGGGTATTTTAACCTTTTCTTACCTGCTTTTTGCCAACTATGGTCGGACATTCACACCTTCTTACAGCGGAACACCTCCGCTCCCTCCTTTGATGGTGTATGTTCGGGCATTCGAACCTTTTCTTACCCGCTTTTTACAATCTATGGTCAGACATTCACACCTTCTTGCAGCCGAACACTTCCGCTCTACCTTTTAGTGTTCTATGGGGTATTCACACCTTTTTTTTCACCGCATTTTATAGATTATGGTTGTAAATTCTCACCCACTCTTATCCGAAGACCTCTCCTCCTTCTTTGGTTAATATATAGTCGGGCATTCGAACCTTTTCTTACCCGCTTTTTACAAATTATGGTCGAACATTCACACCTACTTGCAGCCGAACACCTCCGCTCCCGCTTTTGATGGTGTATAGTCGGGCTTTCGAGCCTTTTCTTCCCCGGTTTTTACAAATTATGGTTGGACATTCAGACCTACTTGCAGCCGAAAACCTCCGCTCCCTCTTTTGATCATACATCGTCAGGCATTCGCACCTACTTGCAGCCGAATACTTCCGCTCCACCTTTTAGTGATGTATGGTTGGCATTTGCACCTTTTCTTACCCTTTCTTACCCTACTGATTGCTTAAGATTAAGTTGTTTTTTCTCAAACTACAACATTTTTTTAATTGTTGAAACTTGATTTGAAGTGGATAAATAAGGAGGACAAACAGTTTTGAGTCAGGCTGATAGAAGGAATTAATTTTATAGCAAAATCTGTATTTCGTCATATGTCGAGAGATGCTTATTGCTGAAGAAGTACAAAGTACAACGTTGTTTATCGTTGAAACTTGATTAGACATGAATAAATATGAAGGACAAAGCAGTCTTAACTTGGTTAGAGTTAAGGTTTTATAGGAGAATCCGAATTCGTGCATAACTCGTAAAATAGAGCTTATTTTCGGATTCCTGAAGAATGAGTCTGGTTCTTTCTCATAATACAAAGTTTGTTGTTTATTGTTGAAACTTCATCAGAAGTGAAGAAATAAATGAATGCCTATCAACAAATGTGGGATCTAAACTCTAGTGCTTCCTCTAAAATAATTTCCTTTCTCAATTCAGAAATGTGTGTGTGTAAGTTACAACACCCGTGACACCAAAACGGCTTTCTTTTCTCTCTTTTCTCTACACTCTGCACTGTGAGAACACACACCAAATCAGAAAGGCTTTTTTCTCTCTTTTCTACATTATGGACTGTGGGGACACAAAACCGCTCTCTCTTTTTTTTTTTGATTGTGTGCCAGGGCGTTGTCTCACGTATTAGATTATGCTTACGATACGAATGGGTTTATCAGTCACATCAGAATCCATACATACTGATCCTCCCGTAATAAAATGGTCGGATCTTATCAAACACACTTTGTTTCTTGTGACAATCAAGTCAGCGAAACAGCGTATACACGTCAAGACACTGAATCAAGTTTGCCACAAGAACTCATAAGTTTGGCAGTATTGCTCTGCCGTCAGCAATCATACACCCATTTTATTTTCGTGAGACATGTGCAGGCACCTGTTCATCTACTGTTCTATCACTATGAATTAGTTTATCTATTATCAATAAGGATACTTCTACAACTACTATCAAAGTATGTCCAGACTTCTTATGTTGTCAGTTGCTATATATGAATAAGTGGGTAGCTACTGACAAGCATTAAGCATGTCACACAGCCCAAACATATAACATTTCAGGACACACCACACAGTTAACAACCACCGTGAAGTGTCAAAGCCCAAACATGTAACATTCAACAGGACACTTACACAAGACATTCTAATCAAACAGTCAGACAACATACAAGAACATATACCCCAGCCGGCATTGCTCCCTGCCTATTTTCCTACAGCTCACCATGTGTGCGCACACCTTTATTCACAAACTCTTCAACTTATACTCTTTTACCGAAGCTGCTACAGCTCGATTGGCCGAATACCGAATAATCCTAATTCGGTGAATTTGACATCTGCCTTACATGTAACAGATTAGCGGTTTAGCAGTTTTAATTTAGTTTGAGTGGGGAGGGGGGGGGGGGGGGGGGGGGGGGGGGGAGCAAGCGTCTCAACCAAGCAAAGCTCACCATGGGGAAGGTGGCTATGCCAACTAGCCTGATGCCCTGCTCCCGCAGTGACGGATAATCGTACTCTGGTTTCTCTTCATAACGTACAAGTCTTTCGCCTTTTACTAAAGACTTCTGTGGAGAGCAGCACTAATGAGTTGTTTCTATTTTTGGCAGTCTTTACCTTTGCGGGTGAAGCCCTTTTTTCTATACACCATCAACAGCTGGAGCGGAGGTGTTCAGCTGCAAGAAGGTCTGAATGTCCATCAATAATTGCTAGAAAACATGGAAGAGAATTTTCGAATATCAAACCGCACATGATCATAAGCGGGAGAGGAGGTGTTCAAATGCAAGAAGGTGTGAATGTCCACCCATAATTACTGAAAAATGGGTAAGAAAAGGTACGAATGCCCAACCATACATGATCCTAACAGGGAGCGGAGGTGTTTGGCTGCGACAAGGTGTGTTTGTCCACCCATAATTAATGAAAAGCGGGCAACAAGTAGGTTTGAATACCCATCATCAAAAGCAGGAGTGGATGTGTTCGGCTACAAGAAGGTTTGAATGTCTGACCATAGTTTGTAAAAAGCGGGTAAGAAAAGGTTCGAATGCCCGAACATACACCATCAAAGGAGGGAGCGGAGGTGTTCCGCTGTAAGAAGGTGGGAATGTCCAACAGTAATTGCTAGAAAACATGAAAGAAAATTTTCGAATATCAAACTGCACATGATCATAAGCAGGAGAGGAGGTGTTCAGCTGCAAGAAGGTGTGAATGTCTACCCATAATTACTGAAAAATGGGTAAGAAAAGGTGCGAATGCCTAACCATACATCATCAAAAGAGGGAGCAGAGGTGTTCCGCTGTAAGACGGTGTGAATGTCCGACCATAGATGGTAAAAAGCGGGTAAGAAAAGGTTAAATTACCCGACTGTACACAATCAAAAGAGGGAGCGGAGTTGTTCAGCTAAGAGAAGGTGTGAAAGTCCGACCTTGGTTTGTAAAAAGCGGGTAAGAAAAGGTTCGTATGCCCGAATATACACCATCAAAAGCGGAAGCGGAGGGGTTCGGCTGCAAGATATTGTGAACGTCCGACCAAAGTTTGTAAAAAGCAGTTAAGAAAAGGTTCGAATATCTAACCAAACATAAGAATGAGTCTTTTCCGCTGTAGAATGCCCGACTATAGACCATCAAATGCGGGAGCGGAGGTGTTCGGCTCTGAGTAGGTGTGAATGTCCGACCATAATTGCTGAAGAATGTGTTAGAAAAGGTAAGAATGCTGGACCATACATCATCAAAAGCGGTAGAGATGGTGTTCGGCTGCAAAAAGGTGTGACTGTTCGACTAAAGTTTGTAAAAAGTGGGTAAGACAAAGTGCGAATGCCTGACAATGTATGATCAAAAGCGGGAGCGGAGGTGTTCAGCTGCAAGAAGGTCTACATGTCCATCAATAATTGCTAGAAAACATGAAAGAAACTTTTCGAAAATCAAACCGCACATGATCATAAGGGTAAGAAAAGGTTAAAATACCCGACTGTACACAATCAATAGCGGGAGCGGATGTGTTTGGCTACAAGAAGGTGTGACAGTCCGACCATGGTTTGTAAAAAGCGGGTAAGAAAAGGTGCGAATGTCCGAAAATGTATGATCAAAAGAGAGAGCGGAGGTTTTCGGATACACGAAGGTTTGAATGTCCTACCATAGTTTGTAAATAGCGGGTAAGAAAACGTTCGAATGCCCGACTATACACCATAAAAAGCGGGAGCGGAGGTGTTCCGCTGTAAGACGGTGTGAATGTCCGACCATAGTTGGTAAAAAGCGGGTAAGAAAAGGTTAAAATACCCGACTGTACACAATCAATAGCGGGAGCAGAAGTGTTCGGCTACAAGAAGGTGTGAAGAAGATGCAGTAGAAGAAGTTGAAATCCAAATACACATTGATAAATATGAAGGACAAAGCAGTTCCCACTTGCCCATAAGAAAATAAGCTTATTCTCGGATTCCTGATCCTTCAGTGTTGCTCTTTCTTCTACTGCAAAATACAGTGTTGTTCTTTGTTGAAGTCGATCTAGACATTGATAAATATGAAGGAAAAAGCAGTTTTAACTTGGTTTGAGTGAATGAATTCATTTTATACATAAAATCCGAAATCGTGCAGAACTCATGAAAATAAGCTTATTCTCGGATTCCTAAAACTTTTGATTGGCTCTTTCTTTTACTGCAAAGTACAACGTTGTTTTTTTGTTTAAATATATCGAGACATTGATAAATATGAAGGTAAAAGCCGTTTTAACATAGTTTGAGTGAAGGAATTGATTTTATAGAAAAAATCCCAAATCATGCAGAACTCCTCAAAAGGGGCGTATGGCTTAATCACAAGTGTGGTTCTTTCTCATTCAGGGTAGTATGAGGAAGTTTATGCTTGAAATATATGTAGAAATGGGTACATATGAAGGACAAAGCAGTGTTAACTTAGTTTGAGAGAAGGAATTCATTTTATACATAAAATCCCAAATCATGCAGAACGTATGAAAAGAAGCTTATTCTCGGATTCCTGATCCTTCAGTTTTGCTCTTTCTTCTACTGCAAAATACAATGTTGTTCTTTGTTGAAGTCGATCTAGACATTGATAAATATGAAGGAAAAAGCAGTTTTAACTTGGTTTGAGTGAATGAATTCATTTTATACATAAAATCCGAAATCGTGCAGAACTCATGAAAATAAGCTTATTCTCGGATTCCTAAAACTTTTGATTTGCTCTTTCTTTTATTGCAAAGTACAACGTTGTTTTTTTGCTTAAATCTATTGAGACATTGATAAATATGAAGGAAAAAGCAGTTTTAACTTGGTTTGAGTGAATGAATTCATTTTATACATAAAATCCGAAATCGTGCAGAACTCATGAAAATAAGCTTATTCTCGGATTCCTAAAACTTTTGATTGGCTCTTTCTTTTACTGCAAAGTACAACGTTGTTTTTTTTTTGTTTAAATCTATCGAGACATTGATAAATATGAAGGTAAAAGCCGTTTTAACATAGTTTGAGTGAAGGAATTGATTTTATAGATAAAATCCCAAATCATGCAGAACTCCTCAAAAGGGGCGTATGGCTTAATCACAAGTGTGGTTCTTTCTCATTCAGGGTAGTATGAGGAAGTTTATGCTTGAAATATATGTAGAAATGGGTACATATGAAGGACAAAGCAGTGTTAACTTAGTTTGAGTGAAGAAATTCATTTTATACATAAAATCCGAAATCGTGCAGAACGTATGAAAAGAAGCTTATTCTCGGATTCCTGATCCTTCAGTTTTGCTCTTTCTTCTACTGCAAAATATAATGTTGTTCTTTGTTGAAGTCGATCTAGACATTGATAAATATGAAGGAAAAAGCAGTTTTAACTTGGTTTGAGTGAATGAATTCATTTTATACATAAAATCCGAAATCGTGCAGAACTCATGAAAATAAGCTTATTCTCGGATTCCTAAAACTTTTGATTTGCTCTTTCTTTTATTGCAAAGTACAACGTTGTTTTTTGTTTAAATCTATCGAGACATTGATAAATATGAAGGTAAAAGCCGTTTTAACATAGTTTGAGTGAAGGAATTAATTTTATAGATAAAATCCCAAATCATGCAGAACTCCTCAAAAGGGAGGTATGGCTTAATCACAAGTGTGGCTCTTTCTCATTCAGGGTAATATGAGGAAGTTTATGCTTGAAATATATGTAGAAATGGGTACATATGAAGGACAAAGCAGTGTTAACTTAGTTTGCGTGAAGAAATTCATTTTATACATAAAATCCGAAATCGTGCAGAACTCATGAAAATAAGCTTATTCTCGGATTCCTAAAACTTTTGATTTGCACTTTCTTTTACTGCAAAGTACAACGTTGTTTTTTGTTGAAATCTATCTAGACATTGATAAATACCAGCCGAAACTCTGCTGCCGCTTTTGATAATTTATGGTTGGGCATTCTTACCTTTTCTTACCCGCTTTTTACAAATTATGATCTTACATTCACACCTACTTGCAGTCGAACACATTCTCATCCACTTATGATCATGTGCGGTTGGGCTTTCGCACCTTTTCTTACCCATTTTTCAGTAATTATGGGTGGACATTCAGACCTTCTTGCAGCCGAAAACCTCCGCTCCTCTTTTGATCATACATTGTCGGGCATTCACACCTTGTCTTACCCGCTTTTTACAAACTTTAGTCGGACATTCAAACCTTCTTGCAGCTGAACCACCTCCACTCCCTGTTTTGATCATATATGGTCTGGCAATAGTACCTTTTCTTACCCGTTTGTAAGTAATTATGGCTGGACATTCACACCTTCTTGCAGCCAAACACAACCTCTCCCGCTTTTGATGATATATGGTCCGGCATTCTTACCTTTTCTAACACATTTTTCAGCAATTATGGTCGGACATTCACACCTACTCACAGACGAACACCTCCGCTCCCACATTTGATAGTGTATAGTCGGGCATTCTCACCCTTTCTCATCAGCTTTTTGCAAATTATGATCTGATATTCACACCTACTTGCAGTCGAACAGCTCTGCTCCCGCTTTTGATTATGTTTGGTTGGATATTCGAACATTTTCTTAATGCTTTTTACAAACTTTGGTCGGACGTTCACACCGTCTTGCAGCCGAACACCTCCGCTTCCGCTTTTGATGGTGTATAGTCGGGCATTCGAGCCTTTTCTTACCCACCTATTACTTACTATGGTTGGACATTCAAACCTTCTTGTAGCCGATCACATCCGCTCCTGCTTTTGATGATGTGTGATTTGGCATTCGCACCTTTTCTTACCCATTTTTCAGTAATTATTGGTCGGACATTCAGACCTTCTTGCACCTGAACACCTCTGCTCCCGCTTTTGATGGTGTATAGTCGGGCTTTCGAGCCTTTTCTTCCCCGATTTTTACAAATTATGGTTGGACATTCAGACCTTGCAGCCGAAAACCTCCGCTCCCTCTTTTGATCATACATTGTCGGGCATTCGCCCCTTGTCTTACACGGTTTTTACAAACTTTAGTCAGACATTCACACCTTGCAGCTGAACCACCTCCATTCCCTGTTTTGATCATGTGTGGTCTGGAAATACTACCTTTTCTTCCCCCGTTTGTGAGTAATTATGGCTGGACATTCACACCTACTTGCAGCCGAAAAACCACCTCTCCCGCTTTTGATGATGTATTGTCCGGCATTCTAGTCTTTTCTATCACATTTTTCAGCAATTATGATCTGACATTCACACCTACTTGCAGTCGAACAGCTCTGCTCCCGCTTTTGATTATGTTCGGTTGGATATTCAAACCTTTTCTTAACTGCTTTTTACAAACTTTGGTCGGACGTTCACACCTTCTTGCAGCCGAACACCCCCGCTTCCGCTTTTGATGGTATATATTCAGGTATTCGAACCTTCTCTTACCCGCTTTTTACAAACCATGGTTGGACTTTCATACCTTCTTGTAGCTGAACAACTCCACTCCTGCTTTTGATGATTTATGGTTGGACATTCGCATCTTTTCCTACCCATTTTTCAGTAATTATGGGTGGATATTCACACCTACTTGCAGTCGAACAGCTCTGCTCCCGCTTTTGATTATGTTCGGTTGGATATTCAAACCTTTTCTTAACTGCTTTTTTACAAACTTTGGTCGGACGTTCACACCTTCTTGCAGCCGAACACCTACGCTTCCGGTTTTGATAGTGTATATTCGGGCATACGAACCTTTTCTTACCCGCTTTTTACAAACCATGGTCGGACTTTCACACCTTCTCTTAGCTGAACAACTCCGCTCCCTCTTTTGATTGTGTACAGTCGGGTATTTTAACCTTTTCTTACCCGCTTTTTACCAACTATGATCGGACATTCACACCGTCTTACAGCGGAACACCTCCGCTCCCTCTTTTGATGGTGTATGTTCGGGCATTCGAACCTTTTCTTACCCGCTTTTTACAAACCAGGGTCGGACTTTCACACCTTTTAGTAGCCGAACAACTCCGCTCCCGCTATTGATTGTGTACAGTCTGGTATTTTAACCTTTTCTTACCCGCTTTTTACCAACTATGGTCGGACATTCACACCGTCTTACAGCGGAACACCTCCTCTCCCGCTTATGATCATGTACGGTTTGATATTCGAAAATTTACTTTCTTATTTTAAAGCAATTATTGATGGACATTCAAACCTTCTTTTTGATGGTGTATAGTCGGGCTTTCGAGCCTTTTCTTCCCGATTTTTACAAACCATGGTGTGACTTTCACACCTTCTTGTAGCCGAACAACTCCGCTCCCGCTATTGATTGTGTACAGTCGGGTATTTTAACCTTTTCTTACCCGCTTTTTACCAACTATGGTCGGACATTCACACCGTCTTACAGCGGAACACCTCTGCTCCCGCTTTTGATCATGTAAGGTTTGATATTCGAAAATTTTCTTTCATGTTTTAAAGCAATTATTAATGGACATTCACACCTACTTGCAGCCGAACACCACCTCTCCCGCTTTTGATGATGTATGGACCGGCATTCTTACCTTTTCTAACACATTTTTCAGCAATTATGGTTGGAGAATCACACCTACTCACAGCCGAACAACTCCGCTACCGCATTTGATGGTGTATAGTCGGGATTTCTCACCCTTTTTCATCAGCTTTTTGCAAATTATTCTCTGACATTCACACCTACTTGCAGTCGAACAGCTCTGCTCCCGCTTTTGATTATGTTTGGTTAGATATTCGAACCTTTTCTTAACTGCTTTTTTACAAACCATGGTCGGACTTTCACACCTTCTCTTAGCTGAACAACTCCGCTCCCTCTTTTGATTGTGTACAGTCGGGTAATTTAACCTTTTCTTACCCGCTTTTTACCATCTATGGTCGGACATTCACACTGTCTTACAGCGGAACACCTCCGCTCCCTCTTTTGATGATGTATGGTTAGGCATTCGCACCTTTTCTTACCCATTTTTCAGTAATTATGGGTAGACATTCACACCTTCTTGCAGCCGAACACTTCCGCTCTACCTTTTAGTGTTCTATGGGGTATTCACACCTTTTTTTTCACCGCATTTTATAGATTATGGTTGTAAATTCTCACCCACTCTTATCCGAAGACCTCTCCTCCTGCTTTGGTTAATATATAGTCGGGCATTCGAACCTTTTCTTACCCGCTTTTTACAAATTATGGTCGAACATTCACACCTACTTGCAGCCGAACACCTCCGCTCCCGCTTTTGATGGTGTATAGTCGGGCTTTCGAGCCTTTTCTTCCCCGGTTTTTACAAATTATGGTTGGACATTCAGACCTTGCAGCCGAAAACCTCCGCTCCCTCTTTTGATCATACATTGTCAGGCATTCGCACCTACTTGCAGCCGAATACTTCCGCTCCACCTTTTAGTGATGTATGGTTGGCATTTGCACCTTTTCTTACCCTTTCTTACCCTACTGATTGCTTAAGATTAAGTTGTTTTTTCTCAAACTACAACATTTTTTTAATTGTTGAAACTTGATTTGAAGTGGATAAATAAGGAGGACAAACAGTTTTGAGTCAGGCTGATAGAAGGAATTAATTTTATAGCAAATTCTGTATTTCGTCATATGTCGAGAGATGCTTATTGCTGAAGAAGTACAAAGTACAACGTTGTTTATCGTTGAAACTTGATTAGACATGAATAAATATGAAGGACAAAGCAGTCTTAACTTGGTTAGAGTTAAGGTTTTATAGGAGAATCCGAATTCGTGCATAACTCGTAAAATAGAGCTTATTTTCGGATTCCTGAAGAATGAGTCTGGTTCTTTCTCATAATACAAAGTTTGTTGTTTATTGTTGAAACTTCATCAGAAGTGAAGAAATAAATTAATGCCTATCAACAAATGTGGGATCTAAACTCTAGTCCTTCCTCTAAAATAATTTCCTTTCTCAATTCAGAAATGTGTGTGTGTAAGTTACAACACCCGTGACACCAAAACGGCTTTCTTTTCTCTCTTTTCTCTACACTCTGCACTGTGAGAACACACACCAAATCAGAAAGGCTTTTTTCTCTCTTTTCTACATTATGGACTGTGGGGACACAAAACCGCTCTCTCTTTTTTTTTTTGATTGTGTGCCAGGGCGTTGTCTCACGTATTAGATTATGCTTACGATACGAATGGGTTTATCAGTCACATCAGAATCCATACATACTGATCCTCCCGTAATAAAATGGTCGGATCTTATCAAACACACTTTGTTTCTTGTGACAATCAAGTCAGCGAAACAGCGTATACACGTCAAGACACTGAATCAAGTTTGCCACAAGAACTCATAAGTTTGGCAGTATTGCTCTGCCGTCAGCAATCATACACCCATTTTATTTTCGTGAGACATGTGCAGGCACCTGTTCATCTACTGTTCTATCACTATGAATTAGTTTATCTATTATCAATAAGGATACTTCTACAACTACTATCAAAGTATGTCCAGACTTCTTATGTTGTCAGTTGCTATATATGAATAAGTGGGTAGCTACTGACAAGCATTAAGCATGTCACACAGCCCAAACATATAACATTTCAGGACACACCACACAGTTAACAACCACCGTGAAGTGTCAAAGCCCAAACATGTAACATTCAACAGGACACTTACACAAGACATTCTAATCAAACAGTCAGACAACATACAAGAACATATACCCCAGCCGGCATTGCTCCCTGCCTATTTTCCTACAGCTCACTATGTGTGCGCACACCTTTATTCACAAACTCTTCAACTTATACTCTTTTACCAAAGCTGCTACAGCTCGATTGGCCGAATACCCTTAGATCCTATTTCGGTGAATTTGACATCTGCCTTACATGTAACAGATTAGCGGTTTAGCAGTTTTAATTTAGTTTGAGTGAAGGAATTCATTTTATAGCAAAATCCGAAATCGTGAAGAACTCATGAAAGTAAGCTTATTCTCGGATTCCTGAAACTTTAGATTTGCTCTTTCTTTTACTGCAAAGTACAACGTTGTTTTTTTTTTTGTTTAAATCTTTCTAGACATGGTAAATATGAAGGACAAAGCAGTTTTAACATAGTTTGAGTGAAGGAATTCATTTTATAGATAAAATCCCAAGAGTCTGCTGAGAAAAGAGAGTGAATGCGAAGTAGACTTTAACACGGCTCTGGGAGCGAGCCGAGTGTGGGCTAACCGGGAGAATTGCTTGAAAGAAACGCGACACCGAATGAGCGGTCAGAACAAAGCCTCAATACGGTGTTCCCGTGGTGTTTTTGTTGCTGCCTTGTCGATTGCACAGGGGCAAGCGTTTCAACCAAGCAACGCTCACCATGGGGAAGGTGGCTATGGCAACTAGCCTGATGCCCTGCTCCCGCAGTGACGGATAATCGTACTCTGGTTTCTCTTCATAACATACAAGTCTTTCGCCTTTTACTAAAGACTTTCGTGGAGAGCAGCACTAATGAGTTGTTTCTATTTTTGGCAGGCTTTACCTTTGCGGGTGAAGCCCTTTCTGTCTGTGCAAAAGAAATCTTGTTACTGTGCAGAGTGACTTCTCTGAGTAGAGTCGCCTTACTTGTTGCGATTGTGCCGATGTTCGAAGCTGGAGTGCAAAGTTGTTGCTTGAATGGTGCTTGCTGGAGCATGCGGGAGTGCAAAGTTATACCATTTAAAAGGGCTGAAGAGTGCTCAGTGCAGCGGGTGGGCGGAGGTGCAACGTGACACTCTGGCCACCTATGGCCATAAAAAGAACACTGCTACAAGTGCGCATTGTGCCAGGAAGGGCCCTCGGACCTGAAACAGTGGACAGTTATCGCTTCTCGGCCTTTTGGCTAAGATCAAGTGTAGTATCTGTTCTTATCAGTTTAATGTGTCCTCTATACGAGGACTACATATTAAATGGATTTTTAAGAATAGGAGTTGAAAAAGAAGCTTGCTCCGTTCACTCCAAGCATCGACCCAGTACTGCAGTGCCGCTGGGAACGGTGCGCTCTTCTCTGCTCTTGTGAAAAAGCAAACAGCGGTGCAGGATGGAAGTTTCAGGGAGCCCAAGATGAAACTTTCTTTTAATCTGCTGAGAAAAGAGAGTGAATGTGAAGTAGACTTTAACACAGCTCTGGAAGCGAGCCGAGTGTGGGCTAACCGGGAGAATTGCTTGAAAGAAACGTGACACCGAATGAGTGGTCAGAACAAAGCCTCAATACGGTGTTCCCGTGGTGTTTGTGGCTGCCTTGTCTTTTGCACAGAGTAAAAGACAAGGCAGCCATCGAATAGGGCCCGATTGTTCCTACTTGGTCAGCCGAGGAGCAAGGGGGGGGGAGCAAGCGTCTCAACCAAGCAAATCTCACCAAGTAGGAACAATCGGGCCCTATTCGATTGCTGCAACACCTGAAAGAGATATTGATGCGAGACCCGATCAAAAGCTTTTTCAAAGTCTAAATTTAAGATGACAAGCCGGGTGTTTCTGTCTCTAGCGTAATCAATGATGTCTCGAATCAGTACGAGGCTGTCGGTGAGTTGTCTCTCTGAGATGGCATAAGCCTGGTCTGGGTGAATTACCTCCTCTAAAACAGAGGACATCCGTGTCGTTAAAACCTTGCTAAAAAGTTTACAGTCAAAGTTTAAAAGTGTGATGGGCCTCCAATTCTTTAGGTCAGTCTTATCATTTTTATCAGAAGTGAAGAAATAAATGAATGCCTATCAACAAATGTTGGATCTAAACTCTAGTGCTTCCTCTAAAATAATTTCCTTTCTCAATTTAGAAATGTGTGTGTGTAAGTCACAACACCCGTGACACCAAAACGGCTTTCTTTTCTCTACACTCTGCACTGTGAGCACACACACCAAATCAGAAAGGCTTTTTTCTCTCTTTTCTACATTATGGACTGTGGGGACACAAAACCGCTCTCTCTTTTTTTTTTTATCGTGTGCCAGGGCGTTGTCTCACGTATTAGATTGTGCTTAAGATACGAATGGGTTTTATCAGTCACATCAGAATCCATACATACTGATCCTCCCGTAATAAAATGGTCGGATCTTATCAAACACACTTTGTTTCTTGTGACAATCAAGTCAGCGAAACAGCGTATACACGTCAAGACACTGAATCAAGTTTGCCACAAGAACTCATAAGTTTGGCAGTATTGCTCTGCCGTCAGCAATCATACATCAATTTTATTTTTGTGAGACATGTGCAGGCACCTGTTCATCTACTGTTCTATCACTATGAATTAGTTTATCTATTATCAATAAGGATACTTCTACAACTACTCTATCAAAGTATGTCCGGACTTCTTACGTTGTCAGTTGCTATATATGAATAAGTGGGTAGCTACTGAGAAGCATTAAGCATGTCACACAGCCCAAACATATAACATTTCAGGACACACCACACAGTTAACAACCACAGTGAAGTGTGTCAAAGCCCAAACATGTAACATTCAACAGGACACTTACACAACACATTCAAATCAAACAGTCAGACAACATACAAGAACATATACCCCAGTCGGCATTGCTCCCTGCCTATTTTCCTACAGCTCACCATGTGTGCGCACACCTTTATTCACAAACTCTTCAACTTATACTCTTTTACCGAAGCTGCTACAGCTCGATTGGCCGAATACCGAATAATCCTAATTCGGTGAATTTGACATCTGCCTTACATGTAACAGATTAGCGGTTTAGCAGTTTTAATTTAGTTTGAGTGAAGGAATTCATTTTATAGCAAAATCCGAAATCGTGAAGAACTCATGAAAGTAAGCTTATTCTCGGATTCCTGAAACTTTAGATTTGCTATTTCTTTTACTGCAAAGTACAACGTTGTTTTTTTTGTTTAAATCTTTCAAGACATGGTAAATATGAAGGACAAAGCAGTTTTAACATAGTTTGAGTGAAGGAATTCATTTTATTGATAAAATCCCAAAAGTCTGCTGAGAAAAGAGAGTGAATGCGAAGTAGACTTTAACACGGCTCTGGGAGCGAGCCGAGTGCGGGCTAACCGGGAGAATTGCTTGAAAGAAACGCGACACCGAATGAGCGGTCAGAACAAAGCCTCAATACGGTTTTCCCGTGGTGTTTTTGTTGCTGCCTTGTCTTTTGCACAGAGTAAAAGACAAGGCAGCCATCGAATAGGGCCCGATTGTTCCTACTTGGTCAGCCGAGGAGCAAGGGGGGGGGGGGGGGGGGGGGGGCAATCGTCTCAACCAAGCAAAGCTCACCATGGGGAAGGTGGCTATGCCAACTAGCCTGATGCCCTGCTCCCGCAGTGACGGATAATCGTACTCTGGTTTCTCTTCATAACGTACAAGTCTTTCGCCTTTTACTAAAGACTTCTGTGGAGAGCAGCACTAATGAGTTGTTTCTATTTTTGGCAGGCTTTACCTTTGCGGGTGAAGCCCTTTCTGTCTGTGCAAAAGAAATCTTGTTACTGTGCAGAGTGACTTCTCTGAGTAGAGTCGCCTTACTTGTTGCGACTGTGCCGATGTTCGAAGCTGGAGTGCAAAGTTGTTGCTTGAATGGTGCTTGCTGGAGCGTGCGGGAGTGCAAAGTTATACCATTTAAAAGGGCTGAACAGTGCTCAGTGCAGCAGGTGGGCGGAGGTGCAAAGTGACACTCTGGCCACCTATGGCCATAAAAAGAACAGGGGTGTTAGCGGACAAGTGCGCATTGTGCCAGGAAGGGCCCTCGGACGTGAACCAGTGGACAGTTGTCGCTTCTCGGCCTTTTGGCTAAGATCAAGTGTAGTATCTGTTCTTATCAGTTTAATATCTGATATGTCCTCTATACGAGGACTACATATTAAATGGATTTTTAGCAATAGGAGTTGAAAAAGTAGCTTGCTCCGTTCACTCCAAGCATTGACCCCGTACTGCAGTGCCGCTGGGAACGGTGCGCTCTTCTCTACTCTTGTGAAAAAGCAAACAGCGGTGCAGGATACAAGTTTCAGGGAGCCCAAGATGAAACTTTCTTTTAGTCTGCTGAGAAAAGAGAGTGAATGCGAAGTAGACTTTAACACGGCTCTGGGAGCGAGTCGAGTGCGGGCTAACCGGGAGAATTGCTTGAAAGAAATGCCATACCAAATGAGCGGTCAGAACAAAGCCTCAATACGGTGTTCCCGTTGTGTTTTTGTTGCTGCCGCTGTTTGCTTTTTCACAAGAGCGCACCTGTTGAGGGGGGGCCTGGGGGGGCCTGGGTGATGGTGGGTCTCAGGCCCGGGCTGCTGCGACTGGTGTGACCGGGTGGTTTGTTTGTATGTTTTTTGTTGTTGTTTGTTTGTTTTTTGTAGAGGTCCTCCGGAGTGGGGTTGGGTTGAGTGGGGTGGGGCGGGATGGGTACCTTCTGGGGGTACAGTAGCTCCCAGAATATGGTCGCTGCAGGCCCCGAGCCTGGTGGACATCAGGCCCTCCTGTCCTGTGTTGGCTCCCTTTTAAAAAGTACAGAACTTAGAACAGGTCTAGTCCCTGGCTTTCGGCAGAACTGTCTTCTTTACTTTTTTTTTTTTTCCCCTTATCGTGTTCAGCATTATGGCAGCAGAATTGTAGTCTGAATACCTTTGATGCCAAACAGATTTGCTTTGCCAAGGGAAGTTTTATAAATGTAAAGCTCCCCTTGATGCCCATTTATTTATTTCTGTTTACAATATATGACATGTAATAGAACTGAACCGGACCGGGGGACAAGGAAAGAAGAAGAGGAAAGAAGAGAAAAACAGAACATACATCGCATACAACACAGCTGTGGATATAGATGACCTGAGACGACATGATAATACATCAACTGCTTAGCGACCATACTACTGGACTAATGAATGTGGTTGTGTGTGTGTGAGAACATGCAACACCCATGGCACAGGACCTACATGATAACCGTGCTTAGTTATGAGTGTATAAGCGTACAGGGCCACAATCCACAGCCCCCCCAAGCAATCAGAAGCAGGCAGAGAGGGCCACAAGACCCAGGCCACCAGCAGCCCCCACAGAGCACAGAACCCAGGAAGCCCACCGCAGGGGCAACCACGCATCCACCCAGAAGACTGCAGAGGAAGCCCCCGGAAAGAGCCCCCATAAGCATAGGGCAGAGGCCCTCCGGGAGCCAGGGGCAACAGCCCACCGACGTCGCCAGGCCCCAGCCGCCCAGACATGGGCCGTGCACTGGATCCGGGCCCCAGGAGCCCGAGCGCCCCCAAACCCCCCGACAGAGGCCCCACCCAATACCCAGGAGGGCCAAGCGCCCCAGACAGCCACACAGTGGGTCAGCGCCTGCCCCAGCACCCCTGGCCAAGTGCCCTGGGAGTCAAGACGTGCCCACAGGTGGGTGAAGTCGCGAGCAGCGGAGAGAGGCCACGCCGCCCCCCCCCATCGGGAGAAGCACAGGCAGGCCAGGCGACAGCAAGTCCAAGATCCAGGCCCAATCATTACCACACACACTTTCATGTCCCATACATCCACACGTCCTCCCTCCCTCGACTCCGCTGGGGTGTAGTGCAGCGGGCACACCAGGGGGCCAGCAGCCCCCCAGCCACCACAGACCCCAAACCAGCAGAACAATTAATTAATCCTCCTGGCCCCTCCCGCCCCGAGCAGCAACCAGGAAGCAGGGGTGTGCGAAGAAGACCCCTCCCCTCACCCTTCTGGCTCTTCAATATTTTCTAATAGTGAGCAATTAAAATTGAGGGGCAGCCAAACTTGTAGAACTGGGAGCGTGGCCCTCTGGGCAGCCTACATACCCAAAGAGCCCCGCCCACCAGATGCCACTCAGTGTAACCACCCCCCAAGACCTAATGTGTGTGTGTGAGTGTGTTTGATAAGTAGTAATGTCTAGGGTATAATTAAAACAGGGGTGGGAACTGCAGAGTGCAACTACTGCAGAGTCCACTACACCCCACCGAACACACACGCCCCCAAAACCCTTCATGTGTGAGTGTGTGCTGTGTACAGGAGCCAGAAGGGAGAATGGGGATATACACTGGGGGCAGCCAGGGACTGGCTGCAATAGGCATCCCTGCTACCAGGGAGCCAACACAGGACAGGAGGGCCTGATGTCCACCAGGCTCGGGGCCTGCAGCGACCATATTCTGGGAGCTACTGTACCCCCAGAAGGTACCCATCCCGCCCCACCCCACTCAACCCAACCCCACTCCGGAGGACCTCTACAAAAAACAAACAAACAACAACAAAAAACAAACAAACAAACCACCCGGTCACACCAGTCGCAGCAGCCCGGGCCTGAGACCCACCATCACCCAGGCCCCCCCAGAGCCCCCCTCAACAGGTGCGCTCTTGTGAAAAAGCAAACAGCGGCAGCAACAAAAACACAACGGGAACACCGTATTGAGGCTTTGTTCAGACCGCTCATTTGGTATGGCGTTTCTTTCAAGCAATTCTCCCGGTTAGCCGACACTCGGCTCGCTCCCATAGCCGGGTTAAAGTCTACATCGCATTCACTCTCTTTTCTCAGCAGACTAAAAGAAAGTTTCATCTTGGGCTCCCTGAAACTTGCATCCTGCACCGCTGTTTGCTTTTTCACAAGAGTAGAGAAGAGCGCACCGTTCCCAGCGGCACTGCAGTACGGGGTCAATGCTTGGAGTGAACGGAGCAAGCTACTTTTTCAACTCCTATTGCTAAAAATCCATTTAATATGTAGTCCTCGTATAGAGGACATATCAGATATTAAACTGATAAGAACAGATACTACACTTGATCTTAGCCAAAAGGCCGAGAAGCGACAACTGTCCACTGGTTCACGTCCGAGGGCCCTTCCTGGCACAATGCGCACTTGTCCGCTAACACCCCTGTTCTTTTTATGGCCATAGGTGGCCAGAGTGTCACTTTGCACCTCCGCCCACCCGCTGCACTGAGCACTCTTCAGCCCTTTTAAATGGTATAACTTTGCACTCCCGCACGCTCCAGCAAGCACCATTCAAGCAACAACTTTGCACTCCAGCTTCGAACATCGGCACAGTCGCAACAAGTAAGGCGACTCTACTCAGAGAAGTCACTCTGCACAGTAACAAGATTTCTTTTGCACAGACAGAAAGGGCTTCACCCGCAAAGGTAAAGCCTGCCAAAAATAGAAACAACTCATTAGTGCTGCTCTCCACAGAAGTCTTTAGTAAAAGGTGAAAGACTTGTACTTGTACGTCGGGCCCTATTCGATGGCTGCCTTGTCTTTTACTCTGTGCAAAAGACAAGGCAGCAACAAAAACACCACGGGAAAACCGTATTGAGGCTTTGTTCTGACCGCTCATTCGGTGTCGCGTTTCTTTCAAGCAATTCTCCCGGTTAGCCCGCACTCGGCTCGCTCCCAGAGCCGTGTTAAAGTCTACTTCGCATTCACTCTCTTTTCTCAGCAGACTCTTGGGATTTTATCAATAAAATGAATTCCTTCACTCAAACTATGTTAAAACTGCTTTGTCCTTCATATTTACCATGTCTTGAAAGATTTAAACAAAAAAACCAACGTTGTACTTTGCAGTAAAAGAAATAGCAAATCTAAAGTTTCAGGAATCCGAGAATAAGCTTACTTTCATGAGTTCTTCACGATTTCGGATTTTGCTATAAAATGAATTCCTTCACTCAAACTAAATTAAAACTGCTAAACCGCTAATCTGTTACATGTAAGGCAGATGTCAAATTCACCGAATTAGGATTATTCGGTATTCGGCCAATCGAGCTGTAGCAGCTTCGGTAAAAGAGTATAAGTTGAAGAGTTTGTGAATAAAGGTGTGCACACACATAGTGAGCTGTAGGAAAATAGGCAGGGAGCAATGCCGGCTGGGGTATATGTTCTTGTATGTTGTCTGACTGTTTGATTTGAATGTGTTGTGTAAGTGTCCTGTTGAATGTTACATGTTTGGGCTTTGACACTTCACGGTGGTTGTTAACTGTGTGGTGTGTCCTGAAATGTTATATGTTTGGGCTGTGTGACATGCTTAATGCTTGTCAGTAGCTACCCACTTATTCATATATAGCAACTGACAACATAAGAAGTCTGGACATACTTTGATAGTAGTTGTAGAAGTATCCTTATTGATAATAGATAAACTAATTCATAGTGATAGAACAGTAGATGAACAGGTGCCTGCACATGTCTCACGAAAATAAAATGGGTGTATGATTGCTGACGGCAGAGCAATACTGCCAAACTTATGAGTTCTTGTGGCAAACTTGATTCAGTGTCTTGACGTGTATACGCTGTTTCGCTGACTTGATTGTCACAAGAAACAAAGTGTGTTTGATAAGATCCGACCATTTTATTACGGGAGGATCAGTATGTATGGATTCTGATGTGACTGATAAACCCATTCGTATCTTAAGCATAATCTAATACGTGAGACAACACCCTGGCACACGATAAAAAAAAAAAAAGAGAGAGAGCGGTTTTGTGTCCCCACAGTCCATAATGTAGAAAAGAGAGAAAAAACCCTTTCTGATTTGGTGTGTGTGCTCATAGTGCAGAGTGTAGAGAAAAGAAAGCCGTTTTGGTGTCACGGGTGTTGTGACTTACACACACACATTTCTAAATTGAGAAAGGAAATTATTTTAGAGGAAGCACGAGAGATTAGATCCCACATTTGTTGATAGGCATTCATTTATTTCTTCACTTCTGATGAAGTTTCAACAATAAACAACAAACTTTGTATTATGAGAAAGAACCAGACCCATTCTTCAGGAATCCGAAAATAAGCTCTATTTTACGAGTTTTGCACGAATTCGGATTCTCCTATAAAACGAATTCATTAACTCAAACCAAGTTAAGACTGCTTTGTCCTTCATATTTATTCATGTCTAATCAAGTTTCAACGATAAACAACGTTGTACTTTGTAGAATGAGAAAGAACTTCTTCAGCAATAAGCATCTCTCGACATATGACGAAATACAGATTTTGCTATAAAATTAATTCCTTCTATCAGCCTGACTTAAAACTGTTTGTCCTCCTTATTTATCCACTTCAAATCAAGTTTCAACAATTAAAAAAAATTTGTAGTTTGAGAAAGAACAACTTAATCTTCAGCAATCAGTATAAAAAGAGGTGCAAATGCCAACCATACATACCTAAAAGGTGGAGCGGAAGTATTCAGCTGCAAGTAGGTGTGAATGTTCGACCATAATTTGTAAAAAGCGGGTAAGAAAAGGTTCGAATGCCCGACTATATATTAACAAAAGCGGGAGGAGAGGTCTTTGGATGAGAGTGGGTGAGAATTTCCAACCATAATCTATAAAATACGGTGAAAAAAAATATGTGAATGCCTCATAGAACACTAAAAGCGGAAGTGTTCGGCTGCAAGAAGGTGTGAATGTCCGACTATATTTGGTGAAAAGCAGGTGAAGCAAGGTCTGAATGCCCAACCTTACATCATCAAAAGCGAGATCAGAGGTGTTTGGCTGCAAGAAGGCCATAGTTTGCCAAAAGCGGGTAAGCTGCGAATGACCGACTAAATATCAACAAAAGTGGGGGCGGAGGTCTTCGGATGCAAGTGGGTGTGAATATCCCACCATACAAGTATGGTGGAGAGGAAGCTGTGAATGGCCGACCATAGTAAAAGGCGGGTGAGAGAAGGTGCGAATGTCAAACCATACATAATCAAAAAAGGGAGCGGAGGTGTTCTGCTGTAAGAAGGTGTGAATGTCCAACCATAGTTGGTAAAAAGCGGGTAAGAAAAGGTTAAAATACCCGACTGTACACAATCAATAGCGGGAGCGGAGTTGTTCGGCTACTAAAAGGTGTGAAAGTCCGACCATGGTTTGTAAAAAGCGGGTAAGAAAAGGTGCGAATGCCCGACAATGTATGATCAAAAGAGGGAGTGGAGGTTTTCGGCTGCAAGAAGGTCTGAATGTCCAACCATAATTTGTAAAAACCGGGGAAGAAAAGGCTCGAAAGCCCGACTATACACCATCAAAAGTGGGAGCGGAGGTGTTCAGCTGCAAGAAGGTGTGAATGTCTACCCATAATTACTGAAAAATGGGTAAGAAAAGGTGCGAATGCCTAACCATACATCATCAAAAGAGGGAGCGGAGGTGTTCCGCTGTAAGACGGTGTGAATGTCCGACCATAGATGGTAAAAAGCGGGTAAGAAAAGGTTAAATTACCCGACTGTACACAATCAAAAGAGGGAGCGGAGTTGTTCAGCTAAGAGAAGGTGTGAAAGTCCGACCTTGGTTTGTAAAAAGCGGGTAAGAAAAGGTTCGTATGCCCGAATATACACCATCAAAAGCGGAAGCGGAGGTGTTCGGCTGCAAGATATTGTGAACGTCCGACCAAAGTTTGTAAAAAGCAGTTAAGAAAAGGTTCGAATATCTAACCAAACATAATCAAAAGCGGGAGCAGAGCTGTTCGACTGGAAGTAGGTGTGAATGTCAGATCATAATTTGCAAAAAGCTGATGAGAAAGGGTGAGAATGCCCGACTATACACCATCAAATGCGGTAGCGGAGTTGTTCGGCTGTGAGTAGGTGTGAATCTCCAACCATAATTGCTGAAAAATGTGTTAGAAAAGGTAAAAATGCCGGTCCATACATAATCAAAATCGGGAGAGGTGGTGTTCAGCTGCAAGAAGGTCTAAATGTCCATCAATAATTGCTAGAAAACATGAAAGAAAATTTTCGAAAATCAAACCACACATGATCATAAGTGGGAGAGGAGGTGTTCAGCTGCAAGAAGGTGTGAATGTCCACCCATAATACCTGAAAAATGGGTAAAAAAAAGGTGCGAATGCCCAACCATACATCATCAAAAGCAGGAGTGCATGTGTTCGGCTACAAGAAGGTGTGAACGTCCAACCAAAGTTTGTAAAAAGCAGTTAAGAAAAGGTTCGAATATCCAACCATACATAATCAAAAGCGGGAGCAGAGCTGTTCGACTGCAAGTAGGTGTGAATGTCAGATCATAATTTGCAAAAAGCTGATGAGAAAGGGTGAGAATGCCCGACTATACACCATCAAATGCGGGAGCGGAGTTGTTCGGCTGTGAGTAGGTGTGAATCTCCGACCATAATTGCTGAAAAATGTGTTAGAAAAGGTAAGAATGCCGGTCCATACATCATCAAAAGCGAGAGAGGTTGTGTTCGGCTGCAAGTAGGTGTGAATGTCCAGCCATAATTACTCACAAACGGGTAAGAAAAGGTAGTATTGCCAGACCATATATGATCAAAACAGGGAGCGGAGGTGGTTCAGCTGCAAGAAGGTTTGAATGTCCGACTAAAGTTCAAATATATTAACAAAAGCGGGAGGAGAGGTCTTCGGATGAGAGTGGTTGAAAATTTCCAACCATAATGTATAAAATGCGGTGAAAAAAAGGTGTGATAGAACACTAAAAGGTGGAGCGGAAGTGTTCGGCTGCAAGAAGGTGTGAATGTTCGACTATATTTGGTGAAAAGCAGGTGAAGCAAGGTCTGAATGCCCAACCTTACATCATCAAAAGCGAGATCAGAGGTGTTTGGCTGCAAGAAGGCCATAGTTTGCCAAAAGCGGGTAAGGTGCGAATGTCCGACTAAATATCAACAAAATTTGGGGCGGAGGTCTTCGGATGCAAGTGGGTGTGAATGTCCGACTATATTTGGTGAAAAGCAGGTGAAGCAAGGTCTGAATGCCCAACCTTACATCATCAAAAGCGAGATCAGAGGTGTTTGGCTGCAAGAAGGCCATAGTTTGCCAAAAGCGGGTAAGGTGCGAATGACCGACTAAATATCAACAAAAGTGGGGGCGGAGGTCTTCGGATGCAAGTGGGTGTGAATATCCCACCATACAAGTATGGTGGAGAGGAAGCTGTGAATGGCCGACCATAGTAAAAGGCGGGTGAGAGAAGGTGCGAATGTCAAACCATACATAATCAAAACAGGGAGCGGAGGTGTTCTGCTGTAAGAAGGTGTGAATGTCCAACCATAGTTGGTAAAAAGCGGGTAAGAACAGGTTAAAATTCCCGACTGTACACAATCAATAGCGGGAGCGGAGTTGTTCGGCTACTAAAAGGTGTGAAAGTCCGACCATGGTTTGTAAAAAGCGGGTAAGAAAAGGTGCGAATGCCCGACAATGTATGATCAAAAGAGGGAGTGGAGGTTTTCGGCTGCAAGAAGGTCTGAATGTCCAACCATAATTTGTAAAAACCGGGGAAGAAAAGGCTCGAAAGCCCGACTATACACCATCAAAAGTGGGAGCGGAGGTGTTCAGCTGCAAGACGGTCTGAATGTCTATCAATAATTGCTAGAAAACATGAAAGAAAATTTTCGAATATCAAACTGCACATGATCATAAGCGGGAGAGGAGGTGTTCAGCTGCAAGAAGGTGTGAATGTCTACCCATAATTACTGAAAAATGGGTAAGAAAAGGTGCGAATGCCTAACCATACATCATCAAAAGAGGGAGCGGAGGTGTTCCGCTGTAAGACGGTGTGAATGTCCGACCATAGATGGTAAAAAGCGGGTAAGAAAAGGTTAAATTACCCGACTGTACACAATCAAAAGAGGGAGCGGAGTTGTTCAGCTAAGAGAAGGTGTGAAAGTCCGACCTTGGTTTGTAAAAAGCGGGTAAGAAAAGGTTCGTATGCCCGAATATACACTATCAAAACCGGAAGCGTAGGTGTTCGGCTGCAAGAAGGTGTGAACGTCCGACCAAAGTTTGTAAAAAGCAGTTAAGAAAAGGTTCGAATATCTAACCAAACATAATCAAAAGCGGGAGCAGAGCTGTTCAACTGGAAGTAGGTGTGAATGTCAGATCATAATTTGCAAAAAGCTGATGAGAAAGGGTGAGAATGCCCGACTATACATCATCAAATGCGGGAGCGGAGTTGTTCGGCTGTGAGTAGGTGTGAATCTCCGACCATAATTGCTGAAAAATGTGTTAGAAAAGGTAAAAATGCCGGTCCATACATCATCAAAATCGGGAGAGGTGGTGTTCAGCTGCAAGAAGGTCTAAATGTCCATCAATAATTGCTAGAAAACATGAAAGAAAATTTTCGAAAATCAAACCACACATGATCATAAGTGGGAGAGGAGGTGTTCAGCTGCAAGAAGGTGTGAATGTCCACCCATAATACCTGAAAAATGGGTAAAAAAAAGGTGCGAATGCCCAACCATACATCATCAAAAGCAGGAGTGCATGTGTTCGGCTACAAGAAGGTGTGAACGTCCAACCAAAGTTTGTAAAAAGCAGTTAAGAAAAGGTTCGAATATCCAACCAAACATAATCAAAAGCGGGAGCAGAGCTGTTCGACTGCAAGTAGGTGTGAATGTCAGATCATAATTTGCAAAAAGCTGATGAGAAAGGGTGAGAATGCCCGACTATACACCATCAAATGCGGGAGCGGAGTTGTTCGGCTGTGAGTAGGTGTGAATCTCCGACCATAATTGCTGAAAAATGTGTTAGAAAAGGTAAGAATGCCGGTCCATACATCATCAAAAGCGAGAGAGGTTGTGTTCGGCTGCAAGTAGGTGTGACTGTTCGACTAAAGTTTGTAAAAAGTGGGTAAGACAAGGTGCGAATGCCTGACAATGTATGATCAAAAGCGGAAGCGGAGGTGTTCAGCTGCAAGAAGGTCTACATGTCCATCAATAATTGCTAGAAAACATGAAAGAAACTTTTCCAAAATCAAACCGCACATGATCATAAGTGGGATAGGAGGTGTTCAGCTGCAAGGTGTGAATGTCCACCCATAATTCCTGAAAAATGGGCAAAAAAAAGGTGTGAATGCCCAACCATACATCATCAAAAGCAGGAGTGGAAGTGTTCGGCTACAAGAAGGTGTGAACGTCCAACCAAAATATGTAAAAAGCAGTTAAGAAAAGGTTCGAATATCCAACCAAACATAATCAAAAGCGGGAGCAGAGCTTTTCGACTGCAAGTAGGTGTGAATGTCAGATCATAATTTGCAAAAAGCTGATGAGAAAGGGTGAGAATGCCCGACTATACATCATCAAATGCGGGAGCGGAGTTGTTCGGCTGTGAGTAGGTGTGAATCTCCGACCATAATTGCTGAAAAATGTGTTAGAAAAGGTAAAAATGCCGGTCCATACATCATCAAAAGCGAGAGAGGTTGTGTTCGGCTGCAAGTAGGTGTGAATGTCCAGCCATAATTACTCACAAACGGGTAAGAAAAGGTAGTATTGCCAGACCATATATGATCAAAACAGGGAGCGGAGGTGGTTCAGCTGCAAGAAGGTTTGAATGTCTCCGACTAAAGTTCAAATATATTAAAGAAAGCGGGAGGAGAGGTCTTCGGATGAGAGTGGTTGAAAATTTCCGACCATAATGTATAAAATGCGGTGAAAAAAAGGTGTGATAGAACACTAAAAGGTGGAGCGGAAGTGTTCGGCTGCAAGAAGGTGTGAATGTCCGACTATATTTGGTGAAAAGCAGGTGAAGCAAGGTCTGAATGCCCAACCTTACATCATCAAAAGCGAGATCAGAGGTGTTTGGCTGCAAGAAGGCAATAGTTTGCCAAAAGCGGGTAAGGTGCGAATGTCCGACTAAATATCAACAAAATTTGGGGCAGAGGTCTTCGGATGCAAGTGGGTGTGAATATCCAACCATACAAGTATGGTGGAGAGGAAGCTGTGAATAGCCGACCATAGTTTGGAAAAAGCGGGTAAGAAAAGGTTTGAATACCCGAACATACACCATCAAAAGAGGGAGCGGAGGTGTTCCGCTGTACGAAGGTGTGAATGTCCGACCATAGTTGGTAAAAAGCGGGTAAGAAAAGGTTAAAATACCCGACTGTACACAATCAATAGCGGGAGCGGATGTGTTCGGCTACAAGAAGGTGTGAAAGTCCGACCATGGTTTGTAAAAAGCGGGTAAGAAAAGGTGCGAATGTCCAACAATGTATGATCAAAAGAGAGAGCGGAGGTTTTCGGATACAAGAAGGTTTGAATGTCCCACCATAGTTTGTAAAAAGCGGGTAAGAAAAGGTTCGAATGCCCGACTATACACAATCAATAGCGGGAGCGGATGTGTTCGGCTACAAGAAGGTGTGAAAGTCCGATCATGGTTTGTAAAAACCGGGAAGAAAAGGCTCGAAAGCCCGACTATACACCATCAAAAAGAAGGTTTGAATGTCCATCAATAATTGCTTTGAAACAAGAAAGTAAATTTTCGAATATCAAACCGTACATGATCATAAGCGGGAGAGGAGGTGTTCCGCTGTAAGACAGTGTGAATGTCCGACCATAGTTGGTAAAAAGCGGGTAAGAAAAGGTTAAAATACCCGACTGTACACAATCAATAGCGGGAGCGGAGTTGTTCGGCTACTAAAAGGTGTGAAAGTCCGACCCTGGTTTGTAAAAAGCGGGTAAGAAAAGGTTCGAATGCCCGAACATACACCATCAAAAGAGGGAGCGGAGGTGTTCCGCTGTAAGACGGTGTGAATGTCCGATCATAGTTGGTAAAAAGCGGGTAAGAAAAGGTTAAAATACCCGACTGTACACAATCAAAAGAGGGAGCGGAGTTGTTCAGCTAAGAGAAGGTGTGAAAGTCCGAAAATGGTTTGTAAAAAGCGGGTAAGAAAAGGTTCGTATGCCCGAATATACACTATCAAAACCGGAAGCGTAGGTGTTCGGCTGCAAGAAGGTGTGAACGTCCGACCAAAGTTTGTAAAAAAGCAGTTAAGAAAAGGTTCGAATATCTAACCAAACATAATCAAAAGCGGGAGCAGAGCTGTTCGACTGCAAGTAGGTGTGAATGTCAGAGAATAATTTGCAAAAAGCTGATGAAAAAGGGTGAGAAATCCCGACTATACACCATCAAATGCGGTAGCGGAGTTGTTCGGCTGTGAGTAGGTGTGATTCTCCAACCATAATTGCTGAAAAAAGTGTTAGAAAAGGTAAGAATGCCGGTCCATACATCATCAAAAGCGGGAGAGGTGGTGTTCGGCTGCAAGTAGGTGTGAATGTCCATTAATAATTGCTTTAAAACATGAAAGAAAATTTTCGAATATCAAACCTTACATGATCATTAGCGGGAGAGGAGGTGTTCAGCTGCAAGAAGATGTGAATATCCACCCATAATTACTGAAAAATGGGTAGGAAAAGATGCGAATGTCCAACCATAAATTATCAAAAGCAGGAGTGGAGTTGTTCAGCTACAAGAAGGTATGAAAGTCCAACCATGGTTTGTAAAAAGCGGGTAAGAGAAGGTTCGAATACCCGAATATATACCATCAAAAGCGGAAGCGGGGGTGTTCGGCTGCAAGAAGGTGTGAACGTCCGACCAAAGTTTGTAAAAAGCAGTTAAGAAAAGGTTTGAATACCCAACCGAACATAATCAAAAGCGGGAGCAGAGCTGTTCGACTGCAAGTAGGTGTGAATGTCAGATCATAATTGCTGAAAAATGTGATAGAAAAGACTAGAATGCCGGACAATACATCATGAAAAAAGCGGGAGAGATTGTTTTTCGGCTGCAAGTAGATGTGAATGTCCAGCCATAATTACTCACAAACGGGGGAAGAAAAGGTAGTATTTCCAGACCACACATGATCAAAACAGGGAGCGGAGGTTTTCGGCTGCAAGGTCTGAATGTCCAACCGTAATTTGTAAAAATCGGGGAAGAAAAGGCTCGAAAGCCCAACTATACACCATCAAAAGCGGGAGCAGAGGTGTTCAGGTGCAAGAAGGTCTGAATGTCCGACCAATAATTACTGAAAAATGGGTAAGAAAAGGTGCGAATGCCAAATCATACATCATCAAAAGCAGGAGCGGATGTGTTCGGCTACAAGAAGGTTTGAATGTCCAACCATAGTAAGTAATAGGTGGGTAAGAAAAGGCTCGAATGCCCGACTATACACCATCAAAAGCGGAAGCGGAGGTGTTCGGCTGCAAGACGGTGTGAACGTCCGACCAAAGTTTGTAAAAAGCATTAAGAAAATGTTCGAATATCCAACCAAACATAATCAAAAGCGGGAGCAGAGCTGTTCGACTGCAAGTAGGTGTGAATATCAGATCATAATTTGCAAAAAGCTGACGAGAAAGGGTGAGAATGCCCGACTATACACTATCAAATGTGGGAGCGGAGGTGTTCGTCTGTGAGTAGGTGTGAATGTCCGACCATAATTGCTGAAAAATGTGTTAGAAAAGGTAAGAATGCCGGACCATATATCATCAAAAGCGGGAGAGGTTGTGTTCGGCTGCAAGAAGGTGTGAATGTCCAGCCATAATTACTCACAAATGGGTAAGAAAAGGTACTATTGCCAGACCATATATGATCAAAACAGGGAGCGGAGGTGGTTCAGCTGCAAGAAGGTTTGAATGTCCGACTAAAGTTTGTAAAAAGCGGGTAAGACAAGGTGTGAATGCCCGACAATGTATGATCAAAAGAGGAGCGGAGGTTTTCGGCTGCAAGAAGGTCTGAATGTCCACCCATAATTACTGAAAAATGGGTAAGAAAAGGTGCGAAAGCCCAACCGCACATGATCATAAGTGGATGAGAAGGTAGTAAGTAGTGCAAGTAGGTGTGAATCTAAGATCATAATTTGTAAAAAGCGGGTAAGAAAAGGTAAGAATGCCCAACCATAAATTATCAAAAGCGGCAGCAGAGTTTCGGCTGGTATTTATCAATGTCTAGATAGATTTCAACAAAAAACAACGTTGTACTTTGCAGTAAAAGAAAGTGCAAATCAAAAGTTTTAGGAATCCAAGAATAAGCTTATTTTCATGAGTTCTGCACGATTTCGGATTTTATGTATAAAATGAATTTCTTCACGCAAACTAAGTTAACACTGCTTTGTCCTTCATATGTACCCATTTCTACATATATTTCAAGCATAAACTTCCTCATACTACCCTGAATGAGAAAGAGCCACACTTGTGATTAAGCCATACCTCCCTTTTGAGGAGTTCTGCATGATTTGGGATTTTATCTATAAAATTAATTCCTTCACTCAAACTATGTTAAAACGGCTTTTACCTTCATATTTATCAATGTCTCAATAGATTTAAGCAAAAAAACAACGTTGTACTTTGCAATAAAAGAAAGAGCAAATCAAAAGTTTTAGGAATCCGAGAATAAGCTTATTTTCATGAGTTCTGCACGATTTCGGATTTTATGTATAAAATTAATTCATTCACTTAAACCAAGTTAAAACTGCTTTTTCCTTCATATTTATCAATGTCTAGATCGACTTCAACAAAGAACAACATTGTATTTTGCAGTAGAAGAAAGAGCAAAACTGAAGGATCAGGAATCCGAGAATAAGCTTCTTTTCATACGTTCTGCATGATTTGGGATTTTATGTATAAAATGAATTCCTTCTCTCAAACTAAGTTAACACTGCTTTGTCCTTCATATGTACCCATTTCTACATATATTTCAAGCATAAACTTCCTCATACTACCCTGAATGAGAAAGAACCACACTTGTGATTAAGCCATACGCCCCTTTTGAGGAGTTCTGCATGATTTGGGATTTTTTTCTATAAAATCAATTCCTTCACTCAAACTATGTTAAAACGGCTTTTACCTTCATATTTATCAATGTCTCGATAGATTTAAACAAAAAAACAACGTTGTACTTTGCAGTAAAAGAAAGAGCCAATCAAAAGTTTTAGGAATCCGAGAATAAGCTTATTTTCATGAGTTCTGCACGATTTCGGATTTTATGTATAAAATGAATTCATTCACTCAAACCAAGTTAAAACTGCTTTTTCCTTCATATTTATCAATGTCTAGATCGACTTCAACAAAGAACAACACTGTATTTTGCAGTAGAAGAAAGAGCAACACTGAAGGATCAGGAATCCGAGAATAAGCTTATTTTCTTATGGGCAAGTGGGAACTGCTTTGTCCTTCATATTTATCAATGTGTAGATGGATTTCAACTTCTTCTACTGCATCTTCTTCACACCTTCTTGTAGCCGAACACTTCCGCTCCCGCTATTGATTGTGTACAGTCGGGTATTTTAACCTTTTCTTACCCGCTTTTTACCAACTATGGTCGGACATTCACACCGTCTTACAGCGGAACACCTCCGCTCCCGCTTTTTATGGTGTATAGTCGGGCATTCGAACCTTTTCTTACCCGCTATTTACAAACTATGGTAGGACATTCAAACCGTGTATCCGTAAACCTCCGCTCTCTCTTTTGATCATACATTTTCGGACATTCGCACCTTTTCTTACCCGCTTTTTACAAACCATGGTCGGACTGTCACACCTTCTTGTAGCCGAACACATCCGCTCCCACTATTGATTGTGTACAGTCGGGTATTTTAACCTTTTCTTACCCGCTTTTTAGCCAAACAACTCTGATCTTGCTTTTGATGATGTAAGGTTGGGCATTCAGACCTTGCTTCACCTGCTTTTCACCAAATATAGTCGGACATTCACACCTTCTTGCAGCCGAACACTTCCGCTCCACCTTTTAGTGTTCTATCACACCTTTTTTTTCACCGCATTTTATACATTTTGGTTGGAAATTTTCAACCAATTTCATCCGAAGACCTCTCCTCCCGCTTTTGTTAATATATTTGAACTTTAGTTTGACATTCAAACCTTCTTGCAGCTGAACCACCTCCGCTCCCTGTTTTGATCATATATGGTCTGGCAATACTACCTTTTCTTACCCGTTTGTGAGTAATTATGGCTGGACATTCACACCTACTTGCAGCCGAACACAACCTCTCTCGCTTTTGATGATGTATGGACCGGCATTTTTACCTTTTCTAACACATTTTTCAGCAATTATGGTCGGAGATTCACACCTACTCACAGCCGAACAACTCCGCTCCCGCATTTGATGATGTATAGTCGGGCATTCTCACCCTTTCTCATCAGCTTTTTGCAAATTATGATCTGACATTCACACCTACTTGCAGTCGAACAGCTCTGCTCCCGCTTTTGATTATGTTTGGTTGGATATTCGAACCTTTTCTTAACTTCTTTTTACATATTTTGGTTGGACGTTCACACCTTCTTGTAGCTGAACACTTCCACTCCTGCTTTTGATGATGTATGGTTGGGCATTCACACCTTTTTTTTGCCCATTTTTCAGGAATTATGGGTGGACATTCACACCTTGCAGCTGAACACCTCCTATCCCACTTATGATCATGTGCGGTTTGATTTTCGAAAAGTTTCTTTCATGTTTTCTAGCAATTATTGATGGACATGTAGACCTTCTTGCAGCTGAACACCTCCGCTCCCGCTTTTGATCATACATTGTCAGGCATTCGCACTTTGTCTTACCCACTTTTTACAAACTTTAGTCGAACAGTCACACCTTTTTGCAGCCGAACACCATCTCTACCGCTTTTGATGATGTATGGTCCAGCATTCTTACCTTTTCTAACACATTCTTCAGCAATTATGGTCGGACATTCACACCTACTCAGAGCCGAACACCTCCGCTCCCGCATTTGATGGTCTATAGTCGGGCATTCTACAGCGGAAAAGACTCATTCTTATGTTTGGTTAGATATTCGAACCTTTTCTTAACTGCTTTTTACAACCTTTGGTCGGACGTTCAGACCTTCTTGCAGCCGAACACCTCCGCTTCCGCTTTTGATGGTGTATATTCGGGCATACGAACCTTTTCTTACCCGCTTTTTACAAACCAAGGTCGGACTTTCACACCTTCTCTTAGCTGAACAACTCCGCTCCCTCTTTTGATTGTGTACAGTCGGGTAATTTAACCTTTTCTTACCCGCTTTTTACCAACTATTGTTGGACATTCACACCGTCTTACAGCGGAACACCTCCGCTCCCTCTTTTGATGGTGTATGTTCGGGCACTCGAACCTTTTCTTACCCGCTTTTTACAAACTATGGTCAGACATTCAAACCTTCTTGTAGCGGAACACATCCACTCCTGCTTTTGATGATGGGTATTCAAACCTACTTGTTGCCCGCTTTTCATTAATTATGGGTGGACATACACACCTTGTCGCAGCCAAACACCTCCGCTCCCTGTTTTGATCATGTATGATTGGACATTCGCACCTTTTCTCACCCGCTTTTTACTATGGTCGGCCATTCACAGCTTCCTCTCCACCATACTTGTATGGTGGGATATTCACACCCACTTGCATCCGAAGACCTCCGCCCCCACTTTTGTTGATATTTAGTCGGTCATTCGCAGCTTACCCGCTTTTGGCAAACTATGGCCTTCTTGCAGCCAAACACCTCTGATCTCGTTTTTGATGATGTAAGGTTGGGCATTCAGACCTTGCTTCACCTGCTTTTCACCAAATATAGTCGAACAGTCACACCTTCTTGCAGCCGAACACTTCTGCTCCACCTTTTAGTGTTCTATGGGGTATTCACACCTTTTTTTTCACCGCATTTTATTGATTATGGTTGGAAATTCTCACCCACTCTTATCCGAAGACCTCTCCTCCTGCTTTTGTTAATATATAGTCGGGCATTCAAACCTTTTCTTACCCGCTTTTTACAAATTATGGTCGAACATTCACACCTACTTGCAGCCGAACACCTCCGCTCCCGCTTTTGATGGTGTATAGTCGGGCTTTCGAGCCTTTTCTTCCCCGCTTTTTATAAACTTTAGTCAGACATTCACACCTTGCAGCTGAACCACCTCCGCTCCCTGTTTTGATAATGTATGGTCTGGCAATACTACCTTTTCTTACCGGTTTGTGAGTAATTATGGCTGGACATTCACACATACTTGCAGCCGAACACCACTTTTCCAGCTTTTGATGATGTATGGTCCGGCATTCTAGTCTTTTCTAACACATTTTTCAGCAATTATGGTTTGACATTCACACCTACTCACAGCCGAACACTTCCGCTCCCGCATTTGATGGTGTATAGTCGGGCATTCTCACCCTTTCTCATCAGCTTTTTGCAAATTATGATCTGACATTCACACCTACTTGCAGTCGAACAGCTCTGCTCCCGCTTTTGATTATGTTTGGTTGGATATTCGAAACTTTTCTTCACTGCTTTTTACAAACTTTGGTTGGACGTTCACACCTTCTTGCAGCCGAACACCTCCGCTTCCGCTTTTGATGGTGTATATTCGGGCATACGAACCTTTTCTTACCCGCTTTTTACAAACCAAGGTCGGACTTTCACACCTTCTCTTAGCTGAACAACTCCGCTCCCTCTTTTGATTGTGTACAGTCGGGTAATTTAACCTTTTCTTACCCGCTTTTTACCATCTATGGTCGGACATTCACACCGTCTTACAGCGGAACACCTCCGCTCCCTCTTTTGATGATGTATGGTTAGGCATTCGCACCTTCTCTTACCCATTTTTCAGTAATTATGGGTAGACATTCACACCTTCTTGCATTTGAACACCTCCTCTCCCGCTTATGATCATGTGCGGTTTGATTTTCGAAAATTCTCTTCCATGTTTTCTAGCAATTATTGATGGACATTCAGACCGTCTTGCAGCTGAACACCTCCGCTCCAGCTGTTGATGGTGTATAGTCGGGATTTCGAGCCTTTTCTTCCCCGATTTTTACAAATTATGGATGGACATTCAGACCTTCTTTCAGCCGAAAACCTCCGCTCCCTCTTTTGATCATACATTGTCGGGCATTCGCACCTTTTCTTACCAGCTTTTTACAATTCATGGTCGGACTTTCACACCTTTTAGTAGCGGAACAACTCTGCTCCCGCTATTGATTGTGTACAATAGGGTATTTTAACCTTTTCTTACCTGCTTTTTGCCAATTATGGTTGGACATTCACACCTTCTTACAGCGGAACACCTCCGCTCCCTCCTTTGATGGTGTATGTTCGGGCATTCGAACCTTTTCTTACCCGCTTTTTACAAACTATGGTCAGACATTCAAACCTTCTTGTAGCCGAACACATCCACTCCTGCTTTTGATGATGGGTATTCAAACCTACTTGTTGCCCGCTTTTCATTAATTATGGGTGGACATACACACCTTGTCGCAGCCAAACACCTCCGCTCCCTGTTAGGATCATGTATGGTTGGGCATTCGTACCTTTTCTTACCCATTTTGCAGTAATTATGGGTGGACATTCACACCTTCATGCATTTGAACACCTCCTCTCCCGCTTATGATCATGTGCGGTTTGATTTTCGAAAATTCTCTTCCATGTTTTCTAGCAATTATTGATGGACATTCAGACCTTCTTGCAGCTGAACACCTCCGCTCCAGCTGTTGATGGTGTATAGTCGGGCTTTCGAGCCTTTTCTTCCCAGATTTTTACAAAATATGGATGGACATTCAGACCTTGTTTCAGCCGAAAACCTCCGCTCCCTCCTTTGATCATACATTGTCGGGCATTCGCACCTTTTCTTACCCGCTTTTTACAAACCATGGTCGGACTTTCACACCTTTTAGTAGCGGAACAACTCTGCTCCCGCTATTGATTGTGTACAATCGGGTATTTTAACCTTTTCTTACCTCCTTTTTGCCAACTATGGTCGGACATTCACACCTTCTTACAGCGGAACACGGAACACCTCCGCTCCCTCCTTTGATGGTGTATGTTCGGGCATTCGAACCTTTTCTTACCCGCTTTTTACAAACTATGGTCAGACATTCACACCTTCTTGCAGCCGAACACTTCCGCTCTACCTTTTAGTGTTCTATGGGGTATTCACACCTTTTTTTTCACCGCATTTTATAGATTATGGTTGTAAATTCTCACCCACTCTTATCCGAAGACCTCTCCTCCTGCTTTGGTTAATATATAGTCGGGCATTCGAACCTTTTCTTACCCGCTTTTTACAAATTATGGTCGAACATTCACACCTACTTGCAGCCGAACACCTCCGCTCCCGCTTTTGATGGTGTATAGTCGGGCTTTCGAGCCTTTTCTTCCCCGGTTTTTACAAATTATGGTTGGACATTCAGACCTTGCAGCCGAAAACCTCCGCTCCCTCTTTTGATCATACATCGTCAGGCATTCGCACCTACTTGCAGCCGAATACTTCCGCTCCACCTTTTAGTGATGTATGGTTGGCATTTGCACCTTTTCTTACCCTTTCTTACCCTACTGATTGCTTAAGATTAAGTTGTTTTTTCTCAAACTACAACATTTTTTTAATTGTTGAAACTTGATTTGAAGTGGATAAATAAGGAGGACAAACAGTTTTGAGTCAGGCTGATAGAAGGAATTAATTTTATAGCAAAATCTGTATTTCGTCATATGTCGAGAGATGCTTATTGCTGAAGAAGTACAAAGTACAACGTTGTTTATCGTTGAAACTTGATTAGACATGAATAAATATGAAGGACAAAGCAGTCTTAACTTGGTTAGAGTTAAGGTTTTATAGGAGAATCCGAATTCGTGCATAACTCGTAAAATAGAGCTTATTTTCGGATTCCTGAAGAATGAGTCTGGTTCTTTCTCATAATACAAAGTTTGTTGTTTATTGTTGAAACTTCATCAGAAGTGAAGAAATAAATGAATGCCTATCAACAAATGTGGGATCTAAACTCTAGTGCTTCCTCTAAAATTTCTCAATTCAGAAATGTGTGTGTGTAAGTTACAACACCCGTGACACCAAAACGGCTTTCTTTTCTCTCTTTTCTCTACACTCTGCACTGTGAGAACACACACCAAATCAGAAAGGCTTTTTTCTCTCTTTTCTACATTATGGACTGTGGGGACACAAAACCGCTCTCTCTTTTTTTTTTTTGATTGTGTGCCAGGGCGTTGTCTCACGTATTAGATTATGCTTACGATACGAATGGGTTTATCAGTCACATCAGAATCCATACATACTGATCCTCCCGTAATAAAATGGTCGGATCTTATCAAACACACTTTGTTTCTTGTGACAATCAAGTCAGCGAAACAGCGTATACACGTCAAGACACTGAATCAAGTTTGCCACAAGAACTCATAAGTTTGGCAGTATTGCTCTGCCGTCAGCAATCATACACCCATTTTATTTTCGTGAGACATGTGCAGGCACCTGTTCATCTACTGTTCTATCACTATGAATTAGTTTATCTATTATCAATAAGGATACTTCTACAACTACTATCAAAGTATGTCCAGACTTCTTATGTTGTCAGTTGCTATATATGAATAAGTGGGTAGCTACTGACAAGCATTAAGCATGTCACACAGCCCAAACATATAACATTTCAGGACACACCACACAGTTAACAACCACCGTGAAGTGTCAAAGCCCAAACATGTAACATTCAACAGGACACTTACACAAGACATTCTAATCAAACAGTCAGACAACATACAAGAACATATACCCCAGCCGGCATTGCTCCCTGCCTATTTTCCTACAGCTCACTATGTGTGCGCACACCTTTATTCACAAACTCTTCAACTTATACTCTTTTACCAAAGCTGCTACAGCTCGATTGGCCGAATACCCTTAGATCCTATTTCGGTGAATTTGACATCTGCCTTACATGTAACAGATTAGCGGTTTAGCAGTTTTAATTTAGTTTGAGTGAAGGAATTCATTTTATAGCAAAATCCGAAATCGTGAAGAACTCATGAAAGTAAGCTTATTCTCGGATTCCTGAAACTTTAGATTTGCTCTTTCTTTTACTGCAAAGTACAACGTTGTTTTTTTTTTGTTTAAATCTTTCTAGACATGGTAAATATGAAGGACAAAGCAGTTTTAACATAGTTTGAGTGAAGGAATTCATTTTATAGATAAAATCCCAAGAGTCTGCTGAGAAAAGAGAGTGAATGCGAAGTAGACTTTAACACGGCTCTGGGAGCGAGCCGAGTGTGGGCTAACCGGGAGAATTGCTTGAAAGAAACGCGACACCGAATGAGCGGTCAGAACAAAGCCTCAATACGGTGTTCCCGTGGTGTTTTTGTTGCTGCCTTGTCGATTGCACAGGGGCAAGCGTTTCAACCAAGCAACGCTCACCATGGGGAAGGTGGCTATGGCAACTAGCCTGATGCCCTGCTCCCGCAGTGACGGATAATCGTACTCTGGTTTCTCTTCATAACATACAAGTCTTTCGCCTTTTACTAAAGACTTTCGTGGAGAGCAGCACTAATGAGTTGTTTCTATTTTTGGCAGGCTTTACCTTTGCGGGTGAAGCCCTTTCTGTCTGTGCAAAAGAAATCTTGTTACTGTGCAGAGTGACTTCTCTGAGTAGAGTCGCCTTACTTGTTGCGATTGTGCCGATGTTCGAAGCTGGAGTGCAAAGTTGTTGCTTGAATGGTGCTTGCTGGAGCATGCGGGAGTGCAAAGTTATACCATTTAAAAGGGCTGAAGAGTGCTCAGTGCAGCGGGTGGGCGGAGGTGCAACGTGACACTCTGGCCACCTATGGCCATAAAAAGAACACTGCTACAAGTGCGCATTGTGCCAGCAAGGGCCCTCGGACCTGAAACAGTGGACAGTTATCGCTTCTCGGCCTTTTGGCTAAGATCAAGTGTAGTATCTGTTCTTATCAGTTTAATGTGTCCTCTATACGAGGACTACATATTAAATGGATTTTTAAGAATAGGAGTTGAAAAAGAAGCTTGCTCCGTTCACTCCAAGCATCGACCCAGTACTGCAGTGCCGCTGGGAACGGTGCGCTCTTCTCTGCTCTTGTGAAAAAGCAAACAGCGGTGCAGGATGGAAGTTTCAGGGAGCCCAAGATGAAACTTTCTTTTAATCTGCTGAGAAAAGAGAGTGAATGCGAAGTAGACTTTAACACAGCTCTGGAAGCGAGCCGAGTGTGGGCTAACCGGGAGAATTGCTTGAAAGAAACGCGACACCGAATGAGTGGTCAGAACAAAGCCTCAATACGGTGTTCCCGTGGTGTTTGTGGCTGCCTTGTCTTTTGCACAGAGTAAAAGACAAGGCAGCCATCGAATAGGGCCCGATTGTTCCTACTTGGTCAGCCGAGGAGCAAGGGGGGGGAGCAAGCGTCTCAACCAAGCAAATCCCACCAAGTAGGAACAATCGGGCCCTATTCGATTGCTGCAACACCTGAAAGAGATATTGATGCGAGACCCGATCAAAAGCTTTTTCAAAGTCTAAATTTAAGATGACAAGCCGGGTGTTTCTGTCTCTAGCGTAATCAATGATGTCTCGAATCAGTACGAGGCTGTCGGTGAGTTGTCTCTCTGAGATGGCACAAGCCTGGTCTGGGTGAATTACCTCCTCTAAAACAGAGGACATCCGTGTCGTTAAAACCTTGCTAAAAAGTTTACAGTCAAAGTTTAAAAGTGTGATGGGCCTCCAATTCTTTAGGTCAGTCTTATCATTTTTATCAAAAGTGAAGAAATAAATGAATGCCTATCAACAAATGTTGGATCTAAACTCTAGTGCTTCCTCTAAAATAATTTCCTTTCTCAATTTAGAAATGTGTGTGTGTAAGTCACAACACCCGTGACACCAAAACGGCTTTCTTTTCTCTACACTCTGCACTGTGAGCACACACACCAAATCAGAAAGGCTTTTTTCTCTCTTTTCTACATTATGGACTGTGGGGACACAAAACCGCTCTCTCTTTTTTTTTTTATCGTGTGCCAGGGCGTTGTCTCACGTATTAGATTGTGCTTAAGATACGAATGGGTTTTATCAGTCACATCAGAATCCATACATACTGATCCTCCCGTAATAAAATGGTCGGATCTTATCAAACACACTTTGTTTCTTGTGACAATCAAGTCAGCGAAACAGCGTATACACGTCAAGACACTGAATCAAGTTTGCCACAAGAACTCATAAGTTTGGCAGTATTGCTCTGCCGTCAGCAATCATACATCAATTTTATTTTCGTGAGACATGTGCAGGCACCTGTTCATCTACTGTTCTATCACTATGAATTAGTTTATCTATTATCAATAAGGATACTTCTACAACTACTCTATCAAAGTATGTCCGGACTTCTTACGTTGTCAGTTGCTATATATGAATAAGTGGGTAGCTACTGAGAAGCATTAAGCATGTCACACAGCCCAAACATATAACATTTCAGGACACACCACACAGTTAACAACCACAGTGAAGCGTGTCAAAGCCCAAACATGTAATATTCAACAGGACACTTACACAACACATTCAAATCAAACAGTCAGACAACATACAAGAACATATACCCCAGTCGGCATTGCTCCCTGCCTATTTTCCTACAGCTCACCATGTGTGCGCACACCTTTATTCACAAACTCTTCAACTTATACTCTTTTACCGAAGCTGCTACAGCTCGATTGGCCGAATACCGAATAATCCTAATTCGGTGAATTTGACATCTGCCTTACATGTAACAGATTAGCGGTTTAGCAGTTTTAATTTAGTTTGAGTGAAGGAATTCATTTTATAGCAAAATCCGAAATCGTGAAGAACTCATGAAAGTAAGCTTATTCTCGGATTCCTGAAACTTTAGATTTGCTATTTCTTTTACTGCAAAGTACAACGTTGGTTTTTTTGTTTAAATCTTTCAAGACATGGTAAATATGAAGGACAAAGCAGTTTTAACATAGTTTGAGTGAAGGAATTCATTTTATTGATAAAATCCCAAAAGTCTGCTGAGAAAAGAGAGTGAATGCGAAGTAGACTTTAACACGGCTCTGGGAGCGAGCCGAGTGCGGGCTAACCGGGAGAATTGCTTGAAAGAAACGCGACACCGAATGAGCGGTCAGAACAAAGCCTCAATACGGTTTTCCCGTGGTGTTTTTGTTGCTGCCTTGTCTTTTGCACAGAGTAAAAGACAAGGCAGCCATCGAATAGGGCCCGATTGTTCCTACTTGGTCAGCCGAGGAGCAAGGGGGGGGGGGGGAGCAAGCGTCTCAACCAAGCAAAGCTCACCATGGGGAAGGTGGCTATGCCAACTAGCCTGATGCCCTGCTCCCGCAGTGACGGATAATCGTACTCTGGTTTCTCTTCATAACGTACAAGTCTTTCGCCTTTTACTAAAGACTTCTGTGGAGAGCAGCACTAATGAGTTGTTTCTATTTTTGGCAGTCTTTACCTTTGCGGGTGAAGCCCTTTCTGTCTGTGCAAAAGAAATCTTGTTACTGTGCAGAGTGACTTCTCTGAGTAGAGTCGCCTTACTTGTTGCGACTGTGCCGATGTTCGAAGCTGGAGTGCAAAGTTGTTGCTTGAATGGTGCTTGCTGGAGCGTGCGGGAGTGCAAAGTTATACCATTTAAAAGGGCTGAAGAGTGCTCAGTGCAGCAGGTGGGCGGAGGTGCAAAGTGACACTCTGGCCACCTATGGCCATAAAAAGAACAGGGGTGTTAGCGGACAAGTGCGCATTGTGCCAGGAAGGGCCCTCGGACGTGAACCAGTGGACAGTTGTCGCTTCTCGGCCTTTTGGCTAAGATCAAGTGTAGTATCTGTTCTTATCAGTTTAATATCTGATATGTCCTCTATACGAGGACTACATATTAAATGGATTTTTAGCAATAGGAGTTGAAAAAGTAGCTTGCTCCGTTCACTCCAAGCATTGACCCCGTACTGCAGTGCCGCTGGGAACGGTGCGCTCTTCTCTACTCTTGTGAAAAAGCAAACAGCGGTGCAGGATGCAAGTTTCAGGGAGCCCAAGATGAAACTTTCTTTTAGTCTGCTGAGAAAAGAGAGTGAATGCGAAGTAGACTTTAACACGGCTCTGGGAGCGAGTCGAGTGCGTTCTAACCGGGAGAATTGCTTGAAAGAAACGCCATACCAAATGAGCGGTCAGAACAAAGCCTCAATACGGTGTTCCCGTTGTGTTTTTGTTGCTGCCGCTGTTTGCTTTTTCACAAGAGCGCACCTGTTGAGGGGGGGCCTGGGGGGGCCTGGGTGATGGTGGGTCTCAGGCCCGGGCTGCTGCGACTGGTGTGACCGGGTGGTTTGTTTGTTTGTTTTTTGTTGTTGTTTGTTTGTTTTTTGTAGAGGTCCTCCGGAGTGGGGTTGGGTTGAGTGGGGTGGGGCGGGATGGGTACCTTCTGGGGGTACAGTAGCTCCCAGAATATGGTCGCTGCAGGCCCCGAGCCTGGTGGACGTCAGGCCCTCCTGTCCTGTGTTGGCTCCCTTTTAAAAAGTACAGAACTTAGAACAGGTCTAGTCCCTGGCTTTCGGCAGAACTGTCTTCTTTACTTTTTTTTTTTTTCCCCTTATCGTGTTCAGCATTATGGCAGCAGAATTGTAGTCTGAATACCTTTGATGCCAAACAGATTTGCTTTGCCAAGGGAAGTTTTATAAATGTAAAGCTCCCCTTGATGCCCATTTATTTATTTCTGTTTACAATATATGACATGTAATAGAACTGAACCGGACCGGGGGACAAGGAAAGAAGAAGAGGAAAGAAGAGAAAAACAGAACATACATCGCATACAACACAGCTGTGGATATAGATGACCTGAGACGACATGATAATACATCAACTGCTTAGCGACCATGCTACTGGACTAATGAATGTGGTTGTGTGTGTGTGAGAACATGCAACACCCATGGCACAGGACCTACATGATAACCGTGCTTAGTTATGAGTGTATAAGCGTACAGGGCCACAATCCACAGCCCCCCCAAGCAATCAGAAGCAGGCAGAGAGGGCCACAAGACCCAGGCCACCAGCAGCCCCCACAGAGCACAGAACCCAGGAAGCCCACCGCAGGGGCAACCACGCATCCACCCAGAAGACTGCAGAGGAAGCCCCCGGAAAGAGCCCCCATAAGCATAGGGCAGAGGCCCTCCGGGAGCCAGGGGCAATAGCCCACCGACGTCGCCAGGCCCCAGCCGCCCAGACATGGGCCATGCACTGGATCCGGGCCCCAGGAGCCCGAGCGCCCCCAAACCCCCCGACAGAGGCCCCACCCAATACCCAGGAGGGCCAAGCGCCCCAGACAGCCACACAGTGGGTCAGCGCCTGCCCCAGCACCCCTGGCCAAGTGCCCTGGGAGTCAAGACGTGCCCACAGGTGGGTGAAGTCGCGAGCAGCGGAGAGAGGCCACGCCGCCCCCCCCCATCGGGAGAAGCACAGGCAGGCCAGGCGACAGCAAGTCCAAGATCCAGGCCCAATCATTACCACACACACTTTCATGTCCCATACATCCACACGTCCTCCCTCCCTCGACTCCGCTGGGGTGTAGTGCAGCGGGCACACCAGGGGGCCAGCAGCCCCCCAGCCACCACAGACCCCAAACCAGCAGAACAATTAATTAATCCTCCTGGCCCCTCCCGCCCCGAGCAGCAACCAGGAAGCAGGGGTGTGCGAAGAAGACCCCTCCCCTCACCCTTCTGGCTCTTCAATATTTTCTAATAGTGAGCAATTAAAATTGAGGGGCAGCCAAACTTGTAGAACTGGGAGCGTGGCCCTCTGGGCAGCCTACATACCCAAAGAGCCCCGCCCACCAGATGCCACTCAGTGTAACCACCCCCCAAGACCTAATGTGTGTGTGTGAGTGTGTTTGATAAGTAGTAATGTCTAAGGTGTAATTAAAACAGGGGTGGGAACTGCAGAGTGCAACTACTGCAGAGTCCACTACACCCCACCGAACACACACGCCCCCAAAACCCTTCATGTGTGAGTGTGTGCTGTGTACAGGAGCCAGAAGGGAGAATGGGGATATACACTGGGGGCAGCCAGGGACTGGCTGCAATAGGCATCCCCGCTACCAGGGAGCCAACACAGGACAGGAGGGCCTGATGTCCACCAGGCTCGGGGCCTGCAGCGACCATATTCTGGGAGCTACTGTACCCCCAGAAGGTACCCATCCCGCCCCACCCCACTCAACCCAACCCCACTCCGGAGGACCTCTACAAAAAACAAACAAACAACAACAAAAAACAAACAAACAAACCACCCGGTCACACCAGTCGCAGCAGCCCGGGCCTGAGACCCACCATCACCCAGGCCCCCCAAGAGCCCCCCTCAACAGGTGCGCTCTTGTGAAAAAGCAAACAGCGGCAGCAACAAAAACACAACGGGAACACCGTATTGAGGCTTTGTTCTGACCGCTCATTTGGTATGGCGTTTCTTTCAAGCAATTCTCCCGGTTAGCCGACACTCGGCTCGCTCCCATAGCCGGGTTAAAGTCTACATCGCATTCACTCTCTTTTCTCAGCAGACTAAAAGAAAGTTTCATCTTGGGCTCCCTGAAACTTGCATCCTGCACCGCTGTTTGCTTTTTCACAAGAGTAGAGAAGAGCGCACCGTTCCCAGCGGCACTGCAGTACGGGGTCAATGCTTGGAGTGAACGGAGCAAGCTACTTTTTCAACTCCTATTGCTAAAAATCCATTTAATATGTAGTCCTCGTATAGAGGACATATCAGATATTAAACTGATAAGAACAGATACTACACTTGATCTTAGCCAAAAGGTCGAGAAGCGACAACTGTCCACTGGTTCACGTCCGAGGGCCCTTCCTGGCACAATGCGCACTTGTCCGCTAACACCCCTGTTCTTTTTATGGCCATAGGTGGCCAGAGTGTCACTTTGCACCTCCGCCCACCCGCTGCACTGAGCACTCTTCAGCCCTTTTAAATGGTATAACTTTGCACTCCCGCACGCTCCAGCAAGCACCATTCAAGCAACAACTTTGCACTCCAGCTTCGAACATCGGCACAGTCGCAACAAGTAAGGCGACTCTACTCAGAGAAGTCACTCTGCACAGTAACAAGATTTCTTTTGCACAGACAGAAAGGGCTTCACCCGCAAAGGTAAAGCCTGCCAAAAATAGAAACAACTCATTAGTGCTGCTCTCCACAGAAGTCTTTAGCAAAAGGTGAAAGACTTGTACGTTATGAAGAGAAACCAGAGTACTATTATCCGTCACTGCGGGAGCAGGGCATCAGGCTAGTTGGCATAGCCACCTTCCCCATGGTGAGCTTTGCTTGGTTGAAACGCTTGCCCCCCACCCCCCCCCCCCCCCCCCCTTGCTCCTCGGCTGACCAAGTAGGAACAATCGGGCCCTATTCGATGGCTGCCTTGTCTTTTACTCTGTGCAAAAGACAAGGCAGCAACAAAAACACCACGGGAAAACCGTATTGAGGCTTTGTTCTGACCGCTCATTCGGTGTCGCGTTTCTTTCAAGCAATTCTCCCGGTTAGCCCGCACTCGGCTCGCTCCCAGAGCCGTGTTAAAGTCTACTTTGCATTCACTCTCTTTTCTCAGCAGACTCTTGGGATTTTATCAATAAAATGAATTCCTTCACTCAAACTATGTTAAAACTGCTTTGTCCTTCATATTTACCATGTCTTGAAAGATTTAAACAAAAAAACCAACGTTGTACTTTGCAGTAAAAGAAATAGCAAATCTAAAGTTTCAGGAATCCGAGAATAAGCTTACTTTCATGAGTTCTTCACGATTTCGGATTTTGCTATAAAATGAATTCCTTCACTCAAACTAAATTAAAACTGCTAAACCGCTAATCTGTTACATGTAAGGCAGATGTCAAATTCACCGAATTAGGATTATTCGGTATTCGGCCAATCGAGCTGTAGCAGCTTCGGTAAAAGAGTATAAGTTGAAGAGTTTGTGAATAAAGGTGTGCGCACACATAGTGAGCTGTAGGAAAATAGGCAGGGAGCAATGCCGACTGGGGTATATGTTCTTGTATGTTGTCTGACTGTTTGATTTGAATGTGTTGTGTAAGTGTCCTGTTGAATGTTACATGTTTGGGCTTTGACACTTCACGGTGGTTGTTAACTGTGTGGTGTGTCCTGAAATGTTATATGTTTGGGCTGTGTGACATGCTTAATGCTTGTCAGTAGCTACCCACTTATTCATATATAGCAACTGACAACATAAGAAGTCGGGACATACTTTGATAGTAGTTGTAGAAGTATCCTTATTGATAATAGATAAACTAATTCATAGTGATAGAACAGTAGATGAACAGGTGCCTGAACATGTCTCACGAAAATAAAATGGGTGTATGATTGCTGACGGCAGAGCAATACTGCCAAACTTATGAGTTCTTGTGGCAAACTTGATTCAGTGTCTTGACGTGTATACGCTGTTTCGCTGACTTGATTGTCACAAGAAACAAAGTGTGTTTGATAAGATCCGACCATTTTATTACGGGAGGATCAGTATGTATGGATTCTGATGTGACTGATAAACCCATTCGTATCGTAAGCATAATCTAATACGTGAGACAACGCCCTGGCACACAATAAAAAAAAAAAAGAGAGAGCGGTTTTGTGTCCCCACAGTCCATAATGTAGAAAAGAGAGAAAAAAGCCTTTCTGATTTGGTGTGTGTTCTCACAGTGCAGAGTGTAGAGAAAAGAGAGAAAAAGAAAGCCGTTTTGGTGTCACGGGTGTTGTAACTTACACACACACATTTCTGAATTGAGAAAGGAAATTATTTTAGAGGAAGCACTAGAGTTTAGATCCCACATTTGTTGATAGGCATTCATTTATTTCTTCACTTCTGATGAAGTTTCAACAATAAACAACAAACTTTGTATTATGAGAAAGAACCAGACTCATTCTTCAGGAATCCGAAAATAAGCTCTATTTTACGAGTTATGCACGAATTCGGATTCTCCTATAAAACCTTAACTCTAACCAAGTTAAGACTGCTTTGTCCTTCATATTTATTCATGTCTAATCAAGTTTCAACGATAAACAACGTTGTACTTTGTACTTCTTCAGCAATAAGCATCTCTCGACATATGACGAAATACAGATTTTGCTATAAAATTAATTCCTTCTATCAGCCTGACTCAAAACTGTTTGTCCTCCTTATTTATCCACTTCAAATCAAGTTTCAACAATTAAAAAAATGTTGTAGTTTGAGAAAAAACAACTTAATCTTAAGCAATCAGTAGGGTAAGAAAGGGTAAGAAAAGGTGCAAATGCCAACCATACATCACTAAAAGGTGGAGCGGAAGTATTCGGCTGCAAGTAGGTGCGAATGCCTGACAATGTATGATCAAAAGAGGGAGCGGAGGTTTTCGGCTGCAAGGTCTGAATGTCCAACCATAATTTGTAAAAACCGGGGAAGAAAAGGCTCGAAAGCCCGACTATACACCATCAAAAGCGGGAGCGGAGGTGTTCGGCTGCAAGTAGGTGTGAATGTTCGACCATAATTTGTAAAAAGCGGGTAAGAAAAGGTTCGAATGCCCGACTATATATTAACCAAAGCAGGAGGAGAGGTCTTCGGATAAGAGTGGGTGAGAATTTACAACCATAATCTATAAAATGCGGTGAAAAAAAAGGTGTGAATACCCCATAGAACACTAAAAGGTAGAGCGGAAGTGTTCGGCTGCAAGAAGGTGTGAATGTCTGACCATAGTTTGTAAAAAGCGGGTAAGAAAAGGTTCGAATGCCCGAACATACACCATCAAAGGAGGGAGCGGAGGTGTTCCGCTGTAAGAAGGTGTGAATGTCCAACCATAGTTGGCAAAAAGCAGGTAAGAAAAGGTTAAAATACCCGAATGTACACAATCAATAGCGGGAGCAGAGTTGTTCCGCTACTAAAAGGTGTGAAAGTCCGACCATGGTTTGTAAAAAGCGGGTAAGAAAAGGTGCGAATGCCCGACAATGTATGATTAAAAGAGGGAGCGGAGGTTTTCGGCTGAAACAAGGTCTGAATGTCCATCCATATTTTGTAAAAATCTGGGAAGAAAAGGCTCGAAAGCCCGACTATACACCATCAACAGCTGGAGCGGAGGTGTTCAGCTGCAAGAAGGTCTGAATGTCCATCAATAATTGCTAGAAAACATGGAAGAGAATTTTCGAATATCAAACCGCACATGATCATAAGCGGGAGAGGAGGTGTTCAAATGCAAGAAGGTGTGAATGTCCACCCATAATTACTGCAAAATGGGTAAGAAAAGGTACGAATGCCCAACCATACATGATCCTAACAGGGAGCGGAGGTGTTTGGCTGCGACAAGGTGTGTTTGTCCACCCATAATTAATGAAAAGCGGGCAACAAGTAGGTTTGAATACCCATCATCAAAAGCAGGAGTGGATGTGTTCGGCTACAAGAAGGTTTGAATGTCTGACCATAGTTTGTAAAAAGCGGGTAAGAAAAGGTTCGAATGCCCGAACATACACCATCAAAGGAGGGAGCGGAGGTGTTCCGCTGTAAGAAGGTGGGAATGTCTAACAGTAATTGGCAAAAAGCGGGTAAGAAAAGGTTAAAATACCCTATTGTACACAATCAATAGCGGGAGCAGAGTTGTTCCGCTACTAAAAGGTGTCAAAGTCCAACCATGAATTGAAAAAGCAGGTAAGAAAAGGTGCGAATGCCCGACAATGTATGATCAAAAGAGGGAGCGGAGGTTTTCAGCTGAAAGAAGGTCTGAATGTCCATCCATAATTTGTAAAAATCGGGGAAGAAAAGGCTCGAAAGCCCGACTATACACCATCAACAGCTGGAGCGGAGGTGTTCAGCTGCAAGAAGGTCTGAATGTCCATCAATAATTGCTAGAAAACATGGAAGAGAATTTTCGAATATCAAACCGCACATGATCATAAGCGGGAGAGGAGGTGTTAAAATGCAAAAAGGTGTGAATGTCCACCCATAATTACTGCAAAATGGGTAAGAAAAGGTACGAATGCCCAACCATACATCATCAAAAGCAGGAGTGGATGTGTTCGGCTACAAGAAGGTTTTAATGTCCGACCATAGTTTGTAAAAAGCGGGTAAGAAAAGGTTCGAATGCCCGAACATACACCATCAAAAGAGGGAGCGGAGGTGTTCCACTGTAAGAAGGTATGAATGTCTGACCATAGTTGGTAAAAAGCGGGTAAGAAAAGGTGAAAATACCCAACTGTACACAATCAATAGCGGGAGCGGAGTTGTTCGGCTACTAAAAGGTGTGAAAGTCCAACCCTGGTTTGTAAAAAGCGGGTAAGAGAAGGTGCGAATGCCCGACAATGTATGATCAAAAGAGGGAGCGGAGGTTTTCGGCTGCAAGAAGGTCTGAATGTCCAACAATAATTTTGTAAAAACCGGGGAAGAAAAGGCTCGAAAGCCCGACTATACATCATCAAAAGCGGGAGCGGAGGTGTTCAGCTGCAAGAAGGTCTGAATGTCCATCAATAATTGCTAGAAAACATGAAAGAAAATTTTCGAATATCAAAGCACACATCATCATAAGCGGGAGAGGAGGTGTTCAGCTGCAAGAAGGTGTGAATGTCCGACCATAGTTTGTAAAAAATGGGTAAGAAAAGGTGCGAATGCTCAACCATACATCATCAAAAGCAGGAGTGGATGTGTTCGGCTAAAAGAAGTTTTGAATGTCCGACCATAGTTCGTAAAATGCGGGTAAGAAAAGGTTCGAATGCCCGAACATACACCATCAAAAGAGGGAGCGGAGAAGGTAGTAAGTAGTGCAAGTAGGTGTGAATCTAAGATCATAATTTGTAAAAAGCGGGTAAGAAAAGGTAAGAATGCCCAACCATAAATTATCAAAAGCGGCAGCAGAGTTTCGGCTGGTATTTATCAATGTCTAGATAGATTTCAACAAAAAACAACGTTGTACTTTGCAGTAAAAGAAAGTGCAAATCAAAAGTTTTAGGAATCCGAGAATAAGCTTATTTTCATGAGTTCTGCACGATTTCGGATTTTATGTATAAAATGAATTTCTTCACGCAAACTAAGTTAACACTGCTTTGTCCTTCATATGTACCCATTTCTACATATATTTCAAGCATAAACTTCCTCATACTACCCTGAATGAGAAAGAGCCACACTTGTGATTAAGCCATACCTCCCTTTTGAGGAGTTCTGCATGATTTGGGATTTTATCTATAAAATTAATTCCTTCACTCAAACTATGTTAAAACGGCTTTTACCTTCATATTTATCAATGTCTCAATAGATTTAAACAAAAAAACAACGTTGTACTTTGCAATAAAAGAAAGAGCAAATCAAAAGTTTTAGGAATCCGAGAATAAGCTTATTTTCATGAGTTCTGCACGATTTCGGATTTTATGTATAAAATGAATTCATTCACTCAAACCAAGTAAAAACTGCTTTTTCCTTCATATTTATCAATGTCTAGATCGACTTCAACAAAGAACAACATTGTATTTTGCAGTAGAAGAAAGAGCAAAACTGAAGGATCAGGAATCCGAGAATAAGCTTCTTTTCATACGTTCTGCATGATTTGGGATTTTATGTTTAAATCTTTCAAGACATGGTAAATATGAAGGACAAAGCAGTTTTAACATAGTTTGAGTGAAGGAATTCATTTTATTGATAAAATCCCAAGAGTCTGCTGAGAAAAGAGAGTGAATGCAAAGTAGACTTTAACACGGCTCTGGGAGCGAGCCGAGTGCGGGCTAACCGGGAGAATTGCTTGAAAGAAACGCGACACCGAATGAGCGGTCAGAACAAAGCCTCAATACGGTTTTCCCGTGGTGTTTTTGTTGCTGCCTTGTCTTTTGCACAGAGTAAAAGACAAGGCAGCCATCGAATAGGGCCCGATTGTTCCTACTTGGTCAGCCGAGGAGCAAGGGGGGGGGGGGGGGGGGGGCAAGCGTTTCAACCAAGCAAAGCTCACCATGGGGAAGGTGGCTATGCCAACTAGCCTGATGCCCTGCTCCCGCAGTGACGGATAATAGTACTCTGGTTTCTCTTCATAACGTACAAGTCTTTCACCTTTTGCTAAAGACTTCTGTGGAGAGCAGCACTAATGAGTTGTTTCTATTTTTGGCAGGCTTTACCTTTGCGGGTGAAGCCCTTTCTGTCTGTGCAAAAGAAATCTTGTTACTGTGCAGAGTGACTTCTCTGAGTAGAGTCGCCTTACTTGTTGCGACTGTGCCGATGTTCGAAGCTGGAGTGCAAAGTTGTTGCTTGAATGGTGCTTGCTGGAGCGTGCGGGAGTGCAAAGTTATACCATTTAAAAGGGCTGAAGAGTGCTCAGTGCAGCGGGTGGGCGGAGGTGCAAAGTGACACTCTGGCCACCTATGGCCATAAAAAGAACAGGGGTGTTAGCGGACAAGTGCGCATTGTGCCAGGAAGGGCCCTCGGACGTGAACCAGTGGACAGTTGTCGCTTCTCGACCTTTTGGCTAAGATCAAGTGTAGTATCTGTTCTTATCAGTTTAATATCTGATATGTCCTCTATACGAGGACTACATATTAAATGGATTTTTAGCAATAGGAGTTGAAAAAGTAGCTTGCTCCGTTCACTCCAAGCATTGACCCCGTACTGCAGTGCCGCTGGGAACGGTGCGCTCTTCTCTACTCTTGTGAAAAAGCAAACAGCGGTGCAGGATGCAAGTTTCAGGGAGCCCAAGATGAAACTTTCTAGATAGATTTTTACAAACCATGGTCGGACTTTCACACCTTTTAGTAGCCGAACAACTCCGCTCCCGCTATTGATTGTGTACAGTCGGGAATTTTAACCTTTTCTTACCCGCTTTTTACCAACTATGGTCGGACATTCACACCTTCTTACAGCAGAACACCTCCGCTCCCTGTTTTGATTATGTATGGTTTGACATTCGCACCTTCTCTCACCCGCCTTTTACTATGGTCGGCCATTCACAGCTTCCTCTCCACCATACTTGTATGGTGGGATATTCATACCCACTTGCATCCGAAGACCTCCGCCCCCACTTTTGTTGATATTTAGTCGGTCATTCGCACCTTACCCGCTTTTGGCAAACTATGGCCTTCTTGCAGCCAAACACCTCTGATCTCGCTTTTGATGATGTAAGGTTGGGCATTCAGACCTTGCTTCACCTGCTTTTCACCAAATATAGTCGAACATTCACACCTTCTTGCAAACGAACACTTCCGCTCCACCTTTTAGTGTTCTATCACACCTTTTTTTCACCGCATTTTATACATTATGGTTGGAAATTTTCAACCACTCTCATCCGAAGACCTCTCCTCCCGCTTTTGTTAATATATTTGAACTTTAGTCGGACATTCAAACCTTCTTGCAGCTGAACCACCTCCGCTCCCTGTTTTGATCATATATGGTCTGGCAATACTACCTTTTCTTACCCGTTTGTGAGTAATTATGGCTGGACATTCACACCTACTTGCAGCCGAACACAACCTCTCTCGCTTTTGATGATGTATGGACCGGCATTCTTACCTTTTCTAACACATTTTTCAGCAATTATGGTCGGAGATTCACACCTACTCACAGCCGAACAACTCCGCTCCCGCATTTGATGGTGTATAGTCGGGCATTCTCACCCTTTCTCATCAGCTTTTTGCAAATTATGATCTGACATTCACACCTACTTGCAGTCGAACAGCTCTGCTCCCGCTTTTGATTATGTATGGTTGGATATTCGAACCTTTTCTTAACTGCTTTTTACAAACTTTGGTTGGACGTTCACACCTTCTTGTAGCCGAACACATGCACTCCTGCTTTTGATGATGTATGGTTGGGCATTCGCACCTTTTTTTTACCCATTTTTCAGGTATTATGGGTGGACATTCACACCTTCTTGCAGCTGAACACCTCCTCTCCCACTTATGATCTTGTGTGGTTTGATTTTTGAAAATTTTCTTTCATGTTTTCTAGCAATTATTGATGGACATTTAGACCTTCTTGCAGCTGAACACCACCTCTCCCGATTTTGATTATGTATGGACCGGCATTTTTACCTTTTCTAACACATTTTTCAGCAATTTTGGTTGGAGATTCACACCTACTCACAGCCGAACAACTCCGCTACCGCATTTGATGGTGTATAGTCGGGCATTCTCACCCTTTCTCATCAGCTTTTTGCAAATTATGATCTGACATTCACACCTACTTCCAGTCGAACAGCTCTGCTCCCGCTTTTGATTATGTTTGGTTAGATATTCGAACCTTTTCTTAACTGCTTTTTACAAACTTTGGTCGGACGTTCACAATATCTTGCAGCCGAACACCTCCGCTTCCGCTTTTGATGGTGTATATTCGGGCATACGAACCTTTTCTTACCCGCTTTTTACAAACCAAGGTCGGACTTTCACACCTTCTCTTAGCTGAACAACTCCGCTCCCTCTTTTGATTGTGTACAGTCGGGTAATTTAACCTTTTCTTACCCGCTTTTTACCATCTATGGTCGGACATTCACACCGTCTTACAGCGGAACACCTCCGCTCCCTCTTTTGATGATGTATGGTTAGGCATTCGCACCTTTTCTTACCCATTTTTCAGTAATTATGGGTAGACATTCACACCTTCTTGCAGCTGAACACCTCCGCTCCCACTTTTGATGGTGTATAGTCGGGCTTTCGAGCCTTTTCTTCCCCGGTTTTTACAAATTATGGTTGGACATTCAGACCTTCTTGCAGCCGAAAACCTCCACTCCCTCTTTTGATCATACATTGTCGGGCATTCGCACCTTTTCTTACCCGCTTTTTACAAACCATGGTCGGACTTTCACACCTTTTAGTAGCCGAACAACTCCGCTCCCACTATTGATTGTGTACTGTCGGGTATTTTAACCTTTTCTTACCCGCTTTTTACCAACTATGGTTGGACATTCACACCTTCTTACAGCAGAACACCTCCGCTCCCTTTTTTGATTATGTATGGTTTGACATTCGCACCTTCTCTCACCCGCCTTTTACTATGGTCGGCCATTCACAGCTTCCTCTCCACCATACTTGTATGGTGGGATATTCACACCCACTTGCATCCGAAGACCTCCGCCCCCACTTTTGTTGATATTTAGTCGGTCATTCGCAGCTTACCCGCTTTTGGCAAACTATGGCCTTCTTGCAGCCAAACACCTCTGATCTCGCTTTTGATGATGTAAGGTTGGGCATTCAGACCTTGCTTCACCTGCTTTTCACCAAATATAGTCGGACATTCACACCTTCTTGCAGCCGAACACTTTAGTGTTCTATGAGGCATTCACATATTTTTTTTCACCGTATTTTATAGATTATGGTTGGAAATTCTCACCCACTCTCATCCGAAGACCTCTCCTCCCGCTTTTGTTAATATATAGTCGGGCATTCGAACCTTTTCTTACCCGCTTTTTACAAATTATGGTCGAACATTCACACCTACTTGCAGCTGAATACTTCCGCTCCACCTTTTAGGTATGTATGGTTGGCATTTGCACCTCTTTTTATACTGATTGCTGAAGATTAAGTTGTTCTTTCTCAAACTACAAATTTTTTTTAATTGTTGAAACTTGATTTGAAGTGGATAAATAAGGAGGACAAACAGTTTTAAGTCAGGCTGATAGAAGGAATTAATTTTATAGCAAAATCTGTATTTCGTCATATGTCGAGAGATGCTTATTGCTGAAGAAGTTCTTTCTCATTCTACAAAGTACAACGTTGTTTATCGTTGAAACTTGATTAGACATGAATAAATATGAAGGACAAAGCAGTCTTAACTTGGTTTGAGTTAATGAATTCGTTTTATAGGAGAATCCGAATTCGTGCATAACTCATAAAATAGAGCTTATTTTCGGATTCCTGAAGAATGAGTCTGGTTCTTTCTCATAATACAAAGTTTGTTGTTTATTGTTGAAACTTCTTCAGAAGTGAAGAAATAAATGAATGCCTATCAACAAATGTGGGATCTAATCTCTAGTGCTTCCTCTAAAATAATTTCCTTTCTCAATTTAGAAATGTGTGTGTGTAAGTCACAACACCCGTGACACCAAAACGGCTTTCTTTTCTCTACACTCTGCACTATGAGCACACACACCAAATCAGAAAGGCTTTTTTCTCTCTTTTCTACATTATGGACTGTGGGGACACAAAACCGCTCTCTCTCTTTTTTTTTTTTTATCGTGTGCCAGGGCGTTGTCTCACGTATTAGATTATGCTTAAGATACGAATGGGTTTATCAGTCACATCAGAATCCATACATACTGATCCTCCCGTAATAAAATGGTCGGATCTTATCAAACACACTTTGTTTCTTGTGACAATCAAGTCAGCGAAACAGCGTATACACGTCAAGACACTGAATCAAGTTTGCCACAAGAACTCATAAGTTTGGCAGTATTGCTCTGCCGTCAGCAATCATACACCCATTTTATTTTCGTGAGACATGTGCAAGCACCTGTTCATCTACTGTTCTATCACTATGAATTAGTGATCTATTATCAATAAGGATACTTCTACAACTACTATCAAAGTATGTCCGGACTTCTTATGTTGTCAGTTGCTATATATGAATAAGTGGGTAGCTACTGACAAGCATTAAGCATGTCACACAGCCCAAACATATAACATTTCAGGACACACCACACAGTTAACAACCACAGTGAAGCGTGTCAAAGCCCAGACATGTAACATTCAACAGGACACTTACACAACACATTCAAATCAAACAGTCAGACAACATACAAGAACATATACCCCAGCCGGCATTGCTCCCTGCCTATTTTCGTACAGCACACTATGTGTGCGCACACCTTTATTCACAAACTCTTCAACTTATACTCTTTTACCGAAGCTGCTACAGCTCGATTGGCCGAATACCCTTTGATCCTATTTCGGTGAATTTGACATCTGCCTTACATATAACAGATTAGCGGTTTAGCAGTTTTAATTTAGTTTGAGTGAAGGAATTCATTTTATAGCAAAATCCGAAATCGTGAAGAACTCATGAAAGTAAGCTTATTCTCGGATTCCTGAAACTTTAGATTTGCTCTTTCTTTTACTGCAAAGTACAACGTTGTTTTTTTTTGTTTAAATCTTTCTAGACATGGTAAATATTAAGGACAAAGCAGTTTTCACATAGTTTGAGTGAAGGAATTCATTTTATAGATAAAATCCCAAGAGTCTGCTGAGAAAAGAGAGTGAATGCGAAGTAGACTTTAACACGGCTATGGGAGCGAGCCGAGTGTGGGCTAACCGGGAGAATTGCTTGAAAGAAACGCGACACCGAATGAGTGATCAGAACAAAGCCTCAATACGGGATTCTCGTGGTGTTTTTGTTGCTGCCTTGTCTTTTGCACAGAGTAAAAGACAAGGCAGCCATCGAATAGGGCCTGATTGTTCCTAGTTGGTCAGCCGAGGAGCAAGGGGGGGGGGGGAGCAAGCGTCTCAACCAAGCAAAGCTCACCATGGGGAAGGTGGCTATGCCAACTAGACTGTTGCCCTGCTCCCGCAGTGACGGATAATCGTACTCTGGTTTCTCTTCATAACGTACAAGTCTTTCGCCTTTTACTAAAGATTTCTGTGGAGAGCAGCACTAATGAGTTGTTTCTATTTTTGGCAGGCTTTACCTTTGCGGGTAAAGCCCTTTCTGTCTGTGCAAAAGAAATCTTGTTACTGTGCAGAGTGACTTCTCTGAGTAGAGTCGCCTTACTTGTTGCGACTGTGCCGATGTTCGAAGCTGGAGTGCAAAGTTGTTGCTTGAATGGTGCTTGCTGGAGCGTGCGGGAGTGCAAAGTTATACCATTTAAAAGGGCTGAAGAGTGCTCAGTGCAGCGGGTGGGCGACACTCTGGCCACCTTGAAAACCGAGGTTACATCCACTACCAGGGGCAGCCCAAGTTCTGCCGCAAGTGTGGTGAGCATGGGCACCTGGTTGAGGCTTGTACCAAGGTGTTATGTGGGAAGAGCTGAGAAATTGGGCAAACTTTTGGAGAGTGTCCAAATGGCAGGAAATGTAATCTCTGTGGAGAATTAAATCACCTCTTCAGAGATTGCCCTAAATCTTTTGCCAACAAATTAAAGACGGTAAAGCCACAGTCAAGCCAACAAAGAGAAGGACCAAAGGTGGCAGTTGGTGAACAAAGTGAAGAGGTTGACCCAATAAATTCAAACTTCCCGCCAAAAGCTTGGATTGGAAGTGAGGAGCAAAAAGGGGAGGGGCCTGTAGAGGCCTCACCACTCAGTGTTGAAGTCTGTGAGAATTCACAGGCAGAGGGTGGAGCTATGCTAAATGAGGAGGAAGAGCAGACAGGTGAGTCTAGTGAAGATACTCACCTCCCCGAAGGTCAACAGCCGAAGAGGACGGCATCTGAGCCTCTGATTCCCCAGTGGTATCAGAGAAGAGGGGAAGAGTTAGGTCCCTTTCAGACAGTTCTTCAGTGGAAGAACCTAGAGTCTTCCCCTCCGACTCACCAAATGAGGTCTTCTTTTTAACTTCAGCTCTGCAATCAACCCCCAGGGACTCAAAGTTAAATGCAATATCGATAAATGGGGCCACATTTCCTCCCATTGTCTATGGTTTTTTAAAAAAGGTAGTCCACATTCTTGTATTAAAAACACATCTGATTTTATGGAGTCTAAGAAGGATAAAATACTCTGGGCTCTTGTGTTTGATTTCACACTTCTCACATTTAGTGTTGAGAAGGTGAGAACCATTAAAAGCATAAAGGAAAGTAGGTATGTCATTTTCGTTTTTCTAAGTTATCAAAACAAATTACACACAGGTTATTTCTTGGGAAACTAGCTCTTCCTTCATTTCTTTAGGTGAAAAGTGAGTAGGGTGATCTATATTTCCTTTTCGGACTCTCGGTGTTGGCCTCTGACGCAATGTTGCATTTAACTTTGAGTCCCTGGGGGTTGATTGCAGAGCTGAAGTTAAAAAGGAGACCTCATTTGGTGAGTCGGAGGGGAAGACTCTAGGTTCTTCCACTGAAGAACTGTCTGAAAGGGACCTAACTCTTCCCCTCTTCTCTGATACCACTGGGGAATCAGAGGCTCAGATGCCGTCCTCTTCGGCTGTTGACCTTCGGGGAGGTGAGTATCTTCACTAGACTCACCTGTCTGCTCTTCCTCCTCATTTAGCGTAGCTCCACCCTCTGCCTGTGAATTCTCACAGACTTCAACACTGAGTGGTGAGGCCTCTACAGGCCCCTCCCCTTTTTGCTCCTCACTTCCAATCCAAGCTTTTGGCGGGAAGTTTGAATTTATTGGGTCAACCTCTTCACTTTGTTCACCAACTGCCACCTTTGGTCCTTCTCTTTGTTGGCTTGACTGTGGCTTTACCGTCTTTAATTTGTTGGCAAAAGATTTAGGGCAATCTCTGAAGAGGTGATTTAATTCTCCACAGAGATTACATTTCCTGCCATTTGGACACTCTCCAAAAGTTTGCCCAATTTCTCTGCTCTTCCCACATAACACCTTGGTACAAGCCTCAACCAGGTGCCCATGCTCACCACACTTGCGGCAGAACTTGGGCTGCCCCTGGTAGTGGATGTAACCTCGGTTTTCAAGGTGGCCAGAGTGTCGCCCACCCGCTGCACTGAGCACTCTTCAGCCCTTTTAAATGGTATAACTTTGCACTCCCGCACGCTCCAGCAAGCACCATTCAAGCAACAACTTTGCACTCCAGCTTCGAACATCGGCACAGTCGCAACAAGTAAGGCGACTCTACTCAGAGAAGTCACTCTGCACAGTAACAAGATTTCTTTTGCACAGACAGAAAGGGCTTCACCCGCAAAGGTAAAGACTGCCAAAAATAGAAACAACTCATTAGTGCTGCTCTCCACAGAAGTCTTTAGTAAAAGGCGAAAGACTTGTACGTTATGAAGAGAAACCAGAGTACGATTATCCGTCACTGCGGGAGCAGGGCAACAGGCTAGTTGGCATAGCCACCTTCCCCATGGTGAGCTTTGCTTGGTTGAGACGCTTGCTCCCCCCCCCCCCCTTGCTCCTCGGCTGACCAACTAGGAACAATCGGGCCCTATTCGATGGCTGCCTTGTCTTTTACTCTGTGCAAAAGACAAGGCAGCAACAAAAACACCACGAGAATCCCGTATTGAGGCTTTGTTCTGATCGCTCATTCGGTGTCGCGTTTTTTTCAAGCAATTCTCTCGGTTAGCCCACACTCGGCTCGCTCCCATAGCCGTGTTAAAGTCTACTTCGCATTCACTCTCTTTTCTCAGCAGACTTTTGGGATTTTATCAATAAAATGAATTCCTTCACTCAAACTATGTTAAAACTGCTTTGTCCTTCATATTTACCATGTCTTGAAAGATTTAAACAAAAAAACCAACGTTGTACTTTGCAGTAAAAGAAATAGCAAATCTAAAGTTTCAGGAATCCGAGAATAAGCTTACTTTCATGAGTTCTTCACGATTTCGGATTTTGCTATAAAATGAATTCCTTCACTCAAACTAAATTAAAACTGCTAAACCGCTAATCTGTTACATGTAAGGCAGATGTCAAATTCACCGAATTAGGATTATTCGGTATTCGGCCAATCGAGCTGTAGCAGCTTCGGTAAAAGAGTATAAGTTGAAGAGTTTGTGAATAAAGGTGTGCGCACACATGGTGAGCTGTAGGAAAATAGGCAGGGAGCAATGCCGACTGGGGTATATGTTCTTGTATGTTGTCTGACTGTTTGATTTGAATGTGTTGTGTAAGTGTCCTGTTGAATATTACATGTTTGGGCTTTGACACGCTTCACTGTGGTTGTTAACTGTGTGGTGTGTCCTGAAATGTTATATGTTTGGGCTGTGTGACATGCTTAATGCTTCTCAGTAGCTACCCACTTATTCATATATAGCAACTGACAACGTAAGAAGTCCGGACATACTTTGATAGAGTAGTTGTAGAAGTATCCTTATTGATAATAGATAAACTAATTCATAGTGATAGAACAGTAGATGAACAGGTGCCTGCACATGTCTCACGAAAATAAAATTGATGTATGATTGCTGACGGCAGAGCAATACTGCCAAACTTATGAGTTCTTGTGGCAAACTTGATTCAGTGTCTTGACGTGTATACGCTGTTTCGCTGACTTGATTGTCACAAGAAACAAAGTGTGTTTGATAAGATCCGACCATTTTATTACGGGAGGATCAGTATGTATGGATTCTGATGTGACTGATAAAACCCATTCGTATCTTAAGCACAATCTAATACGTGAGACAACGCCCTGGCACACGATAAAAAAAAAAAGAGAGAGCGGTTTTGTGTCCCCACAGTCCATAATGTAGAAAAGAGAGAAAAAAGCCTTTCTGATTTGGTGTGTGTGCTCACAGTGCAGAGTGTAGAGAAAAGAAAGCCGTTTTGGTGTCACGGGTGTTGTGACTTACACACACACATTTCTAAATTGAGAAAGGAAATTATTTTAGAGGAAGCACTAGAGTTTAGATCCAACATTTGTTGATAGGCATTCATTTATTTCTTCACTTTTGATAAAAATGATAAGACTGACCTAAAGAATTGGAGGCCCATCACACTTTTAAACTTTGACTGTAAACTTTTTAGCAAGGTTTTAACGACACGGATGTCCTCTGTTTTAGAGGAGGTAATTCACCCAGACCAGGCTTGTGCCATCTCAGAGAGACAACTCACCGACAGCCTCGTACTGATTCGAGACATCATTGATTACGCTAGAGACAGAAACACCCGGCTTGTCATCTTAAATTTAGACTTTGAAAAAGCTTTTGATCGGGTCTCGCATCAATATCTCTTTCAGGTGTTGCAGCAATCGAATAGGGCCCGATTGTTCCTACTTGGTGGGATTTGCTTGGTTGAGACGCTTGCTCCCCCCCCTTGCTCCTCGGCTGACCAAGTAGGAACAATCGGGCCCTATTCGATGGCTGCCTTGTCTTTTACTCTGTGCAAAAGACAAGGCAGCCACAAACACCACGGGAACACCGTATTGAGGCTTTGTTCTGACCACTCATTCGGTGTCGCGTTTCTTTCAAGCAATTCTCCCGGTTAGCCCACACTCGGCTCGCTTCCAGAGCTGTGTTAAAGTCTACTTCGCATTCACTCTCTTTTCTCAGCAGATTAAAAGAAAGTTTCATCTTGGGCTCCCTGAAACTTCCATCCTGCACCGCTGTTTGCTTTTTCACAAGAGCAGAGAAGAGCGCACCGTTCCCAGCGGCACTGCAGTACTGGGTCGATGCTTGGAGTGAACGGAGCAAGCTTCTTTTTCAACTCCTATTCTTAAAAATCCATTTAATATGTAGTCCTCGTATAGAGGACACATTAAACTGATAAGAACAGATACTACACTTGATCTTAGCCAAAAGGCCGAGAAGCGATAACTGTCCACTGTTTCAGGTCCGAGGGCCCTTGCTGGCACAATGCGCACTTGTAGCAGTGTTCTTTTTATGGCCATAGGTGGCCAGAGTGTCACGTTGCACCTCCGCCCACCCGCTGCACTGAGCACTCTTCAGCCCTTTTAAATGGTATAACTTTGCACTCCCGCATGCTCCAGCAAGCACCATTCAAGCAACAACTTTGCACTCCAGCTTCGAACATCGGCACAATCGCAACAAGTAAGGCGACTCTACTCAGAGAAGTCACTCTGCACAGTAACAAGATTTCTTTTGCACAGACAGAAAGGGCTTCACCCGCAAAGGTAAAGCCTGCCAAAAATAGAAACAACTCATTAGTGCTGCTCTCCACGAAAGTCTTTAGTAAAAGGCGAAAGACTTGTATGTTATGAAGAGAAACCAGAGTACGATTATCCGTCACTGCGGGAGCAGGGCATCAGGCTAGTTGCCATAGCCACCTTCCCCATGGTGAGCGTTGCTTGGTTGAAACGCTTGCCCCTGTGCAATCGACAAGGCAGCAACAAAAACACCACGGGAACACCGTATTGAGGCTTTGTTCTGACCGCTCATTCGGTGTCGCGTTTCTTTCAAGCAATTCTCCCGGTTAGCCCACACTCGGCTCGCTCCCAGAGCCGTGTTAAAGTCTACTTCGCATTCACTCTCTTTTCTCAGCAGACTCTTGGGATTTTATCTATAAAATGAATTCCTTCACTCAAACTATGTTAAAACTGCTTTGTCCTTCATATTTACCATGTCTAGAAAGATTTAAACAAAAAAAAAACAACGTTGTACTTTGCAGTAAAAGAAAGAGCAAATCTAAAGTTTCAGGAATCCGAGAATAAGCTTACTTTCATGAGTTCTTCACGATTTCGGATTTTGCTATAAAATGAATTCCTTCACTCAAACTAAATTAAAACTGCTAAACCGCTAATCTGTTACATGTAAGGCAGATGTCAAATTCACCGAAATAGGATCTAAGGGTATTCGGCCAATCGAGCTGTAGCAGCTTTGGTAAAAGAGTATAAGTTGAAGAGTTTGTGAATAAAGGTGTGCGCACACATAGTGAGCTGTAGGAAAATAGGCAGGGAGCAATGCCGGCTGGGGTATATGTTCTTGTATGTTGTCTGACTGTTTGATTAGAATGTCTTGTGTAAGTGTCCTGTTGAATGTTACATGTTTGGGCTTTGACACTTCACGGTGGTTGTTAACTGTGTGGTGTGTCCTGAAATGTTATATGTTTGGGCTGTGTGACATGCTTAATGCTTGTCAGTAGCTACCCACTTATTCATATATAGCAACTGACAACATAAGAAGTCTGGACATACTTTGATAGTAGTTGTAGAAGTATCCTTATTGATAATAGATAAACTAATTCATAGTGATAGAACAGTAGATGAACAGGTGCCTGCACATGTCTCACGAAAATAAAATGGGTGTATGATTGCTGACGGCAGAGCAATACTGCCAAACTTATGAGTTCTTGTGGCAAACTTGATTCAGTGTCTTGACGTGTATACGCTGTTTCGCTGACTTGATTGTCACAAGAAACAAAGTGTGTTTGATAAGATCCGACCATTTTATTACGGGAGGATCAGTATGTATGGATTCTGATGTGACTGATAAACCCATTCGTATCGTAAGCATAATCTAATACGTGAGACAACGCCCTGGCACACAATCAAAAAAAAAAAAGAGAGAGCGGTTTTGTGTCCCCACAGTCCATAATGTAGAAAAGAGAGAAAAAAGCCTTTCTGATTTGGTGTGTGTTCTCACAGTGCAGAGTGTAGAGAAAAGAGAGAAAAGAAAGCCGTTTTGGTGTCACGGGTGTTGTAACTTACACACACACATTTCTGAATTGAGAAATTTGAGAGGAAGCACTAGAGTTTAGATCCCACATTTGTTGATAGGCATTCATTTATTTCTTCACTTCTGATGAAGTTTCAACAATAAACAACAAACTTTGTATTATGAGAAAGAACCAGACTCATTCTTCAGGAATCCGAAAATAAGCTCTATTTTACGAGTTATGCACGAATTCGGATTCTCCTATAAAACCTTAACTCTAACCAAGTTAAGACTGCTTTGTCCTTCATATTTATTCATGTCTAATCAAGTTTCAACGATAAACAACGTTGTACTTTGTACTTCTTCAGCAATAAGCATCTCTCGACATATGACGAAATACAGATTTTGCTATAAAATTAATTCCTTCTATCAGCCTGACTCAAAACTGTTTGTCCTCCTTATTTATCCACTTCAAATCAAGTTTCAACAATTAAAAAAATGTTGTAGTTTGAGAAAAAACAACTTAATCTTAAGCAATCAGTAGGGTAAGAAAGGGTAAGAAAAGGTGCAAATGCCAACCATACATCACTAAAAGGTGGAGCGGAAGTATTCGGCTGCAAGTAGGTGCGAATGCCTGACGATGTATGATCAAAAGAGGGAGCGGAGGTTTTCGGCTGCAAGGTCTGAATGTCCAACCATAATTTGTAAAAACCGGGGAAGAAAAGGCTCGAAAGCCCGACTATACACCATCAAAAGCGGGAGCGGAGGTGTTCGGCTGCAAGTAGGTGTGAATGTTCGACCATAATTTGTAAAAAGCGGGTAAGAAAAGGTTCGAATGCCCGACTATATATTAACCAAAGCAGGAGGAGAGGTCTTCGGATAAGAGTGGGTGAGAATTTACAACCATAATCTATAAAATGCGGTGAAAAAAAAGGTGTGAATACCCCATAGAACACTAAAAGGTAGAGCGGAAGTGTTCGGCTGCAAGAAGGTGTGAATGTCTGACCATAGTTTGTAAAAAGCGGGTAAGAAAAGGTTCGAATGCCCGAACATACACCATCAAAGGAGGGAGCGGAGGTGTTCCGCTGTAAGAAGGTGTGAATGTCCGACCATAGTTGGCAAAAAGCAGGTAAGAAAAGGTTAAAATACCCGATTGTACACAATCAATAGCGGGAGCAGAGTTGTTCCGCTACTAAAAGGTGTGAAAGTCCGACCATGGTTTGTAAAAAGCGGGTAAGAAAAGGTGCGAATGCCCGACAATGTATGATCAAAGGAGGGAGCGGAGGTTTTCGGCTGAAACAAGGTCTGAATGTCCATCCATATTTTGTAAAAATCTGGGAAGAAAAGGCTCGAAAGCCCGACTATACACCATCAACAGCTGGAGCGGAGGTGTTCAGCTGCAAGAAGGTCTGAATGTCCATCAATAATTGCTAGAAAACATGGAAGAGAATTTTCGAAAATCAAACCGCACATGATCATAAGCGGGAGAGGAGGTGTTCAAATGCAAGAAGGTGTGAATGTCCACCCATAATTACTGCAAAATGGGTAAGAAAAGGTACGAATGCCCAACCATACATGATCCTAACAGGGAGCGGAGGTGTTTGGCTGCGACAAGGTGTGTATGTCCACCCATAATTAATGAAAAGCGGGCAACAAGTAGGTTTGAATACCCATCATCAAAAGCAGGAGTGGATGTGTTCGGCTACAAGAAGGTTTGAATGTCTGACCATAGTTTGTAAAAAGCGGGTAAGAAAAGGTTCGAATGCCCGAACATACACCATCAAAGGAGGGAGCGGAGGTGTTCCGCTGTAAGAAGGTGTGAATGTCCAACCATAATTGGCGAAAAGCAGGTAAGAAAAGGTTAAAATACCCTATTGTACACAATCAATAGCGGGAGCAGAGTTGTTCCGCTACTAAAAGGTGTGAAAGTCCGACCATGAATTGTAAAAAGCGGGTAAGAAAAGGTGCGAATGCCCGACAATGTATGATCAAAAGAGGGAGCGGAGGTTTTCGGCTGAAAGAAGGTCCGAATGTCCATCCATAATTTGTAAAAATCGGGGAAGAAAAGGCTCGAAATCCCGACTATACACCATCAACAGCTGGAGCGGAGGTGTTCAGCTGCAAGACGGTCTGAATGTCCATCAATAATTGCTAGAAAACATGAAAGAAAATTTTCAAATATCAAACTGCACATGATCATAAGCAGGAGAGGAGGTGTTCAGCTGCAAGAAGGTGTGAATGTCTACCCATAATTACTGAAAAATGGGTAAGAGAAGGTGCGAATGCCTAACCATACATCATCAAAAGAGGGAGCGGAGGTGTTCCGCTGTAAGACGGTGTGAATGTCCGACCATAGATGGTAAAAAGCGGGTAAGAAAAGGTTAAATTACCCGACTGTACACAATCAAAAGAGGGAGCGGAGTTGTTCAGCTAAGAGAAGGTGTGAAAGTCCGACCTTGGTTTGTAAAAAGCGGGTAAGAAAAGGTTCGTATGCCCGAATATACACCATCAAAAGCGGAAGCGGAGGTGTTCGGCTGCAAGAAGGTGTGAACGTCCAACCAAAGTTTGTAAAAAGCAGTGAAGAAAAGTTTCGAATATCCAACCAAACATAATCAAAAGCGGGAGCAGAGCTGTTCGACTGCAAGTAGGTGTGAATGTCAGATCATAATTTGCAAAAAGCTGATGAGAAAGGGTGAGAATGCCCGACTATACACCATCAAATGCGGGAGCGGAAGTGTTCGGCTGTGAGTAGGTGTGAATGTCAAACCATAATTGCTGAAAAATGTGTTAGAAAAGACTAGAATGCCGGACCATACATCATCAAAAGCTGGAAAAGTGGTGTTCGGCTGCAAGTAGGTGTGAATGTCCAGCCATAATTACTCACAAACCGGTAAGAAAAGGTAGTATTGCCAGACCATACATTATCAAAACAGGGAGCGGAGGTGGTTCAGCTGCAAGGTGTGAATGTCTGACTAAAGTTTATAAAAAGCGGGTAAGACAAGGTGCGAATGCCTGACAATGTATGATCAAATGAGGGAGCGGAGGTTTTCGGCTGCAAGGTCTGAATGTACAACCATAATTTGTAAAAACCGGGGAAGAAAAGGCTCGAAAGCCCGACTATACACCATCAAAAGCGGGAGCGGAGGTGTTCGGCTGCAAGTAGGTGTGAATGTTCGACCATAATTTGTAAAAAGCGGGTAAGAAAAGGTTTGAATGCCCGACTATATATTAACAAAAGCAGGAGGAGAGGTCTTCGGATAAGAGTGGGTGAGAATTTCCAACCATAATCAATAAAATGCGGTGAAAAAAAAGGTGTGAATACCCCATAGAACACTAAAAGGTGGAGCAGAAGTGTTCGGCTGCAAGAAGGTGTGACTGTTCGACTATATTTGGTGAAAAGCAGGTGAAGCAAGGTCTGAATGCCCAACCTTACATCATCAAAAACGAGATCAGAGGTGTTTGTCTGCAAGAAGGCCATAGTTTGCCAAAAGCGGGTAAGCTGCGAATGACCGACTAAATATCAACAAAAGTGGGGGCGGAGGTCTTCGGATGCAAGTGGGTGTGAATATCCAACCATACAAGTATGGTGGAGAGGAAGCTGTGAATGGCTGACCATAGTAAAAAGCGGGTGAGAAAAGGTGCGAATGTCCAATCATACATGATCAAAACAGGGAGCGGAGGTGTTTGGCTGCGACAAGGTGTGTATGTCCACCCATAATTAATGAAAAGCGGGCAACAAGTAGGTTTGAATACCCATCATCAAAAGCAGGAGTGGATGTGTTCGGCTACAAGAAGGTTTGAATGTCTGACCATAGTTTGTAAAAAGCGGGTAAGAAAAGGTTCGAGTGCCCGAACATACACCATCAAAAGAGGGAGCGGAGGTGTTCCGCTGTAAGACGGTGTGAATGTCCAACAATAGTTGGTAAAAAGCGGGTAAGAAAAGGTTAAATTACCCGACTGTACACAATCAAAAGAGGGAGCGGAGTTGTTCAGCTAAGAGAAGGTGTGAAAGTCCGACCTTGGTTTGTAAAAAGCGGGTAAGAAAAGGTTCGTATGCCCGAATATACACCATCAAAAGCGGAAGCGGAGGTGTTCGGCTGCAAGATATTGTGAACGTCCGACCAAAGTTTGTAAAAAGCAGTTAAGAAAAGGTTCGAATATCTAACCAAACATAAGAATGAGTCTTTTCCGCTGTAGAATGCCCGACTATAGACCATCAAATGCGGGAGCGGAGGTGTTCGGCTCTGAGTAGGTGTGAATGTCCGACCATAATTGCTGAAGAATGTGTTAGAAAAGGTAAGAATGCTGGACCATACATCATCAAAAGCGGTAGAGATGGTGTTCGGCTGCAAAAAGGTGTGACTGTTCGACTAAAGTTTGTAAAAAGTGGGTAAGACAAAGTGCGAATGCCTGACAATGTATGATCAAAAGCGGGAGCGGAGGTGTTCAGCTGCAAGAAGGTCTACATGTCCATCAATAATTGCTAGAAAACATGAAAGAAACTTTTCGAAAATCAAACCGCACATGATCATAAGTGGGATAGGAGGTGTTCAGCTGCAAGGTGTGAATGTCCACCCATAATTCCTGAAAAATGGGCAAAAAAAAGGTGTGAATGCCCAACCATACATCATCAAAAGCAGGAGTGGAAGTGTTCAGCTACAAGAAGGTGTGAACGTCCAACCAAAATATGTAAAAAGAAGTTAAGAAAAGGTTCGAATATCCAACCAAACATAATCAAAAGCGGGAGCAGAGCTGTTCGACTGCAAGTAGGTGTGAATGTCAGATCATAATTTGCAAAAAGCTGATGAGAAAGGGTGAGAATGCCCGACTATACATCATCAAATGCGGGAGCGGAGTTGTTCGGCTGTGAGTAGGTGTGAATCTCCGACCATAATTGCTGAAAAATGTGTTAGAAAAGGTAAAAATGCCGGTCCATACATCATCAAAAGCGAGAGAGGTTGTGTTCGGCTGCAAGTAGGTGTGAATGTCCAGCCATAATTACTCACAAACGGGTAAGAAAAGGTAGTATTGCCAGACCATATATGATCAAAACAGGGAGCGGAGGTGGTTCAGCTGCAAGAAGGTTTGAATGTCAAACTAAAGTTCAAATATATTAACAAAAGCGGGAGGAGAGGTCTTCGGATGAAATTGGTTGAAAATTTCCAACCAAAATGTATAAAATGCGGTAAAAAAAAGGTGTGATAGAACACTAAAAGGTGGAGCGGAAGTGTTCGGCTGCAAGAAGGTGTGAATGTCCGACTATATTTGGTGAAAAGCAGGTGAAGCAAGGTCTGAATGCCCAACCTTACATCATCAAAAGCAAGATCAGAGTTGTTTGGCTAAAAAGCGGGTAAGAAAAGGTTAAAATTCCCGACTGTACACAATCAATAGTGGGAGCGGATGTGTTCGGCTACAAGAAGGTGTGACAGTCCGACCATGGTTTGTAAAAAGCGGGTAAGAAAAGGTGCGAATGTCCAAAAATGTATGATCAAAAGAGAGAGCGGAGGTTTTCGGATACACGGTTTGAATGTCCTACCATAGTTTGTAAATAGCGGGTAAGAAAAGGTTCGAATGCCCGACTATACACCATAAAAAGCGGGAGCGGAGGTGTTCCGCTGTAAGACGGTGTGAATGTCCGACCATAGTTGGTAAAAAGCGGGTAAGAAAAGGTTAAAATACCCGACTGTACACAATCAATAGCGGGAGCGGAAGTGTTCGGCTACAAGAAGGTGTGAAGAAGATGCAGTAGAAGAAGTTGAAATCCATCTACACATTGATAAATATGAAGGACAAAGCAGTTCCCACTTGCCCATAAGAAAATAAGCTTATTCTCGGATTCCTGATCCTTCAGTGTTGCTCTTTCTTCTACTGCAAAATACAGTGTTGTTCTTTGTTGAAGTCGATCTAGACATTGATAAATATGAAGGAAAAAGCAGTTTTAACTTGGTTTGAGTGAATGAATTCATTTTATACATAAAATCCGAAATCGTGCAGAACTCATGAAAATAAGCTTATTCTCGGATTCCTAAAACTTTTGATTGGCTCTTTCTTTTACTGCAAAGTACAACGTTGTTTTTTTGTTTAAATCTATCGAGACATTGATAAATATGAAGGTAAAAGCCGTTTTAACATAGTTTGAGTGAAGGAATTGATTTTATAGAAAAAAATCCCAAATCATGCAGAACTCCTCAAAAGGGGCGTATGGCTTAATCACAAGTGTGGTTCTTTCTCATTCAGGGTAGTATGAGGAAGTTTATGCTTGAAATATATGTAGAAATGGGTACATATGAAGGACAAAGCAGTGTTAACTTAGTTTGAGAGAAGGAATTCATTTTATACATAAAATCCCAAATCATGCAGAACGTATGAAAAGAAGCTTATTCTCGGATTCCTGATCCTTCAGTTTTGCTCTTTCTTCTACTGCAAAATACAATGTTGTTCTTTGTTGAAGTCGATCTAGACATTGATAAATATGAAGGAAAAAGCAGTTTTAACTTGGTTTAAGTGAATGAATTAATTTTATACATAAAATCCGAAATCGTGCAGAACTCATGAAAATAAGCTTATTCTCGGATTCCTAAAACTTTTGATTTGCTCTTTCTTTTATTGCAAAGTACAACGTTGTTTTTTTGCTTAAATCTATTGAGACATTGATAAATATGAAGGTAAAAGCCGTTTTAACATAGTTTGAGTGAAGGAATTAATTTTATAGATAAAATCCCAAATCATGCAGAACTCCTCAAAAGGGAGGTATGGCTTAATCACAAGTGTGGCTCTTTCTCATTCAGGGTAGTATGAGGAAGTTTATGCTTGAAATATATGTAGAAATGGGTACATATGAAGGACAAAGCAGTGTTAACTTAGTTTGAGAGAAGGAATTCATTGTATACATAAAATCCCAAATCATGCAGAACGTATGAAAAGAAGCTTATTCTCGGATTCCTGATCCTTCAGTTTTGCTCTTTCTTCTACTGCAAAATACAATGTTGTTCTTTGTTGAAGTCGATCTAGACATTGATAAATATGAAGGAAAAAGCAGTTTTTACTTGGTTTGAGTGAATGAATTCATTTTATACATAAAATCCGAAATCGTGCAGAACTCATGAAAATAAGCTTATTCTCGGATTCCTAAAACTTTTGATTTGCTCTTTCTTTTATTGCAAAGTACAACGTTGTTTTTTTGTTTAAATCTATTGAGACATTGATAAATATGAAGGTAAAAGCCGTTTTAACATAGTTTGAGTGAAGGAATTAATTTTATAGATAAAATCCCAAATCATGCAGAACTCCTCAAAAGGGAGGTATGGCTTAATCACAAGTGTGGCTCTTTCTCATTCAGGGTAGTATGAGGAAGTTTATGCTTGAAATATATGTAGAAATGGGTACATATGAAGGACAAAGCAGTGTTAACTTAGTTTGCGTGAAGAAATTCATTTTATACATAAAATCCGAAATCGTGCAGAACTCATGAAAATAAGCTTATTCTCGGATTCCTAAAACTTTTGATTTGCACTTTCTTTTACTGCAAAGTACAACGTTGTTTTTTGTTGAAATCTATCTAGACATTGATAAATACCAGCCGAAACTCTGCTGCCGCTTTTGATAATTTATGGTTGGGCATTCTTACCTTTTCTTACCCGCTTTTTACAAATTATGATCTTAGATTCACACCTACTTGCACTACTTACTACCTTCTCATCCACTTATGATCATGTGCGGTTGGGCTTTCGCACCTTTTCTTACCCATTTTTCAGTAATTATGGGTGGACATTCAGACCTTCTTGCAGCCGAAAACCTCCGCTCCTCTTTTGATCATACATTGTCGGGCATTCACACCTTGTCTTACCCGCTTTTTACAAACTTTAGTCGGACATTCAAACCTTCTTGCAGCTGAACCACCTCCGCTCCCTGTTTTGATCATATATGGTCTGGCAATAGTACCTTTTCTTACCCATTTGTGAGTAATTATGGCTGGACATTCACACCTTCTTGCAGCCGAACACAACCTCTCCCGCTTTTGATGATATATGGTCCGGCATTCTTACCTTTTCTAACACATTTTTCAGCAATTATGGTCGGACATTCACACCTACTCACAGACGAACACCTCCGCTCCCACATTTGATAGTGTATAGTCGGGCATTCTCACCCTTTCTCATCAGCTTTTTGCAAATTATGATCTGATATTCACACCTACTTGCAGTCGAACAGCTCTGCTCCCGCTTTTGATTATGTTTGGTTGGATATTCGAACATTTTCTTAATGCTTTTTACAAACTTTGGTCGGACGTTCACACCGTCTTACAGCCGAACACCTCTGCTCCCGCTTTTGATGGTGTATAGTCGGGCATTCGAGCCTTTTCTTACCCACCTATTACTTACTATGGTTGGACATTCAAACCTTCTTGTAGCCGAACACATCCGCTCCTGCTTTTGATGATGTATGATTTGGCATTCGCACCTTTTCTTACCCATTTTTCAGTAATTATGGGTAGACATTCACACCTTCTTGCAGCTGAACACCTCCGCTCCCACTTTTGATGGTGTATAGTCGGGCTTTCGAGCCTTTTCTTCCCCGGTTTTTACAAATTATGGTTGGACATTCAGACCTTCTTGCAGCCGAAAACCTCCACTCCCTCTTTTGATCATACATTGTCGGGCATTCGCACCTTTTCTTACCCGCTTTTTACAAACCATGGTCGGACTTTCACACCTTTTAGTAGCCGAACAACTCCGCTCCCACTATTGATTGTGTACTGTCGGGTATTTTAACCTTTTCTTACCCGCTTTTTACCAACTATGGTTGGACATTCACACCTTCTTACAGCAGAACACCTCCGCTCCCTTTTTTGATTATGTATGGTTTGACATTCGCACCTTCTCTCACCCGCCTTTTACTATGGTCGGCCATTCACAGCTTCCTCTCCACCATACTTGTATGGTGGGATATTCACACCCACTTGCATCCGAAGACCTCCGCCCCCACTTTTGTTGATATTTAGTCGGTCATTCGCAGCTTACCCGCTTTTGGCAAACTATGGCCTTCTTGCAGCCAAACACCTCTGATCTCGCTTTTGATGATGTAAGGTTGGGCATTCAGACCTTGCTTCACCTGCTTTTCACCAAATATAGTCGGACATTCACACCTTCTTGCAGCCGAACACTTTAGTGTTCTATGAGGCATTCACATATTTTTTTTCACCGTATTTTATAGATTATGGTTGGAAATTCTCACCCACTCTCATCCGAAGACCTCTCCTCCCGCTTTTGTTAATATATAGTCGGGCATTCGAACCTTTTCTTACCCGCTTTTTACAAATTATGGTCGAACATTCACACCTACTTGCAGCTGAATACTTCCGCTCCACCTTTTAGGTATGTATGGTTGGCATTTGCACCTCTTTTTATACTGATTGCTGAAGATTAAGTTGTTCTTTCTCAAACTACAAATTTTTTTTAATTGTTGAAACTTGATTTGAAGTGGATAAATAAGGAGGACAAACAGTTTTAAGTCAGGCTGATAGAAGGAATTAATTTTATAGCAAAATCTGTATTTCGTCATATGTCGAGAGATGCTTATTGCTGAAGAAGTTCTTTCTCATTCTACAAAGTACAACGTTGTTTATCGTTGAAACTTGATTAGACATGAATAAATATGAAGGACAAAGCAGTCTTAACTTGGTTTGAGTTAATGAATTCGTTTTATAGGAGAATCCGAATTCGTGCATAACTCATAAAATAGAGCTTATTTTCGGATTCCTGAAGAATGAGTCTGGTTCTTTCTCATAATACAAAGTTTGTTGTTTATTGTTGAAACTTCTTCAGAAGTGAAGAAATAAATGAATGCCTATCAACAAATGTGGGATCTAATCTCTAGTGCTTCCTCTAAAATAATTTCCTTTCTCAATTTAGAAATGTGTGTGTGTAAGTCACAACACCCGTGACACCAAAACGGCTTTCTTTTCTCTACACTCTGCACTATGAGCACACACACCAAATCAGAAAGGCTTTTTTCTCTCTTTTCTACATTATGGACTGTGGGGACACAAAACCGCTCTCTCTCTTTTTTTTTTTTTATCGTGTGCCAGGGCGTTGTCTCACGTATTAGATTATGCTTAAGATACGAATGGGTTTATCAGTCACATCAGAATCCATACATACTGATCCTCCCGTAATAAAATGGTCGGATCTTATCAAACACACTTTGTTTCTTGTGACAATCAAGTCAGCGAAACAGCGTATACACGTCAAGACACTGAATCAAGTTTGCCACAAGAACTCATAAGTTTGGCAGTATTGCTCTGCCGTCAGCAATCATACACCCATTTTATTTTCGTGAGACATGTGCAAGCACCTGTTCATCTACTGTTCTATCACTATGAATTAGTGATCTATTATCAATAAGGATACTTCTACAACTACTATCAAAGTATGTCCGGACTTCTTATGTTGTCAGTTGCTATATATGAATAAGTGGGTAGCTACTGACAAGCATTAAGCATGTCACACAGCCCAAACATATAACATTTCAGGACACACCACACAGTTAACAACCACAGTGAAGCGTGTCAAAGCCCAGACATGTAACATTCAACAGGACACTTACACAACACATTCAAATCAAACAGTCAGACAACATACAAGAACATATACCCCAGCCGGCATTGCTCCCTGCCTATTTTCGTACAGCACACTATGTGTGCGCACACCTTTATTCACAAACTCTTCAACTTATACTCTTTTACCGAAGCTGCTACAGCTCGATTGGCCGAATACCCTTTGATCCTATTTCGGTGAATTTGACATCTGCCTTACATATAACAGATTAGCGGTTTAGCAGTTTTAATTTAGTTTGAGTGAAGGAATTCATTTTATAGCAAAATCCGAAATCGTGAAGAACTCATGAAAGTAAGCTTATTCTCGGATTCCTGAAACTTTAGATTTGCTCTTTCTTTTACTGCAAAGTACAACGTTGTTTTTTTTTGTTTAAATCTTTCTAGACATGGTAAATATTAAGGACAAAGCAGTTTTCACATAGTTTGAGTGAAGGAATTCATTTTATAGATAAAATCCCAAGAGTCTGCTGAGAAAAGAGAGTGAATGCGAAGTAGACTTTAACACGGCTATGGGAGCGAGCCGAGTGTGGGCTAACCGGGAGAATTGCTTGAAAGAAACGCGACACCGAATGAGTGATCAGAACAAAGCCTCAATACGGGATTCTCGTGGTGTTTTTGTTGCTGCCTTGTCTTTTGCACAGAGTAAAAGACAAGGCAGCCATCGAATAGGGCCTGATTGTTCCTAGTTGGTCAGCCGAGGAGCAAGGGGGGGGGGGGAGCAAGCGTCTCAACCAAGCAAAGCTCACCATGGGGAAGGTGGCTATGCCAACTAGACTGTTGCCCTGCTCCCGCAGTGACGGATAATCGTACTCTGGTTTCTCTTCATAACGTACAAGTCTTTCGCCTTTTACTAAAGATTTCTGTGGAGAGCAGCACTAATGAGTTGTTTCTATTTTTGGCAGGCTTTACCTTTGCGGGTAAAGCCCTTTCTGTCTGTGCAAAAGAAATCTTGTTACTGTGCAGAGTGACTTCTCTGAGTAGAGTCGCCTTACTTGTTGCGACTGTGCCGATGTTCGAAGCTGGAGTGCAAAGTTGTTGCTTGAATGGTGCTTGCTGGAGCGTGCGGGAGTGCAAAGTTATACCATTTAAAAGGGCTGAAGAGTGCTCAGTGCAGCGGGTGGGCGACACTCTGGCCACCTTGAAAACCGAGGTTACATCCACTACCAGGGGCAGCCCAAGTTCTGCCGCAAGTGTGGTGAGCATGGGCACCTGGTTGAGGCTTGTACCAAGGTGTTATGTGGGAAGAGCTGAGAAATTGGGCAAACTTTTGGAGAGTGTCCAAATGGCAGGAAATGTAATCTCTGTGGAGAATTAAATCACCTCTTCAGAGATTGCCCTAAATCTTTTGCCAACAAATTAAAGACGGTAAAGCCACAGTCAAGCCAACAAAGAGAAGGACCAAAGGTGGCAGTTGGTGAACAAAGTGAAGAGGTTGACCCAATAAATTCAAACTTCCCGCCAAAAGCTTGGATTGGAAGTGAGGAGCAAAAAGGGGAGGGGCCTGTAGAGGCCTCACCACTCAGTGTTGAAGTCTGTGAGAATTCACAGGCAGAGGGTGGAGCTATGCTAAATGAGGAGGAAGAGCAGACAGGTGAGTCTAGTGAAGATACTCACCTCCCCGAAGGTCAACAGCCGAAGAGGACGGCATCTGAGCCTCTGATTCCCCAGTGGTATCAGAGAAGAGGGGAAGAGTTAGGTCCCTTTCAGACAGTTCTTCAGTGGAAGAACCTAGAGTCTTCCCCTCCGACTCACCAAATGAGGTCTTCTTTTTAACTTCAGCTCTGCAATCAACCCCCAGGGACTCAAAGTTAAATGCAATATCGATAAATGGGGCCACATTTCCTCCCATTGTCTATGGTTTTTTAAAAAAGGTAGTCCACATTCTTGTATTAAAAACACATCTGATTTTATGGAGTCTAAGAAGGATAAAATACTCTGGGCTCTTGTGTTTGATTTCACACTTCTCACATTTAGTGTTGAGAAGGTGAGAACCATTAAAAGCATAAAGGAAAGTAGGTATGTCATTTTCGTTTTTCTAAGTTATCAAAACAAATTACACACAGGTTATTTCTTGGGAAACTAGCTCTTCCTTCATTTCTTTAGGTGAAAAGTGAGTAGGGTGATCTATATTTCCTTTTCGGACTCTCGGTGTTGGCCTCTGACGCAATGTTGCATTTAACTTTGAGTCCCTGGGGGTTGATTGCAGAGCTGAAGTTAAAAAGGAGACCTCATTTGGTGAGTCGGAGGGGAAGACTCTAGGTTCTTCCACTGAAGAACTGTCTGAAAGGGACCTAACTCTTCCCCTCTTCTCTGATACCACTGGGGAATCAGAGGCTCAGATGCCGTCCTCTTCGGCTGTTGACCTTCGGGGAGGTGAGTATCTTCACTAGACTCACCTGTCTGCTCTTCCTCCTCATTTAGCGTAGCTCCACCCTCTGCCTGTGAATTCTCACAGACTTCAACACTGAGTGGTGAGGCCTCTACAGGCCCCTCCCCTTTTTGCTCCTCACTTCCAATCCAAGCTTTTGGCGGGAAGTTTGAATTTATTGGGTCAACCTCTTCACTTTGTTCACCAACTGCCACCTTTGGTCCTTCTCTTTGTTGGCTTGACTGTGGCTTTACCGTCTTTAATTTGTTGGCAAAAGATTTAGGGCAATCTCTGAAGAGGTGATTTAATTCTCCACAGAGATTACATTTCCTGCCATTTGGACACTCTCCAAAAGTTTGCCCAATTTCTCTGCTCTTCCCACATAACACCTTGGTACAAGCCTCAACCAGGTGCCCATGCTCACCACACTTGCGGCAGAACTTGGGCTGCCCCTGGTAGTGGATGTAACCTCGGTTTTCAAGGTGGCCAGAGTGTCGCCCACCCGCTGCACTGAGCACTCTTCAGCCCTTTTAAATGGTATAACTTTGCACTCCCGCACGCTCCAGCAAGCACCATTCAAGCAACAACTTTGCACTCCAGCTTCGAACATCGGCACAGTCGCAACAAGTAAGGCGACTCTACTCAGAGAAGTCACTCTGCACAGTAAGAAGATTTCTTTTGCACAGACAGAAAGGGCTTTACCCGCAAAGGTAAAGCCTGCCAAAAATAGAAACAACTCATTAGTGCTGCTCTCCACAGAAATCTTTAGTAAAAGGCGAAAGACTTGTACGTTATGAAGAGAAACCAGAGTACGATTATCCGTCACTGCGGGAGCAGGGCAACAGGCTAGTTGGCATAGCCACCTTCCCCATGGTGAGCTTTGCTTGGTTGAGACGCTTGCTCCCCCCCCCCCCCTTGCTCCTCGGCTGACCAACTAGGAACAATCGGGCCCTATTCGATGGCTGCCTTGTCTTTTACTCTGTGCAAAAGACAAGGCAGCAACAAAAACACCACGAGAATCCCGTATTGAGGCTTTGTTCTGATCGCTCATTCGGTGTCGCGTTTTTTTCAAGCAATTCTCTCGGTTAGCCCACACTCGGCTCGCTCCCATAGCCGTGTTAAAGTCTACTTCGCATTCACTCTCTTTTCTCAGCAGACTCTTGGGATTTTATCTATAAAATGAATTCCTTCACTCAAACTATGTGAAAACTGCTTTGTCCTTAATATTTACCATGTCTAGAAAGATTTAAACAAAAAAAACAACGTTGTACTTTGCAGTAAAAGAAAGAGCAAATCTAAAGTTTCAGGAATCCGAGAATAAGCTTACTTTCATGAGTTCTTCACGATTTCGGATTTTGCTATAAAATGAATTCCTTCACTCAAACTAAATTAAAACTGCTAAACCGCTAATCTGTTATATGTAAGGCAGATGTCAAATTCACCGAAATAGGATCAAAGGGTATTCGGCCAATCGAGCTGTAGCAGCTTCGGTAAAAGAGTATAAGTTGAAGAGTTTGTGAATAAAGGTGTGCGCACACATAGTGTGCTGTACGAAAATAGGCAGGGAGCAATGCCGGCTGGGGTATATGTTCTTGTATGTTGTCTGACTGTTTGATTTGAATGTGTTGTGTAAGTGTCCTGTTGAATGTTACATGTTTGGGCTTTGACACGCTTCACTGTGGTTGTTAACTGTGTGGTGTGTCCTGAAATGTTATATGTTTGGGCTGTGTGACATGCTTAATGCTTGTCAGTAGCTACCCACTTATTCATATATAGCAACTGACAACATAAGAAGTCCGGACATACTTTGATAGTAGTTGTAGAAGTATCCTTATTGATAATAGATCACTAATTCATAGTGATAGAACAGTAGATGAACAGGTGCTTGCACATGTCTCACGAAAATAAAATGGGCGTATGATTGCTGACGGCAGAGCAATACTGCCAACTTATGAGTTCTTGTGGCAAACTTGATTCAGTGTCTTGACGTGTATACGCTGTTTCGCTGACTTGATTGTCACAAAAAACAAAGTGTGTTTGATAAGATCCGACCATTTTATTACGGGAGGATCAGTATGTATGGATTCTGATGTGACTGATAAACCCATTCGTATCTTAAGCATAATCTAATACGTGAGACAACGCCCTGGCACACGATAAAAAAAAAAAAAGAGAGAGAGCGGTTTTGTGTCCCCACAGTCCATAATGTAGAAAAGAGAGAAAAAACCCTTTCTGATTTGGTGTGTGTGCTCATAGTGCAGAGTGTAGAGAAAAGAAAGCCGTTTTGGTGTCACGGGTGTTGTGACTTACACACACACATTTCTAAATTGAGAAAGGAAATTATTTTAGAGGAAGCACTAGAGATTAGATCCCACATTTGTTGATAGGCATTCATTTATTTCTTCACTTCTGATGAAGTTTCAACAATAAACAACAAACTTTGTATTATGAGAAAGAACCAGACTCATTCTTCAGGAATCCGAAAATAAGCTCTATTTTATGAGTTATGCACGAATTCGGATTCTCCTATAAAACGAATTCATTAACTCAAACCAAGTTAAGACTGCTTTGTCCTTCATATTTATTCATGTCTAATCAAGTTTCAACGATAAACAACGTTGTACTTTGTAGAATGAGAAAGAACTTCTTCAGCAATAAGCATCTCTCGACATATGACGAAATACAGATTTTGCTATAAAATTAATTCCTTCTATCAGCCTGACTTAAAACTGTTTGTCCTCCTTATTTATCCACTTCAAATCAAGTTTCAACAATTAAAAAAAATTTGTAGTTTGAGAAAGAACAACTTAATCTTCAGCAATCAGTATAAAAAGAGGTGCAAATGCCAACCATACATACCTAAAAGGTGGAGCGGAAGTATTCAGCTGCAAGTAGGTGTGAATGTTCGACCATAATTTGTAAAAAGCGGGTAAGAAAAGGTTCGAATGCCCGACTATATATTAACAAAAGCGGGAGGAGAGGTCTTCGGATGAGAGTGGGTGAGAATTTCCAACCATAATCTATAAAATACGGTGAAAAAAAATATGTGAATGCCTCATAGAACACTAAAAGCGGAAGTGTTTGGCTGCAAGAAGGTGTGAATGTCCGACTATATTTGGTGAAAAGCAGGTGAAGCAAGGTCTGAATGCCCAACCTTACATCATCAAAAGCGAGATCAGAGGTGTTTGGCTGCAAGAAGGCCATAGTTTGCCAAAAGCGGGTAAGCTGCGAATGACCGACTAAATATCAACAAAAGTGGGGGCGGAGGTCTTCGGATGCAAGTGGGTGTGAATATCCCACCATACAAGTATGGTGGAGAGGAAGCTGTGAATGGCCGACCATAGTAAAAGGCGGGTGAGAGAAGGTGCGAATGTCAAACCATACATAATCAAAAAAGGGAGCGGAGGTGTTCTGCTGTAAGAAGGTGTGAATGTCCAACCATAGTTGGTAAAAAGCGGGTAAGAAAAGGTTAAAATACCCGACTGTACACAATCAATAGCGGGAGCGGAGTTGTTCGGCTACTAAAAGGTGTGAAAGTCCGACCATGGTTTGTAAAAAGCGGGTAAGAAAAGGTGCGAATGCCCGACAATGTATGATCAAAAGAGGGAGTGGAGGTTTTCGGCTGCAAGAAGGTCTGAATGTCCAACCATAATTTGTAAAAACCGGGGAAGAAAAGGCTCGAAAGCCCGACTATACACCATCAAAAGTGGGAGCGGAGGTGTTCAGCTGCAAGACGGTCTGAATGTCTATCAATAATTGCTAGAAAACATGAAAGAAAATTTTCGAATATCAAACTGCACATGATCATAAGCGGGAGAGGAGGTGTTCAGCTGCAAGAAGGTGTGAATGTCTACCCATAATTACTGAAAAATGGGTAAGAAAAGGTGCGAATGCCTAACCATACATCATCAAAAGAGGGAGCGGAGGTGTTCCGCTGTAAGACGGTGTGAATGTCCGATCATAGTTGGTAAAAAGCGGGTAAGAAAAGGTTAAAATACCCGACTGTACACAATCAAAAGAGGGAGCGGAGTTGTTCAGCTAAGAGAAGGTGTGAAAGTCCGACCATGGTTTGTAAAAAGCGGGTAAGAAAAGGTTCGTATGCCCGAATATACACTATCAAAACCGGAAGCGTAGGTGTTCGGCTGCAAGAAGGTGTGAACGTCCGACCAAAGTTTGTAAAAAAGCAGTTAAGAAAAGGTTCGAATATCTAACCAAACATAATCAAAAGCGGGAGCAGAGCTGTTCGACTGCAAGTAGGTGTGAATGTCAGAGAATAATTTGCAAAAAGCTGATGAAAAAGGGTGAGAAATCCCGACTATACACCATCAAATGCGGTAGCGGAGTTGTTCGGCTGTGAGTAGGTGTGATTCTCCAACCATAATTGCTGAAAAATGTGTTAGAAAAGGTAAGAATGCCGGTCCATACATCATCAAAAGCGGGAGAGGTGGTGTTCGGCTGCAAGTAGGTGTGAATGTCCATTAATAATTGCTTTAAAACATGAAAGAAAATTTTCGAATATCAAACCTTACATGATCATTAGCGGGAGAGGAGGTGTTCAGCTGCAAGAAGATGTGAATATCCACCCATAATTACTGAAAAATGGGTAGGAAAAGATGCGAATGTCCAACCATAAATTATCAAAAGCAGGAGTGGAGTTGTTCAGCTACAAGAAGGTATGAAAGTCCAACCATGGTTTGTAAAAAGCGGGTAAGAGAAGGTTCGAATACCCGAATATATACCATCAAAAGCGGAAGCGGGGGTGTTCGGCTGCAAGAAGGTGTGAACGTCCGACCAAAGTTTGTAAAAAGCAGTTAAGAAAAGGTTTGAATACCCAACCGAACATAATCAAAAGCGGGAGCAGAGCTGTTCGACTGCAAGTAGGTGTGAATGTCAGATCATAATTGCTGAAAAATGTGATAGAAAAGACTAGAATGCCGGACAATACATCATCAAAAGCGGGAGAGATTGTTTTTCGGCTGCAAGTAGATGTGAATGTCCAGCCATAATTACTCACAAACGGGGGAAGAAAAGGTAGTATTTCCAGACCACACATGATCAAAACAGGGAGCGGAGGTTTTCGGCTGCAAGGTCTGAATGTCCAACCGTAATTTGTAAAAATCGGGGAAGAAAAGGCTCGAAAGCCCAACTATACACCATCAAAAGCGGGAGCAGAGGTGTTCAGGTGCAAGAAGGTCTGAATGTCCGACCAATAATTACTGAAAAATGGGTAAGAAAAGGTGCGAATGCCAAATCATACATCATCAAAAGCAGGAGCGGATGTGTTCGGCTACAAGAAGGTTTGAATGTCCAACCATAGTAAGTAATAGGTGGGTAAGAAAAGGCTCGAATGCCCGACTATACACCATCAAAAGCGGAAGCGGAGGTGTTCGGCTTCAAGACGGTGTGAACGTCCGACCAAAGTTTGTAAAAAGCATTAAGAAAATGTTCGAATATCCAACCAAACATAATCAAAAGCGGGAGCAGAGCTGTTCGACTGCAAGTAGGTGTGAATATCAGATCATAATTTGCAATAAGCTGATGAGAAAGGGTGAGAATGCCCGACTATACACTATCAAATGTGGGAGCGGAGGTGTTCGTCTGTGAGTAGGTGTGAATGTCCGACCATAATTGCTGAAAAATGTGTTAGAAAAGGTAAGAATGCCGGACCATATATCATCAAAAGCGGGAGAGGTTGTGTTCGGCTGCAAGAAGGTGTGAATGTCCAGCCATAATTACTCACAAATGGGTAAGAAAAGGTACTATTGCCAGACCATATATGATCAAAACAGGGAGCGGAGGTGGTTCAGCTGCAACAAGGTTTGAATGTCCGACTAAAGTTTGTAAAAAGCGGGTAAGACAAGGTGTGAATGCCCGACAATGTATGATCAAAAGAGGAGCGGAGGTTTTCGGCTGCAAGAAGGTCTGAATGTCCACCCATAATTACTGAAAAATGGGTAAGAAAAGGTGCGAAAGCCCAACCGCACATGATCATAAGTGGATGAGAAGGTAGTAAGTAGTGCAAGTAGGTGTGAATCTAAGATCATAATTTGTAAAAAGCGGGTAAGAAAAGGTAAGAATGCCCAACCATAAATTATCAAAAGCGGCAGCAGAGTTTCGGCTGGTATTTATCAATGTCTAGATAGATTTCAACAAAAAACAACGTTGTACTTTGCAGTAAAAGAAAGTGCAAATCAAAAGTTTTAGGAATCCGAGAATAAGCTTATTTTCATGAGTTCTGCACGATTTCGGATTTTATGTATAAAATGAATTTCTTCACGCAAACTAAGTTAACACTGCTTTGTCCTTCATATGTACCCATTTCTACATATATTTCAAGCATAAACTTCCTCATACTACCCTGAATGAGAAAGAGCCACACTTGTGATTAAGCCATACCTCCCTTTTGAGGAGTTCTGCATGATTTGGGATTTTATCTATAAAATTAATTCCTTCACTCAAACTATGTTAAAACGGCTTTTACCTTCATATTTATCAATGTCTCAATAGATTTAAGCAAAAAAACAACGTTGTACTTTGCAATAAAAGAAAGAGCAAATCAAAAGTTTTAGGAATCCGAGAATAAGCTTATTTTCATGAGTTCTGCACGATTTCGGATTTTATGTATAAAATTAATTCATTCACTTAAACCAAGTTAAAACTGCTTTTTCCTTCATATTTATCAATGTCTAGATCGACTTCAACAAAGAACAACATTGTATTTTGCAGTAGAAGAAAGAGCAAAACTGAAGGATCAGGAATCCGAGAATAAGCTTCTTTTCATACGTTCTGCATGATTTGGGATTTTATGTATAAAATGAATTCCTTCTCTCAAACTAAGTTAACACTGCTTTGTCCTTCATATGTACCCATTTCTACATATATTTCAAGCATAAACTTCCTCATACTACCCTGAATGAGAAAGAGCCACACTTGTGATTAAGCCATACCTCCCTTTTGAGGAGTTCTGCATGATTTGGGATTTTATCTATAAAATTAATTCCTTCACTCAAACTATGTTAAAACGGCTTTTACCTTCATATTTATCAATGTCTCAATAGATTTAAGCAAAAAAACAACGTTGTACTTTGCAATAAAAGAAAGAGCAAATCAAAAGTTTTAGGAATCCGAGAATAAGCTTATTTTCATGAGTTCTGCACGATTTCGGATTTTATGTATAAAATTAATTAATTCACTTAAACCAAGTTAAAACTGCTTCTTCCTTCATATTCATCAATGTCTAGATCGACTTCAACAAAGAACAACATTGTATTTTGCAGTAGAAGAAAGAGCAAAACTGAAGGATCAGGAATCCGAGAATAAGCTTCTTTTCATACGTTCTGCATGCTTTGGGATTTTATGTATAAAATGAATTCCTTCTCTCAAACTAAGTTAACACTGCTTTGTCCTTCATATGTACCCATTTCTACATATATTTCAAGCATAAACTTCCTCATACTACCCTGAATGAGAAAGAACCACACTTGTGATTAAGCCATACGCCCCTTTTGAGGAGTTCTGCATGATTTGGGATTTTTTTCTATAAAATCAATTCCTTCACTCAAACTATGTTAAAACGGCTTTTACCTTCATATTTATCAATGTCTCGATAGATTTAAACAAAAAAACAACGTTGTACTTTGCAGTAAAAGAAAGAGCCAATCAAAAGTTTTAGGAATCCGAGAATAAGCTTATTTTCATGAGTTCTGCACGATTTCGGATTTTATGTATAAAATGAATTCATTCACTCAAACCAAGTTAAAACTGCTTTTTCCTTCATATTTATCAATGTCTAGATCGACTTCAACAAAGAACAACACTGTATTTTGCAGTAGAAGAAAGAGCAACACTGAAGGATCAGGAATCCGAGAATAAGCTTATTTTCTTATGGGCAAGTGGGAACTGCTTTGTCCTTCATATTTATCAATGTGTAGATGGATTTCAACTTCTTCTACTGCATCTTCTTCACACCTTCTTGTAGCCGAACACTTCCGCTCCCGCTATTGATTGTGTACAGTCGGGTATTTTAACCTTTTCTTACCCGATTTTTACCAACTATGGTCGGACATTCACACCGTCTTACAGCGGAACACCTCCGCTCCCGCTTTTTATGGTGTATAGTCGGGCATTCGAACCTTTTCTTACCCGCTATTTACAAACTATTGTAGGACATTCAAACCTTCGTGTATCCGAAAACCTCCGCTCTCTCTTTTGATCATACATTTTCGGACATTCGCACCTTTTCTTACCCGCTTTTTACAAACCATGGTCGGACTGTCACACCTTCTTGTAGCCGAACACATCCGCTCCCACTATTGATTGTGTACAGTCGGGTATTTTAACCTTTTCTTACCCGCTTTTTACCAAGTATGGTCGGACATTCACACCTTCGTACAGCGGAACACCTCCGCTCCCTCTTTTGATGGTGTATGTTCGGGCATTCAAACCTTTTCTTACCCGCTTTTTCCAAACTATGGTCGGCTATTCACAGCTTCCTCTCCACCATACTTGTATGGTGGGATATTCCCACCCACTTGCATCCGAAAACCTCCGCCCCAAATTTTGTTGATATTTAGTCGGACATTCGCACCTTACCCGCTTTTGGCAAACTATGGCCTTCTTGCAGCCAAACAACTCTGATCTTGCTTTTGATGATGTAAGGTTGGGCATTCAGACCTTGCTTCACCTGCTTTTCACCAAATATAGTCGGACATTCACACCTTCTTGCAGCCGATTACTTCCGCTCCACCTTTTAGTGTTCTATCACACCTTTTTTTTCACCGCATTTTATACATTATGGTTGGAAATTTTCAACCAATTTCATCCGAAGACCTCTCCTCCCGCTTTTGTTAATATATTTGAACTTTAGTTTGACATTCAAACCTTCTTGCAGCTGAACCACCTCCGCTCCCTGTTTTGATCATATATGGTCTGGCAATACTACCTTTTCTTACCCGTTTGTGAGTAATTATGGCTGGACATTCACACCTACTTGCAGCCGAACACAACCTCTCTCGCTTTTGATGATGTATGGACCGGCATTTTTACCTTTTCTAACACATTTTTCAGCAATTATGGTCGGAGATTCACACCTACTCACAGCCGAACAACTCCGCTCCCGCATTTGATGATGTATAGTCGGGCATTCTCACCCTTTCTCATCAGCTTTTTGCAAATTATGATCTGACATTCACACCTACTTGCAGTCGAACAGCTCTGCTCCCGCTTTTGATTATGTTTGGTTGGATATTCGAACCTTTTCTTAACTTCTTTTTACATATTTTGGTTGGACGTTCACACCTTCTTGCAGCCGAACACCTCCGCTTCCGCTTTTGATGGTATATATTCGGGCATTCGAACCTTTTCTTACCCGCTTTTTACAAACCATGGTCGGACATTCACACCTTCTTGTAGCCGAACAACTCCGCTCCCGCTATTGATTGTGTACAGTCGGGTATTTTAACCTTTTCTTACCCGCTTTTTACCAACTATTGTTGGACATTCACACCGTCTTACAGCGGAACACCTCCGCTCCCTCTTTTGATGGTGTATGTTCGGCCATTCGAACCTTTTCTTACCCGCATTTTACGAACTATGGTCGGACATTCAAAACTTCTTTTAGCCGAACACATCCACTCCTGCTTTTGATGATGTATGGTTGAGCATTCGCACCTTTTCTTACCCATTTTTTACAAACTATGGTCGGACATTGACACCTTCTTGCAGCTGAACACCTCCTCTCCCGCTTATGATGATGTGTGGTTTGATATTCGAAAATTTTCTTTCATGTTTTCTAGCAATTATTGATGGACATTCAGACCTTCTTGCAGCTGAACACCTCCGCTCCCGTTTTTGATGATGTATAGTCGGGCTTTCGAGCCTTTTCTTCCCCGGTTTTTACAAAATTATTGTTGGACATTCAGACCTTGTTTCAGCCGAAAACCTCCGCTCCCTCTTTTGATCATACATTGTCGGGCATTCGCACCTTCTCTTACCCGCTTTTTACAAACCAGGGTCGGACTTTCACACCTTTTAGTAGCCGAACAACTCCGCTCCCGCTATTGATTGTGTACAGTCGGGTATTTTCACCTTTTCTTACCCGGTTTTTACCAACTATGGTCAGACATTCATACCTTCTTACAGTGGAACACCTCCGCTCCCTCTTTTGATGGTGTATGTTCGGGCATTCGAACCTTTTCTTACCCGCTTTTTACAAACTATGGTCGGACATTAAAACCTTCTTGTAGCCGAACACATCCACTCCTGCTTTTGATGATGTATGGTTGGGCATTCGTACCTTTTCTTACCCATTTTGCAGTAATTATGGGTGGACATTCACACCTTTTTTGCATTTTAACACCTCCTCTCCCGCTTATGATCATGTGCGGTTTGATATTCGAAAATTCTCTTCCATGTTTTCTAGCAATTATTGATGGACATTCAGACCTTCTTGCAGCTGAACACCTCCGCTCCAGGTGTTGATGGTGTATAGTCGGGCTTTCGAGCCTTTTCTTCCCCGATTTTTACAAATTATGGATGGACATTCAGACCTTCTTTCAGCTGAAAACCTCCGCTCCCTCTTTTGATCATACATTGTCGGGCATTCGCACCTTTTCTTACCTGCTTTTTCAATTCATGGTCGGACTTTGACACCTTTTAGTAGCGGAACAACTCTGCTCCCGCTATTGATTGTGTACAATAGGGTATTTTAACCTTTTCTTACCCGCTTTTTGCCAATTACTGTTGGACATTCCCACCTTCTTACAGCGGAACACCTCCGCTCCCTCCTTTGATGGTGTATGTTCGGGCATTCGAACCTTTTCTTACCCGCTTTTTACAAACTATGGTCAGACATTCAAACCTTCTTGTAGCCGAACACATCCACTCCTGCTTTTGATGATGGGTATTCAAACCTACTTGTTGCCCGCTTTTCATTAATTATGGGTGGACAAACACACCTTGTCGCAGCCAAACACCTCCGCTCCCTGTTAGGATCATGTATGGTTGGGCATTCGTACCTTTTCTTACCCATTTTGCAGTAATTATGGGTGGACATTCACACTTTCTTGCATTTGAACACCTCCTCTCCCGCTTATGATCATGTGCGGTTTGATATTCGAAAATTCTCTTCCATGTTTTCTAGCAATTATTGATGGACATTCAGACCTTCTTGCAGCTGAACACCTCCGCTCCAGCTGTTGATGGTGTATAGTCGGGCTTTCGAGCCTTTTCTTCCCAGATTTTTATAAAATATGGATTGACATTCAGACCTTGTTTCAGCCGAAAACCTCCGCTCCCTCTTTTGATCATACATTGTCGGGCATTCGCACCTTTTCTTACCTGCTTTTTGCCAACTATGGTCGGACATTCACACCTTCTTACAGCGGAACACCTCCGCTCCCTCCTTTGATGGTGTATGTTCGGGCATTCGAACCTTTTCTTACCCGCTTTTTACAAACTATGGTCAGACATTCACACCTTCTTGCAGCCGAACACTTCCGCTCTACCTTTTAGTGTTCTATGGGGTATTCACACCTTTTTTTTCACCGCATTTTATAGATTATGGTTGTAAATTCTCACCCACTCTTATCCGAAGACCTCTCCTCCTGCTTTGGTTAATATATAGTCGGGCATTCGAACCTTTTCTTACCCGCTTTTTACAAATTATGGTCGAACATTCACACCTACTTGCAGCCGAACACCTCCGCTCCCGCTTTTGATGGTGTATAGTCGGGCTTTCGAGCCTTTTCTTCCCCGGTTTTTACAAATTATGGTTGGACATTCAGACCTTGCAGCCGAAAACCTCCGCTCCCTCTTTTGATCATACATTGTCAGGCATTCGCACCTACTTGCAGCCGAATACTTCCGCTCCACCTTTTAGTGATGTATGGTTGGCATTTGCACCTTTTCTTACCCTTTCTTACCCTACTGATTGCTTAAGATTAAGTTGTTTTTTCTCAAACTACAACATTTTTTTAATTGTTGAAACTTGATTTGAAGTGGATAAATAAGGAGGACAAACAGTTTTGAGTCAGGCTGATAGAAGGAATTAATTTTATAGCAAAATCTGTATTTCGTCATATGTCGAGAGATGCGTATTGCTGAAGAAGTACAAAGTACAACGTTGTTTATCGTTGAAACTTGATTAGACATGAATAAATATGAAGGACAAAGCAGTCTTAACTTGGTTAGAGTTAAGGTTTTATAGGAGAATCCGAATTCGTGCATAACTCGTAAAATAGAGCTTATTTTCGGATTCCTGAAGAATGAGTCTGGTTCTTTCTCATAATACAAAGTTTGTTGTTTATTGTTGAAACTTCATCAGAAGTGAAGAAATAAATGAATGCCTATCAACAAATGTGGGATCTAAACTCTAGTGCTTCCTCTAAAATAATTTCCTTTCTCAATTCAGAAATGTGTGTGTGTAAGTTACAACACCCGTGACACCAAAACGGCTTTCTTTTCTCTCTTTTCTCTACACTCTGCACTGTGAGAACACACACCAAATCAGAAAGGCTTTTTTCTCTCTTTTCTACATTATGGACTGTGGGGACACAAAACCGCTCTCTCTTTTTTTTTTTGATTGTGTGCCAGGGCGTTGTCTCACGTATTAGATTATGCTTACGATACGAATGGGTTTATCAGTCACATCAGAATCCATACATACTGATCCTCCCGTAATAAAATGGTCGGATCTTATCAAACACACTTTGTTTCTTGTGACAATCAAGTCAGCGAAACAGCGTATACACATCAAGACACTGAATCAAGTTTGCCACAAGAACTCATAAGTTTGGCAGTATTGCTCTGCCGTCAGCAATCATACACCCATTTTATTTTCGTGAGACATGTGCAGGCACCTGTTCATCTACTGTTCTATCACTATGAATTAGTTTATCTATTATCAATAAGGATACTTCTACAACTACTATCAAAGTATGTCCAGACTTCTTATGTTGTCAGTTGCTATATATGAATAAGTGGGTAGCTACTGACAAGCATTAAGCATGTCACACAGCCCAAACATATAACATTTCAGGACACACCACACAGTTAACAACCACCGTGAAGTGTCAAAGCCCAAACATGTAACATTCAACAGGACACTTACACAAGACATTCTAATCAAACAGTCAGACAACATACAAGAACATATACCCCAGCCGGCATTGCTCCCTGCCTATTTTCCTACAGCTCACTATGTGTGCGCACACCTTTATTCACAAACTCTTCAACTTATACTCTTTTACCAAAGCTGCTACAGCTCGATTGGCCGAATACCCTTAGATCCTATTTCGGTGAATTTGACATCTGCCTTACATGTAACAGATTAGCGGTTTAGCAGTTTTAATTTAGTTTGAGTGAAGGAATTCATTTTATAGCAAAATCCGAAATCGTGAAGAACTCATGAAAGTAAGCTTATTCTCGGATTCCTGAAACTTTAGATTTGCTCTTTCTTTTACTGCAAAGTACAACGTTGTTTTTTTTTTGTTTAAATCTTTCTAGACATGGTAAATATGAAGGACAAAGCAGTTTTAACATAGTTTGAGTGAAGGAATTCATTTTATAGATAAAATCCCAAGAGTCTGCTGAGAAAAGAGAGTGAATGCGAAGTAGACTTTAACACGGCTCTGGGAGCGAGCCGAGTGTGGGCTAACCGGGAGAATTGCTTGAAAGAAACGCGACACCGAATGAGCGGTCAGAACAAAGCCTCAATACGGTGTTCCCGTGGTGTTTTTGTTGCTGCCTTGTCGATTGCACAGGGGCAAGCGTTTCAACCAAGCAACGCTCACCATGGGGAAGGTGGCTATGGCAACTAGCCTGATGCCCTGCTCCCGCAGTGACGGATAATCGTACTCTGGTTTCTCTTCATAACATACAAGTCTTTCGCCTTTTACTAAAGACTTTCGTGGAGAGCAGCACTAATGAGTTGTTTCTATTTTTGGCAGGCTTTACCTTTGCGGGTGAAGCCCTTTCTGTCTGTGCAAAAGAAATCTTGTTACTGTGCAGAGTGACTTCTCTGAGTAGAGTCGCCTTACTTGTTGCGATTGTGCCGATGTTCGAAGCTGGAGTGCAAAGTTGTTGCTTGAATGGTGCTTGCTGGAGCATGCGGGAGTGCAAAGTTATACCATTTAAAAGGGCTGAAGAGTGCTCAGTGCAGCGGGTGGGCGGAGGTGCAACGTGACACTCTGGCCACCTATGGCCATAAAAAGAACACTGCTACAAGTGCGCATTGTGCCAGCAAGGGCCCTCGGACCTGAAACAGTGGACAGTTATCGCTTCTCGGCCTTTTGGCTAAGATCAAGTGTAGTATCTGTTCTTATCAGTTTAATGTGTCCTCTATACGAGGACTACATATTAAATGGATTTTTAAGAATAGGAGTTGAAAAAGAAGCTTGCTCCGTTCACTCCAAGCATCGACCCAGTACTGCAGTGCCGCTGGGAACGGTGCGCTCTTCTCTGCTCTTGTGAAAAAGCAAACAGCGGTGCAGGATGGAAGTTTCAGGGAGCCCAAGATGAAACTTTCTTTTAATCTGCTGAGAAAAGAGAGTGAATGCGAAGTAGACTTTAACACAGCTCTGGAAGCGAGCCGAGTGTGGGCTAACCGGGAGAATTGCTTGAAAGAAACGCGACACCGAATGAGTGGTCAGAACAAAGCCTCAATACGGTGTTCCCGTGGTGTTTGTGGCTGCCTTGTCTTTTGCACAGAGTAAAAGACAAGGCAGCCATCGAATAGGGCCCGATTGTTCCTACTTGGTCAGCCGAGGAGCAAGGGGGGGGGGAGCAAGCGTCTCAACCAAGCAAATCCCACCAAGTAGGAACAATCGGGCCCTATTCGATTGCTGCAACACCTGAAAGAGATATTGATGCGAGACCCGATCAAAAGCTTTTTCAAAGTCTAAATTTAAGATGACAAGCCGGGTGTTTCTGTCTCTAGCGTAATCAATGATGTCTCGAATCAGTACGAGGCTGTCGGTGAGTTGTCTCTCTGAGATGGCACAAGCCTGGTCTGGGTGAATTACCTCCTCTAAAACAGAGGACATCCGTGTCGTTAAAACCTTGCTAAAAAGTTTACAGTCAAAGTTTAAAAGTGTGATGGGCCTCCAATTCTTTAGGTCAGTCTTATCATTTTTATCAAAAGTGAAGAAATAAATGAATGCCTATCAACAAATGTTGGATCTAAACTCTAGTGCTTCCTCTAAAATAATTTCCTTTCTCAATTTAGAAATGTGTGTGTGTAAGTCACAACACCCGTGACACCAAAACGGCTTTCTTTTCTCTACACTCTGCACTGTGAGCACACACACCAAATCAGAAAGGCTTTTTTCTCTCTTTTCTACATTATGGACTGTGGGGACACAAAACCGCTCTCTCTTTTTTTTTTTATCGTGTGCCAGGGCGTTGTCTCACGTATTAGATTGTGCTTAAGATACGAATGGGTTTTATCAGTCACATCAGAATCCATACATACTGATCCTCCCGTAATAAAATGGTCGGATCTTATCAAACACACTTTGTTTCTTGTGACAATCAAGTCAGCGAAACAGCGTATACACGTCAAGACACTGAATCAAGTTTGCCACAAGAACTCATAAGTTTGGCAGTATTGCTCTGCCGTCAGCAATCATACATCAATTTTATTTTCGTGAGACATGTGCAGGCACCTGTTCATCTACTGTTCTATCACTATGAATTAGTTTATCTATTATCAATAAGGATACTTCTACAACTACTCTATCAAAGTATGTCCGGACTTCTTACGTTGTCAGTTGCTATATATGAATAAGTGGGTAGCTACTGAGAAGCATTAAGCATGTCACACAGCCCAAACATATAACATTTCAGGACACACCACACAGTTAACAACCACAGTGAAGCGTGTCAAAGCCCAAACATGTAACATTCAACAGGACACTTACACAACACATTCAAATCAAACAGTCAGACAACATACAAGAACATATACCCCAGTCGGCATTGCTCCCTGCCTATTTTCCTACAGCTCACCATGTGTGCGCACACCTTTATTCACAAACTCTTCAACTTATACTCTTTTACCGAAGCTGCTACAGCTCGATTGGCCGAATACCGAATAATCCTAATTCGGTGAATTTGACATCTGCCTTACATGTAACAGATTAGCGGTTTAGCAGTTTTAATTTAGTTTGAGTGAAGGAATTCATTTTATAGCAAAATCCGAAATCGTGAAGAACTCATGAAAGTAAGCTTATTCTCGGATTCCTGAAACTTTAGATTTGCTATTTCTTTTACTGCAAAGTACAACGTTGGTTTTTTTGTTTAAATCTTTCAAGACATGGTAAATATGAAGGACAAAGCAGTTTTAACATAGTTTGAGTGAAGGAATTCATTTTATTGATAAAATCCCAAAAGTCTGCTGAGAAAAGAGAGTGAATGCGAAGTAGACTTTAACACGGCTCTGGGAGCGAGCCGAGTGCGGGCTAACCGGGAGAATTGCTTGAAAGAAACGCGACACCGAATGAGCGGTCAGAACAAAGCCTCAATACGGTTTTCCCGTGGTGTTTTTGTTGCTGCCTTGTCTTTTGCACAGAGTAAAAGACAAGGCAGCCATCGAATAGAGCCCGATTGTTCCTACTTGGTCAGCCGAGGAGCAAGGGGGGGGGGGGGGAAGCAGGCGTCTCAACCAAGCAAAGCTCACCATGGGGAAGGTGGCTATGCCAACTAGCCTGATGCCCTGCTCCCGCAGTGACGGATAATCGTACTCTGGTTTCTCTTCATAACGTACAAGTCTTTCGCCTTTTACTAAAGACTTCTGTGGAGAGCAGCACTAATGAGTTGTTTCTATTTTTGGCAGTCTTTACCTTTGCGGGTGAAGCCCTTTCTGTCTGTGCAAAAGAAATCTTGTTACTGTGCAGAGTGACTTCTCTGAGTAGAGTCGCCTTACTTGTTGCGACTGTGCCGATGTTCGAAGCTGGAGTGCAAAGTTGTTGCTTGAATGGTGCTTGCTGGAGCGTGCGGGAGTGCAAAGTTATACCATTTAAAAGGGCTGAAGAGTGCTCAGTGCAGCAGGTGGGCGGAGGTGCAAAGTGACACTCTGGCCACCTATGGCCATAAAAAGAACAGGGGTGTTAGCGGACAAGTGCGCATTGTGCCAGGAAGGGCCCTCGAACGTGAACCAGTGGACAGTTGTCGCTTCTCGGCCTTTTGGCTAAGATCAAGTGTAGTATCTGTTCTTATCAGTTTAATATCTGATATGTCCTCTATACGAGGACTACATATTAAATGGATTTTTAGCAATAGGAGTTGAAAAAGAAGCTTGCTCCGTTCACTCCAAGCATTGACCCCGTACTGCAGTGCCGCTGGGAACGGTGCGCTCTTCTCTACTCTTGTGAAAAAGCAAACAGCGGTGCAGGATGCAAGTTTCAGGGAGCCCAAGATGAAACTTTCTTTTAGTCTGCTGAGAAAAGAGAGTGAATGCGAAGTAGACTTTAACACGGCTCTGGGAGCGAGTCGAGTGCGGGCTAACCGGGAGAATTGCTTGAAAGAAACGCCATACCAAATGAGCGGTCAGAACAAAGCCTCAATACGGTGTTCCCGTTGTGTTTTTGTTGCTGCCGCTGTTTGCTTTTTCACAAGAGCGCACCTGTTGAGGGGGGGGCCTGGGGGGGCCTGGGTGATGGTGGGTCTCAGGCCCGGGCTGCTGCGACTGGTGTGACCGGGTGGTTTGTTTGTTTGTTTTTTGTTGTTGTTTGTTTGTTTTTTGTAGAGGTCCTCCGGAGTGGGGTTGGGTTGAGTGGGGTGGGGCGGGATGGGTACCTTCTGGGGGTACAGTAGCTCCCAGAATATGGTCGCTGCAGGCCCCGAGCCTGGTGGACATCAGGCCCTCCTGTCCTGTGTTGGCTCCCTTTTAAAAAGTACAGAACTTAGAACAGGTCTAGTCCCTGGCTTTCGGCAGAACTGTCTTCTTTACTTTTTTTTTTCTTCCCCTTATCGTGTTCAGCATTATGGCAGCAGAATTGTAGTCTGAATACCTTTGATGCCAAACAGATTTGCTTTGCCAAGGGAAGTTTTATAAATGTAAAGCTCCCCTTGATGCCCATTTATTTATTTCTGTTTACAATATATGACATGTAATAGAACTGAACCGGACCGGGGGACAAGGAAAGAAGAAGAGGAAAGAAGAGAAAAACAGAACATACATCGCATACAACACAGCTGTGGATATAGATGACCTGAGACGACATGATAATACATCAACTGCTTAGCGACCATACTACTGGACTAATGAATGTGGTTGTGTGTTTGTGAGAACATGCAACACCCATGGCACAGGACCTACATGATAACCGTGCTTAGTTATGAGTGTATAAGCGTACAGGGCCACAATCCACAGCCCCCCCAAGCAATCAGAAGCAGGCAGAGAGGGCCACAAGACCCAGGCCACCAGCAGCCCCCACAGAGCACAGAACCCAGGAAGCCCACCGCAGGGGCAACCACGCATCCACCCAGAAGACTGCAGAGGAAGCCCCCGGAAAGAGCCCCCATAAGCATAGGGCAGAGGCCCTCCGGGAGCCAGGGGCAACAGCCCACCGACGTCGCCAGGCCCCAGCCGCCCAGACATGGGCCGTGCACTGGATCCGGGCCCCAGGAGCCCGAGCGCCCCCAAACCCCCCGACAGAGGCCCCACCCAATACCCAGGAGGGCCAAGCGCCCCAGACAGCCACACAGTGGGTCAGCGCCTGCCCCAGCACCCCTGGCCAAGTGCCCTGGGAGTCAAGACGTGCCCACAGGTGGGTGAAGTCGCGAGCAGCGGAGAGAGGCCACGCCGCCCCCCCCCATCGGGAGAAGCACAGGCAGGCCAGGCGACAGCAAGTCCAAGATCCAGGCCCAATCATTACCACACACACTTTCATGTCCCATACATCCACACGTCCTCCCTCCCTCGACTCCGCTGGGGTGTAGTGCAGCGGGCACACCAGGGGGCCAGCAGCCCCCCAGCCACCACAGACCCCAAACCAGCAGAACAATTAATTAATCCTCCTGGCCCCTCCCGCCCCGAGCAGCAACCAGGAAGCAGGGGTGTGCGAAGAAGACCCCTCCCCTCACCCTTCTGGCTCTTCAATATTTTCTAATAGTGAGCAATTAAAATTGAGGGGCAGCCAAACTTGTAGAACTGGGAGCGTGGCCCTCTGGGCAGCCTACATACCCAAAGAGCCCCGCCCACCAGATGCCACTCAGTGTAACCACCCCCCAAGACCTAATGTGTGTGTGTGAGTGTGTTTGATAAGTAGTAATGTCTAAGGTGTAATTAAAACAGGGGTGGGAACTGCAGAGTGCAACTACTGCAGAGTCCACTACACCCCACCGAACACACACGCCCCCAAAACCCTTCATGTGTGAGTGTGTGCTGTGTACAGGAGCCAGAAGGGAGAATGGGGATATACACTGGGGGCAGCCAGGGACTGGCTGCAATAGGCATCCCCGCTACCAGGGAGCCAACACAGGACAGGAGGGCCTGATGTCCACCCGGCTCGGGGCCTGCAGCGACCATATTCTGGGAGCTACTGTACCCCCAGAAGGTACCCATCCCGCCCCACCCCACTCAACCCAACCCCACTCCGGAGGACCTCTACAAAAAACAAACAAACAACAACAAAAAACAAACAAACAAACCACCCGGTCACACCAGTCGCAGCAGCCCGGGCCTGAGACCCACCATCACCCAGGCCCCCCCAGAGCCCCCCTCAACAGGTGCGCTCTTGTGAAAAAGCAAACAGCGGCAGCAACAAAAACACAACGGGAACACCGTATTGAGGCTTTGTTCTGACCGCTCATTTGGTATGGCGTTTCTTTCAAGCAATTCTCCCGGTTAGCCGACACTCGGCTCGCTCCCATAGCCGGGTTAAAGTCTACATCGCATTCACTCTCTTTTCTCAGCAGACTAAAAGAAAGTTTCATCTTGGGCTCCCTGAAACTTGCATCCTGCACCGCTGTTTGCTTTTTCACAAGAGTAGAGAAGAGCGCACCGTTCCCAGCGGCACTGCAGTACGGGGTCAATGCTTGGAGTGAACGGAGCAAGCTACTTTTTCAACTCCTATTGCTAAAAATCCATTTAATATGTAGTCCTCGTATAGAGGACATATCAGATATTAAACTGATAAGAACAGATACTACACTTGATCTTAGCCAAAAGGCCGAGAAGCGACAACTGTCCACTGGTTCACGTCCGAGGGCCCTTCCTGGCACAATGCGCACTTGTCCGCTAACACCCCTGTTCTTTTTATGGCCATAGGTGGCCAGAGTGTCACTTTGCACCTCCGCCCACCCGCTGCACTGAGCACTCTTCAGCCCTTTTAAATGGTATAACTTTGCACTCCCGCACGCTCCAGCAAGCACCATTCAAGCAACAACTTTGCACTCCAGCTTCGAACATCGGCACAGTCGCAACAAGTAAGGCGACTCTACTCAGAGAAGTCACTCTGCACAGTAACAAGATTTCTTTTGCACAGACAGAAAGGGCTTCACCGCCAAAGGTAAGCCTGCCAAAAATAGAAACAACTCATTAGTGCTGCTCTCCACAGAAGTCTTTAGTAAAAGGTGAAAGACTTGTACGTTATGAAGAGAAACCAGAGTACGATTATCCGTCACTGCGGGAGCAGGGCATCAGGCTAGTTGGCATAGCCACCTTCCCCATGGTGAGCTTTGCTTGGTTGAAACGCTTGCTCTCCCCCCCCCCCCCCTTGCTCCTCGGCTGACCAAGTAGGAACAATCGGGCCCTATTCGATGGCTGCCTTGTCTTTTACTCTGTGCAAAAGACAAGGCAGCAACAAAAACACCACGGGAAAACCGTATTGAGGCTTTGTTCTGACCGCTCATTCGGTGTCGCGTTTCTTTCAAGCAATTCTCCCGGTTAGCCCGCACTCGGCTCGCTCCCAGAGCCGTGTTAAAGTCTACTTCGCATTCACTCTCTTTTCTCAGCAGACTCTTGGGATTTTATCAATAAAATGAATTCCTTCACTCAAACTATGTTAAAACTGCTTTGTCCTTCATATTTACCATGTCTTGAAAGATTTAAACAAAAAAACCAACGTTGTACTTTGCAGTAAACGAAATAGCAAATCTAAAGTTTCAGGAATCCGAGAATAAGCTTACTTTCATGAGTTCTTCACGATTTCGGATTTTGCTATAAAATGAATTCCTTCACTCAAACTAAATTAAAACTGCTAAACCGCTAATCTGTTACATGTAAGGCAGATGTCAAATTCACCGAATTAGGATTATTCGGTATTCGGCCAATCGAGCTGTAGCAGCTTCGGTAAAAGAGTATAAGTTGAAGAGTTTGTGAATAAAGGTGTGCACACACATAGTGAGCTGTAGGAAAATTGGCAGGGAGCAATGCCGGCTGGGGTATATGTTCTTGTATGTTGTCTGACTGTTTGATTTGAATGTGTTGTGTAAGTGTCCTGTTGAATGTTACATGTTTGGGCTTTGACACTTCACGGTGGTTGTTAACTGTGTGGTGTGTCCTGAAATGTTATATGTTTGGGCTGTGTGACATGCTTAATGCTTGTCAGTAGCTACCCACTTATTCATATATAGCAACTGACAACATAAGAAGTCTGGACATACTTTGATAGTAGTTGTCGAAGTATCCTTATTGATAATAGATAAACTAATTCATAGTGATAGAACAGTAGATGAACAGGTGCCTGCACATGTCTCACGAAAATAAAATGGGTGTATGATTGCTGACGGCAGAGCAATACTGCCAAACTTATGAGTTCTTGTGGCAAACTTGATTCAGTGTCTTGACGTGTATACGCTGTTTCGCTGACTTGATTGTCACAAGAAACAAAGTGTGTTTGATAAGATCCGACCATTTTATTACGGGAGGATCAGTATGTATGGATTCTGATGTGACTGATAAACCCATTCGTATCTTAAGCATAATCTAATACGTGAGACAACGCCCTGGCACACAATCAAAAAAAAAAAAGAGAGAGCGGTTTTGTGTCCCCACAGTCCATAATGTAGAAAAGAGAGAAAAAAGCCTTTCTGATTTGGTGTGTGTTCTCACATTGCAGAGTGTAGAGAAAAGAGAGAAAAGAAAGCCGTTTTGGTGTCACGGGTGTTGTAACTTACACACACACATTTCTGAATTGAGAAAGGAAATTATTTTAGAGGAAGCACTAGAGTTTAGATCCCACATTTGTTGATAGGCATTCATTTATTTCATCACTTCTGATGAAGTTTCAACAATAAACAACAAACTTTGTATTATGAGAAAGAACCAGACTCATTCTTCAGGAATCCGAAAATAAGCTCTATTTTACGAGTTATGCACGAATTCGGATTCTCCTATAAAACCTTAACTCTAACCAAGTTAAGACTGCTTTGTCCTTCATATTTATTCATGTCTAATCAAGTTTCAACGATAAACAACGTTGTACTTTGTACTTCTTCAGCAATAAGCATCTCTCGACATATGACGAAATACAGATTTTGCTATAAAATTAATTCCTTCTATCAGCCTGACTCAAAACTGTTTGTCCTCCTTATTTATCCACTTCAAATCAAGTTTCAACAATTAAAAAAATGTTGTAGTTTGAGAAAAAACAACTTAATCTTAAGCAATCAGTAGGGTAAGAAAGGGTAAGAAAAGGTGCAAATGCCAACCATACATCACTAAAAGGTGGAGCGGAAGTATTCGGCTGCAAGTAGGTGCGAATGCCTGACAATGTATGATCAAAAGAGGGAGCGGAGGTTTTCGGCTGCAAGGTCTGAATGTCCAACCATAATTTGTAAAAACCGGGGAAGAAAAGGCTCGAAAGCCCGACTATACACCATCAAAAGCGGGAGCGGAGGTGTTCGGCTGCAAGTAGGTGTGAATGTTCGACCATAATTTGTAAAAAGCGGGTAAGAAAAGGTTCGAATGCCCAACTATATATTAACCAAAGCAGGAGGAGAGGTCTTCGGATAAGAGTGGGTGAGAATTTACAACCATAATCTATAAAATGCGGTGAAAAAAAAGGTGTGAATACCCCATAGAACACTAAAAGGTAGAGCGGAAGTGTTCGGCTGCAAGAAGGTGTGAATGTCTGACCATAGTTTGTAAAAAGCGGGTAAGAAAAGGTTCGAATGCCCGAACATACACCATCAAAGGAGGGAGCGGAGGTGTTCCGCTGTAAGAAGGTGTGAATGTCCGACCATAGTTGGCAAAAAGCAGGTAAGAAAAGGTTAAAATACCCGATTGTACACAATCAATAGCGGGAGCAGAGTTGTTCCGCTACTAAAAGGTGTGAAAGTCCGACCATGGTTTGTAAAAAGCGGGTAAGAAAAGGTGCGAATGCCCGACAATGTATGATCAAAAGAGGGAGCGGAGGTTTTCGGCTGAAACAAGGTCTGAATGTCCATCCATATTTTGTAAAATTCTGGGAAGAAAAGGCTCGAAAGCCCGACTATACACCATCAACAGCTGGAGCGGAGGTGTTCAGCTGCAAGAAGGTCTGAATGTCCATCAATAATTGCTAGAAAACATGGAAGAGAATTTTCGAATATCAAACCGCACATGATCATAAGCGGGAGAGGAGGTGTTCAAATGCAAGAAGGTGTGAATGTCCACCCATAATTACTGCAAAATGGGTAAGAAAAGGTACGAATGCCCAACCATACATGATCCTAACAGGGAGCGGAGGTGTTTGGCTGCGACAAGGTGTGTTTGTCCACCCATAATTAATGAAAAGCGGGCAACAAGTAGGTTTGAATACCCATCATCAAAAGCAGGAGTGGATGTGTTCGGCTACAAGAAGGTTTGAATGTCTGACCATAGTTTGTAAAAAGCGGGTAAGAAAAGGTTCGAATGCCCGAACATACACCATCAAAGGAGGGAGCGGAGGTGTTCCGCTGTAAGAAGGTGGGAATGTCCAACAGTAATTGGCAAAAAGCGGGTAAGAAAAGGTTAAAATACCCTATTGTACACAATCAATAGCGGGAGCAGAGTTGTTCCACTAGTAAAAGGTGTCAAAGTCCGACCATGAATTGAAAAAGCAGGTAAGAAAAGGTACGAATGCCCAACCATACATCATCAAAAGCAGGAGTGGATGTGTTCGGCTACAAGAAGGTTTTAATGTCCGACCATAGTTTGTAAAAAGCGGGTAAGAAAAGGTTCGAATGCCCGAACATACACCATCAAAAGAGGGAGCGGAGGTGTTCCACTGTAAGAAGTTATGAATGTCTGACCATAGTTGGTAAAAAGCGGGTAAGAAAAGGTGAAAATACCCGACTGTACACAATCAATAGCGGGAGCGGAGTTGTTTGGCTACTAAAAGGTGTGAAAGTCCGACCCTGGTTTGTAAAAAGCGGGTAAGAGAAGGTGCGAATGCCCGACAATGTATGATCAAAAGAGGGAGCGGAGGTTTTCGGCTGCAAGAAGGTCTGAATGTCCAACAATAATTTTGTAAAAACCGGGGAAGAAAAGGCTCGAAAGCCCGACTATACATCATCAAAAGCGGGAGCGGAGGTGTTCAGCTGCAAGAAGGTCTGAATGTCCATCAATAATTGCTAGAAAACATGAAAGAAAATTTTCGAATATCAAAGCACACATCATCATAAGCGGGAGAGGAGGTGTTCAGCCGCAAGAAGGTGTGAATTTCCGACCATAGTTTGTAAAAAATGGGTAAGAAAAGGTGCGAATGCTCAACCATACATCATCAAAAGCAGGAGTGGATGTGTTCGGCTAAAAGAAGTTTTGAATGTCCGACCATAGTTCGTAAAATGCGGGTAAGAAAAGGTTCGAATGCCCGAACATACACCATCAAAAGAGGGAGCGGAGGTGTTCCGCTGTAAGACGGTGTGAATGTCCAACAATAGTTGGTAAAAAGCGGGTAAGAAAAGGTTAAAATACCCGACTGTACACAATCAATAGCGGGAGCGGAGTTGTTCGGCTACAAGAAGGTGTGAAAGTCCGACCATGGTTTGTAAAAAGCGGGTAAGAAAAGGTTCGAATGCCCGAATATATACCATCAAAAGCGGAAGCGGAGGTGTTCGGCTGCAAGAAGGTGTGAACGTCCAACCAAAGTTTGTAAAAAGCAGTGAAGAAAAGTTTCGAATATCCAACCAAACATAATCAAAAGCGGGAGCAGAGCTGTTCGACTGCAAGTAGGTGTGAATGTCAGATCATAATTTGCAAAAAGCTGATGAGAAAGGGTGAGAATGCCCGACTATACACCATCAAATGCGGGAGCGGAAGTGTTCGGCTGTGAGTAGGTGTGAATGTCAAACCATAATTGCTGAAAAATGTGTTAGAAAAGACTAGAATGCCGGACCATACATCATCAAAAGCTGGAAAAGTGGTGTTCGGCTGCAAGTAGGTGTGAATATCCAGCCATAATTACTCACAAACCGGTAAAAAAAGGCAGTATTGCCAGACCATACATTATCAAAACAGGGAGCGGAGGTGGTTCAGCTGCAAGGTGTGAATGTCTGACTAAAGTTTATAAAAAGCGGGTAAGACAAGGTGCGAATGCCTGACAATGTATGATCAAATGAGGGAGCGGAGGTTTTCGGCTGCAAGGTCTGAATGTACAACCATAATTTGTAAAAACCGGGGAAGAAAAGGCTCGAAAGCCCGACTATACACCATCAAAAGCGGGAGCGGAGGTGTTCGGCTGCAAGTAGGTGTGAATGTTCGACCATAATTTGTAAAAAGCGGGTAAGAAAAGGTTTGAATGCCCGACTATATATTAACAAAAGCAGGAAGAGAGGTCTTCGGATAAGAGTGGGTGAGAATTTCCAACCATAATCAATAAAATGCGGTGAAAAAAAAGGTGTGAATACCCCATAGAACACTAAAAGGTGGAGCAGAAGTGTTCGGCTGCAAGAAGGTGTGACTGTTCGACTATATTTGGTGAAAAGCAGGTGAATCAAGGTCTGAATGCCCAACCTTACATCATCAAAAGCGAGATCAGAGGTGTTTGGCTGCAAGAAGGCCATAGTTTGCCAAAAGCGGGTAAGCTGCGAATGACCGACTAAATATCAACAAAAGTGGGGGCGGAGGTCTTCGGATGCAAGTGGGTGTGAATATCCCACCATACAAGTATGGTGGAGAGGAAGCTGTGAATGGCCGACCATAGTAAAAAGCGGGTGAGAAAAGGTGCGAATGTCCAATCATACATGATCAAAACAGGGAGCGGAGGTGTTTGGCTGCGACAAGGTGTGTATGTCCACCCATAATTAATGAAAAGCGGGCAACAAGTAGGTTTGAATACCCATCATCAAAAGCAGGAGTGGATGTGTTCCGCTATAAGAAGGTTTGAATGTCTGACCATAGTTTGTAAAAAGCGGGTAAGAAAAGGTTCGAGTGCCCGAACATACACCATCAAAAGAGGGAGCGGAGGTGTTCCGCTGTAAGACGGTGTGAATGTCCAACTATAGTTGGTAAAAAGCGGGTAAGAAAAGGTTAAAATACCCGACTGTACACAATCAATAGCGGGAGCGGAGTTGTTCGGCTACAAGAAGGTGTGAAAGTCCGACCATGGTTTGTAAAAAGCGGGTAAGAAAAGGTGCGAATGCCCGACAATGTATGATCAAAAGAGGGAGTGGAGGTTTTCGGCTGCAAGAAGGTCTGAATGTCCAACCATAATTTGTAAAAACCGGGGAAGAAAAGGCTCGAAAGCCCGACTATACACCATCAAAAGAGGGAGCGGAGGTGTTCAGCTGCAAGAAGGTGTGAATGTCTACCCATAATTACTGAAAAATGGGTAAGAAAAGGTGCGAATGCCTAACCATACATCATCAAAAGAGGGAGCGGAGGTGTTCCGCTGTAAGACGGTGTGAATGTCCGACCATAGATGGTAAAAAGCGGGTAAGAAAAGGTTAAATTACCCGACTGTACACAATCAAAAGAGGGAGCGGAGTTGTTCAGCTAAGAGAAGGTGTGAAAGTCCGACCTTGGTTTGTAAAAAGCGGGTAAGAAAAGGTTCGTATGCCCGAATATACACCATCAAAAGCGGAAGCGGAGGTGTTCGGCTGCAAGATATTGTGAACGTCCGACCAAAGTTTGTAAAAAGCAGTTAAGAAAAGGTTCGAATATCTAACCAAACATAATCAAAAGCGGGAGCAGAGCTGTTCGACTGGAAGTAGGTGTGAATGTCAGATCATAATTTGCAAAAAGCTGATGAGAAAGGGTGAGAATGCCCGACTATACACCATCAAATGCGGTAGCGGAGTTGTTCCGCTGTGAGTAGGTGTGAATCTCCAACCATAATTGCTGAAAAATGTGTTAGAAAAGGTAAAAATGCCGGTCCATACATAATCAAAATCGGGAGAGGTGGTGTTCAGCTGCAAGAAGGTCTAAATGTCCATCAATAATTGCTAGAAAACATGAAAGAAAATTTTCGAAAATCAAACCACACATGATCATAAGTGGGAGAGGAGGTGTTCAGCTGCCAGAAGGTGTGAATGTCCACCCATAATACCTGAAAAATGGGTAAAAAAAAGGTGCGAATGCCCAACCATACATCATCAAAAGCAGGAGTGCATGTGTTCGGCTACAAGAAGGTGTGAACGTCCAACCAAAGTTTGTAAAAAGCAGTTAAGAAAAGGTTCGAATATCCAACCATACATAATCAAAAGCGGGAGCAGAGCTGTTCGACTGCAAGTAGGTGTGAATGTCAGATCATAATTTGCAAAAAGCTGATGAGAAAGGGTGAGAATGCCCGACTATACACCATCAAATGCGGGAGCGGAGTTGTTCGGCTGTGAGTAGGTGTGAATCTCCGACCATAATTGCTGAAAAATGTGTTAGAAAAGGTAAGAATGCCGGTCCATACATCATCAAAAGCGAGAGAGGTTGTGTTCGGCTGCAAGTAGGTGTGAATGTCCAGCCATAATTACTCACAAACGGGTAAGAAAAGGTAGTATTGCCAGACCATATATGATCAAAACAGGGAGCGGAGGTGGTTCAGCTGCAAGAAGGTTTGAATGTCCGACTAAAGTTCAAATATATTAACAAAAGCGGGAGGAGAGGTCTTCGGATGAGAGTGGTTGAAAATTTCCAACCATAATGTATAAAATGCGGTGAAAAAAAGGTGTGATAGAACACTAAAAGGTGGAGCGGAAGTGTTCGGCTGCAAGAAGGTGTGAATGTTCGACTATATTTGGTGAAAAGCAGGTGAAGCAAGGTCTGAATGCCCAACCTTACATCATCAAAAGCGAGATCAGAGGTGTTTGGCTGCAAGAAGGCCATAGTTTGCCAAAAGCGGGTAAGGTGCGAATGTCCGACTAAATATCAACAAAATTTGGGGCGGAGGTCTTCGGATGCAAGTGGGTGTGAATGTCCGACTATATTTGGTGAAAAGCAGGTGAAGCAAGGTCTGAATGCCCAACCTTACATCATCAAAAGCGAGATCAGAGGTGTTTGGCTGCAAGAAGGCCATAGTTTGCCAAAAGCGGGTAAGGTGCGAATGACCGACTAAATATCAACAAAAGTGGGGGCGGAGGTCTTCGGATGCAAGTGGGTGTGAATATCCCACCATACAAGTATGGTGGAGAGGAAGCTGTGAATGGCCGACCATAGTAAAAGGCGGGTGAGAGAAGGTGCGAATGTCAAACCATACATAATCAAAACAGGGAGCGGAGGTGTTCTGCTGTAAGAAGGTGTGAATGTCCAACCATAGTTGGTAAAAAGCGGGTAAGAACAGGTTAAAATTCCCGACTGTACACAATCAATAGCGGGAGCGGAGTTGTTCGGCTACTAAAAGGTGTGAAAGTCCGACCATGGTTTGTAAAAAGCGGGTAAGAAAAGGTGCGAATGCCCGACAATGTATGATCAAAAGAGGGAGTGGAGGTTTTCGGCTGCAAGAAGGTCTGAATGTCCAACCATAATTTGTAAAAACCGGGGAAGAAAAGGCTCGAAAGCCCGACTATACACCATCAAAAGTGGGAGCGGAGGTGTTCAGCTGCAAGACGGTCTGAATGTCTATCAATAATTGCTAGAAAACATGAAAGAAAATTTTCGAATATCAAACTGCACATGATCATAAGCGGGAGAGGAGGTGTTCAGCTGCAAGAAGGTGTGAATGTCTACCCATAATTACTGAAAAATGGGTAAGAAAAGGTGCGAATGCCTAACCATAGATCATCAAAAGAGGGAGCGGAGGTGTTCCGCTGTAAGACGGTGTGAATGTCCGACCATAGATGGTAAAAAGCGGGTAAGAAAAGGTTAAATTACCCGACTGTACACAATCAAAAGAGGGAGCGGAGTTGTTCAGCTAAGAGAAGGTGTGAAAGTCCGACCTTGGTTTGTAAAAAGCGGGTAAGAAAAGGTTCGTATGCCCGAATATACACTATCAAAACCGGAAGCGTAGGTGTTCGGCTGCAAGAAGGTGTGAACGTCCGACCAAAGTTTGTAAAAAGCAGTTAAGAAAAGGTTCGAATATCTAACCAAACATAATCAAAAGCGGGAGCAGAGCTGTTCAACTGGAAGTAGGTGTGAATGTCAGATCATAATTTGCAAAAAGCTGATGAGAAAGGGTGAGAATGCCCGACTATACATCATCAAATGCGGGAGCGGAGTTGTTCGGCTGTGAGTAGGTGTGAATCTCCGACCATAATTGCTGAAAAATGTGTTAGAAAAGGTAAAAATGCCGGTCCATACATCATCAAAATCGGGAGAGGTGGTGTTCAGCTGCAAGAAGGTCTAAATGTCCATCAATAATTGCTAGAAAACATGAAAGAAAATTTTCGAAAATCAAACCACACATGATCATAAGTGGGAGAGGAGGTGTTCAGCTGCAAGAAGGTGTGAATGTCCACCCATAATACCTGAAAAATGGGTAAAAAAAAGGTGCGAATGCCCAACCATACATCATCAAAAGCAGGAGTGCATGTGTTCGGCTACAAGAAGGTGTGAACGTCCAACCAAAGTTTGTAAAAAGCAGTTAAGAAAAGGTTCGAATATCCAACCAAACATAATCAAAAGCGGGAGCAGAGCTGTTCGACTGCAAGTAGGTGTGAATGTCAGATCATAATTTGCAAAAAGCTGATGAGAAAGGGTGAGAATGCCCGACTATACACCATCAAATGCGGGAGCGGAGTTGTTCGGCTGTGAGTAGGTGTGAATCTCCGACCATAATTGCTGAAAAATGTGTTAGAAAAGGTAAGAATGCCGGTCCATACATCATCAAAAGCGAGAGAGGTTGTGTTCGGCTGCAAGTAGGTGTGACTGTTCGACTAAAGTTTGTAAAAAGTGGGTAAGACAAGGTGCGAATGCCTGACAATGTATGATCAAAAGCGGAAGCGGAGGTGTTCAGCTGCAAGAAGGTCTACATGTCCATCAATAATTGCTAGAAAACATGAAAGAAACTTTTCCAAAATCAAACCGCACATGATCATAAGTGGGATAGGAGGTGTTCAGCTGCAAGGTGTGAATGTCCACCCATAATTCCTGAAAAATGGGCAAAAAAAAGGTGTGAATGCCCAACCATACATCATCAAAAGCGGGAGTGGAAGTGTTCGGCTACAAGAAGGTGTGAACGTCCAACCAAAATATGTAAAAAGCAGTTAAGAAAAGGTTTGAATATCCAACCAAACATAATCAAAAGCGGGAGCAGAGCTTTTCGACTGCAAGTAGGTGTGAATGTCAGATCATAATTTGCAAAAAGCTGATGAGAAAGGGTGAGAATGCCCGACTATACATCATCAAATGCGGGAGCGGAGTTGTTCGGCTGTGAGTAGGTGTGAATCTCCGACCATAATTGCTGAAAAATGTGTTAGAAAAGGTAAAAATGCCGGTCCATACATCATCAAAAGCGAGAGAGGTTGTGTTCGGCTGCAAGTAGGTGTGAATGTCCAGCCATAATTACTCACAAACGGGTAAGAAAAGGTAGTATTGCCAGACCATATATGATCAAAACAGGGAGCGGAGGTGGTTCAGCTGCAAGAAGGTTTGAATGTCTCCGACTAAAGTTCAAATATATTAAAGAAAGCGGGAGGAGAGGTCTTCGGATGAGAGTGGTTGAAAATTTCCGACCATAATGTATAAAATGCGGTGAAAAAAAGGTGTGATAGAACACTAAAAGGTGGAGCGGAAGTGTTCGGCTGCAAGAAGGTGTGAATGTCCGACTATATTTGGTGAAAAGCAGGTGAAGCAAGGTCTGAATGCCCAACCTTACATCATCAAAAGCGAGATCAGAGGTGTTTGGCTGCAAGAAGGCAATAGTTTGCCAAAAGCGGGTAAGGTGCGAATGTCCGACTAAATATCAACAAAATTTGGGGCAGAGGTCTTCGGATGCAAGTGGGTGTGAATATCCAACCATACAAGTATGGTGGAGAGGAAGCTGTGAATAGCCGACCATAGTTTGGAAAAAGCGGGTAAGAAAAGGTTTGAATACCCGAACATACACCATCAAAAGAGGGAGCGGAGGTGTTCCGCTGTACGAAGGTGTGAATGTCCGACCATAGTTGGTAAAAAGCGGGTAAGAAAAGGTTAAAATACCCGACTGTACACAATCAATAGCGGGAGCGGATGTGTTCGGCTACTAAAAGGTGTGAAAGTCCGACCATGGTTTGTAAAAAGCGGGTAAGAAAAGGTGCGAATGCCCGACAATGTATGATCAAAAGAGGGAGTGGAGGTTTTCGGCTGCAAGAAGGTCTGAATGTCCAACCATAATTTGTAAAAACCGGGGAAGAAAAGGCTCGAAAGCCCGACTATACACCATCAAAAGTGGGAGCGGAGGTGTTCAGCTGCAAGACGGTCTGAATGTCTATCAATAATTGCTAGAAAACATGAAAGAAAATTTTCGAATATCAAACTGCACATGATCATAAGCGGGAGAGGAGGTGTTCAGCTGCAAGAAGGTGTGAATGTCTACCCATAATTACTGAAAAATGGGTAAGAAAAGGTGCGAATGCCTAACCATAGATCATCAAAAGAGGGAGCGGAGGTGTTCCGCTGTAAGACGGTGTGAATGTCCGACCATAGATGGTAAAAAGCGGGTAAGAAAAGGTTAAATTACCCGACTGTACACAATCAAAAGAGGGAGCGGAGTTGTTCAGCTAAGAGAAGGTGTGAAAGTCCGACCTTGGTTTGTAAAAAGCGGGTAAGAAAAGGTTCGTATGCCCGAATATACACTATCAAAACCGGAAGCGTAGGTGTTCGGCTGCAAGAAGGTGTGAACGTCCGACCAAAGTTTGTAAAAAGCAGTTAAGAAAAGGTTCGAATATCTAACCAAACATAATCAAAAGCGGGAGCAGAGCTGTTCAACTGGAAGTAGGTGTGAATGTCAGATCATAATTTGCAAAAAGCTGATGAGAAAGGGTGAGAATGCCCGACTATACATCATCAAATGCGGGAGCGGAGTTGTTCGGCTGTGAGTAGGTGTGAATCTCCGACCATAATTGCTGAAAAATGTGTTAGAAAAGGTAAAAATGCCGGTCCATACATCATCAAAATCGGGAGAGGTGGTGTTCAGCTGCAAGAAGGTCTAAATGTCCATCAATAATTGCTAGAAAACATGAAAGAAAATTTTCGAAAATCAAACCACACATGATCATAAGTGGGAGAGGAGGTGTTCAGCTGCAAGAAGGTGTGAATGTCCACCCATAATACCTGAAAAATGGGTAAAAAAAAGGTGCGAATGCCCAACCATACATCATCAAAAGCAGGAGTGCATGTGTTCGGCTACAAGAAGGTGTGAACGTCCAACCAAAGTTTGTAAAAAGCAGTTAAGAAAAGGTTCGAATATCCAACCAAACATAATCAAAAGCGGGAGCAGAGCTGTTCGACTGCAAGTAGGTGTGAATGTCAGATCATAATTTGCAAAAAGCTGATGAGAAAGGGTGAGAATGCCCGACTATACACCATCAAATGCGGGAGCGGAGTTGTTCGGCTGTGAGTAGGTGTGAATCTCCGACCATAATTGCTGAAAAATGTGTTAGAAAAGGTAAGAATGCCGGTCCATACATCATCAAAAGCGAGAGAGGTTGTGTTCGGCTGCAAGTAGGTGTGACTGTTCGACTAAAGTTTGTAAAAAGTGGGTAAGACAAGGTGCGAATGCCTGACAATGTATGATCAAAAGCGGAAGCGGAGGTGTTCAGCTGCAAGAAGGTCTACATGTCCATCAATAATTGCTAGAAAACATGAAAGAAACTTTTCCAAAATCAAACCGCACATGATCATAAGTGGGATAGGAGGTGTTCAGCTGCAAGGTGTGAATGTCCACCCATAATTCCTGAAAAATGGGCAAAAAAAAGGTGTGAATGCCCAACCATACATCATCAAAAGCGGGAGTGGAAGTGTTCGGCTACAAGAAGGTGTGAACGTCCAACCAAAATATGTAAAAAGCAGTTAAGAAAAGGTTTGAATATCCAACCAAACATAATCAAAAGCGGGAGCAGAGCTTTTCGACTGCAAGTAGGTGTGAATGTCAGATCATAATTTGCAAAAAGCTGATGAGAAAGGGTGAGAATGCCCGACTATACATCATCAAATGCGGGAGCGGAGTTGTTCGGCTGTGAGTAGGTGTGAATCTCCGACCATAATTGCTGAAAAATGTGTTAGAAAAGGTAAAAATGCCGGTCCATACATCATCAAAAGCGAGAGAGGTTGTGTTCGGCTGCAAGTAGGTGTGAATGTCCAGCCATAATTACTCACAAACGGGTAAGAAAAGGTAGTATTGCCAGACCATATATGATCAAAACAGGGAGCGGAGGTGGTTCAGCTGCAAGAAGGTTTGAATGTCTCCGACTAAAGTTCAAATATATTAAAGAAAGCGGGAGGAGAGGTCTTCGGATGAGAGTGGTTGAAAATTTCCGACCATAATGTATAAAATGCGGTGAAAAAAAGGTGTGATAGAACACTAAAAGGTGGAGCGGAAGTGTTCGGCTGCAAGAAGGTGTGAATGTCCGACTATATTTGGTGAAAAGCAGGTGAAGCAAGGTCTGAATGCCCAACCTTACATCATCAAAAGCGAGATCAGAGGTGTTTGGCTGCAAGAAGGCAATAGTTTGCCAAAAGTGGGTAAGGTGCGAATGTCCGACTAAATATCAACAAAATTTGGGGCAGAGGTCTTCGGATGCAAGTGGGTGTGAATATCCAACCATACAAGTATGGTGGAGAGGAAGCTGTGAATAGCCGACCATAGTTTGGAAAAAGCGGGTAAGAAAAGGTTTGAAGACCCGAACATACACCATCAAAAGAGGGAGCGGAGGTGTTCCGCTGTACGAAGGTGTGAATGTCCGACCATAGTTGGTAAAAAGCGGGTAAGAAAAGGTTAAAATACCCGACTGTACACAATCAATAGCGGGAGCGGATGTGTTCGGCTACAAGAAGGTGTGAAAGTCCGACCATGGTTTGTAAAAAGCGGGTAAGAAAAGGTGCGAATGTCCAACAATGTATGATCAAAAGAGAGAGCGGAGGTTTTCGGATACAAGAAGGTTTGAATGTCCCACCATAGTTTGTAAAAAGCGGGTAAGAAAAGGTTCGAATGCCCGACTATACACAATCAATAGCGGGAGCGGATGTGTTCGGCTACAAGAAGGTGTGAAAGTCCGATCATGGTTTGTAAAAACCGGGAAGAAAAGGCTCGAAAGCCCGACTATACACCATCAAAAAGAAGGTTTGAATGTCCATCAATAATTGCTTTGAAACAAGAAAGTAAATTTTCGAATATCAAACCGTACATGATCATAAGCGGGAGAGGAGGTGTTCCGCTGTAAGACAGTGTGAATGTCCGACCATAGTTGGTAAAAAGCGGGTAAGAAAAGGTTAAAATACCCGACTGTACACAATCAATAGCGGGAGCGGAGTTGTTCGGCTACTAAAAGGTGTGAAAGTCCGACCCTGGTTTGTAAAAAGCGGGTAAGAAAAGGTTCGAATGCCCGAACATACACCATCAAAAGAGGGAGCGGAGGTGTTCCGCTGTAAGACGGTGTGAATGTCCGATCATAGTTGGTAAAAAGCGGGTAAGAAAAGGTTAAAATACCCGACTGTACACAATCAAAAGAGGGAGCGGAGTTGTTCAGCTAAGAGAAGGTGTGAAAGTCCGACCATGGTTTGTAAAAAGCGGGTAAGAAAAGGTTCGTATGCCCGAATATACACTATCAAAACCGGAAGCGTAGGTGTTCGGCTGCAAGAAGGTGTGAACGTCCGACCAAAGTTTGTAAAAAAGCAGTTAAGAAAAGGTTCGAATATCTAACCAAACATAATCAAAAGCGGGAGCAGAGCTGTTCGACTGCAAGTAGGTGTTAATGTCAGAGAATAATTTGCAAAAAGCTGATGAAAAAGGGTGCGAAATCCCGACTATACACCATCAAATGCGGTAGCGGAGTTGTTCGGCTGTGAGTAGGTGTGATTCTCCAACCATAATTGCTGAAAAATGTGTTAGAAAAGGTAAGAATGCCGGTCCATACATCATCAAAAGCGGGAGAGGTGGTGTTCGGCTGCAAGTAGGTGTGAATGTCCATTAATAATTGCTTTAAAACATGAAAGAAAATTTTCGAATATCAAACCTTACATGATCATTAGCGGGAGAGGAGGTGTTCAGCTGCAAGAAGATGTGAATATCCACCCATAATTACTGAAAAATGGGTAGGAAAAGATGCGAATGTCCAACCATAAATTATCAAAAGCAGGAGTGGAGTTGTTCAGCTACAAGAAGGTATGAAAGTCCAACCATGGTTTGTAAAAAGCGGGTAAGAGAAGGTTCGAATACCCGAATATATACCATCAAAAGCGGAAGCGGGGGTGTTCGGCTGCAAGAAGGTGTGAACGTCCGACCAAAGTTTGTAAAAAGCAGTTAAGAAAAGGTTTGAATACCCAACCGAACATAATCAAAAGCGGGAGCAGAGCTGTTCGACTGCAAGTAGGTGTGAATGTCAGATCATAATTGCTGAAAAATGTGATAGAAAAGACTAGAATGCCGGACAATACATCATCAAAAGCGGGAGAGATTGTTTTTCGGCTGCAAGTAGATGTGAATGTCCAGCCATAATTACTCACAAACGGGGGAAGAAAAGGTAGTATTTCCAGACCACACATGATCAAAACAGGGAGCGGAGGTTTTCGGCTGCAAGGTCTGAATGTCCAACCGTAATTTGTAAAAATCGGGGAAGAAAAGGCTCGAAAGCCCAACTATACACCATCAAAAGCGGGAGCAGAGGTGTTCAGGTGCAAGAAGGTCTGAATGTCCGACCAATAATTACTGAAAAATGGGTAAGAAAAGGTGCGAATGCCAAATCATACATCATCAAAAGCAGGAGCGGATGTATTCGGCTACAAGAAGGTTTGAATGTCCAACCATAGTAAGTAATAGGTGGGTAAGAAAAGGCTCGAATGCCCGACTATACACCATCAAAAGCGGAAGCGGAGGTGTTCGGCTGCAAGACGGTGTGAACGTCCGACCAAAGTTTGTAAAAAGCATTAAGAAAATGTTCGAATATCCAACCAAACATAATCAAAAGCGGGAGCAGAGCTGTTCGACTGCAAGTAGGTGTGAATATCAGATCATAATTTGCAAAAAGCTGATGAGAAAGGGTGAGAATGCACGACTATACACTATCAAATGTGGGAGCGGAGGTGTTCGTCTGTGAGTAGGTGTGAATCTCCGACCATAATTGCTGAAAAATGTGTTAGAAAAGGTAAGAATGCCGGACCATATATCATCAAAAGCGGGAGAGGTTGTGTTCGGCTGCAAGAAGGTGTGAATGTCCAGCCATAATTACTCACAAATGGGTAAGAAAAGGTACTATTGCCAGACCATATATGATCAAAACAGGGAGCGGAGGTGGTTCAGCTGCAAGAAGGTTTGAATGTCCGACTAAAGTTTGTAAAAAGCGGGTAAGACAAGGTGTGAATGCCCGACAATGTATGATCAAAAGAGGAGCGGAGGTTTTCGGCTGCAAGAAGGTCTGAATGTCCACCCATAATTACTGAAAAATGGGTAAGAAAAGGTGCGAAAGCCCAACCGCACATGATCATAAGTGGATGAGAAGGTAGTAAGTAGTGCAAGTAGGTGTGAATCTAAGATCATAATTTGTAAAAAGCGGGTAAGAAAAGGTAAGAATGCCCAACCATAAATTATCAAAAGCGGCAGCAGAGTTTCGGCTGGTATTTATCAATGTCTAGATAGATTTCAACAAAAAACAACGTTGTACTTTGCAGTAAAAGAAAGTGCAAATCAAAAGTTTTAGGAATCCGAGAATAAGCTTATTTTCATGAGTTCTGCACGATTTCGGATTTTATGTATAAAATGAATTTCTTCACGCAAACTAAGTTAACACTGCTTTGTCCTTCATATGTACCCATTTCTACATATATTTCAAGCATAAACTTCCTCATACTACCCTGAATGAGAAAGAGCCACACTTGTGATTAAGCCATACCTCCCTTTTGAGGAGTTCTGCATGATTTGGGATTTTATCTATAAAATTAATTCCTTCACTCAAACTATGTTAAAACGGCTTTTACCTTCATATTTATCAATGTCTCAATAGATTTAAACAAAAAAACAACGTTGTACTTTGCAATAAAAGAAAGAGCAAATCAAAAGTTTTAGGAATCCGAGAATAAGCTTATTTTCATGAGTTCTGCACGATTTCGGATTTTATGTATAAAATGAATTCATTCACTCAAACCAAGTTAAAACTGCTTTTTCCTTCATATTTATCAATGTCTAGATCGACTTCAACAAAGAACAACATTGTATTTTGCAGTAGAAGAAAGAGCAAAACTGAAGGATCAGGAATCCGAGAATAAGCTTCTTTTCATACGTTCTGCATGATTTGGGATTTTATGTATAAAATGAATTCCTTCTCTCAAACTAAGTTAACACTGCTTTGTCCTTCATATGTACCCATTTCTACATATATTTCAAGCATAAACTTCCTCATACTACCCTGAATGAGAAAGAGCCACACTTGTGATTAAGCCATACCTCCCTTTTGAGGAGTTCTGCATGATTTGGGATTTTATCTATAAAATTAATTCCTTCACTCAAACTATGTTAAAACGGCTTTTACCTTCATATTTATCAATGTCTCAATAGATTTAAGCAAAAAAACAACGTTGTACTTTGCAATAAAAGAAAGAGCAAATCAAAAGTTTTAGGAATCCGAGAATAAGCTTATTTTCATGAGTTCTGCACGATTTCGGATTTTATGTATAAAATTAATTCATTCACTTAAACCAAGTTAAAACTGCTTTTTCCTTCATATTTATCAATGTCTAGATCGACTTCAACAAAGAACAACATTGTATTTTGCAGTAGAAGAAAGAGCAAAACTGAAGGATCAGGAATCCGAGAATAAGCTTCTTTTCATACGTTCTGCATGATTTGGGATTTTATGTATAAAATGAATTCCTTCTCTCAAACTAAGTTAACACTGCTTTGTCCTTCATATGTACCCATTTCTACATATATTTCAAGCATAAACTTCCTCATACTACCCTGAATGAGAAAGAACCACACTTGTGATTAAGCCATACGCCCCTTTTGAGGAGTTCTGCATGATTTGGGATTTTTTTCTATAAAATCAATTCCTTCACTCAAACTATGTTAAAACGGCTTTTACCTTCATATTTATCAATGTCTCGATAGATTTAAACAAAAAAACAACGTTGTACTTTGCAGTAAAAGAAAGAGCCAATCAAAAGTTTTAGGAATCCGAGAATAAGCTTATTTTCATGAGTTCTGCACGATTTCGGATTTTATGTATAAAATGAATTAATTCACTCAAACCAAGTTAAAACTGCTTTTTCCTTCATATTTATCAATGTCTAGATCGACTTCAACAAAGAACAACACTGTATTTTGCAGTAGAAGAAAGAGCAACACTGAAGGATCAGGAATCCGAGAATAAGCTTATTTTCTTATGGGCAAGTGGGAACTGCTTTGTCCTTCATATTTATCAATGTGTAGATGGATTTCAACTTCTTCTACTGCATCTTCTTCACACCTTCTTGTAGCCGAACACTTCCGCTCCCGCTATTGATTGTGTACAGTCGGGTATTTTAACCTTTTCTTACCCGCTTTTTACCAACTATGGTCGGACATTCACACCGTCTTACAGCGGAACACCTCCGCTCCCGCTTTTTATGGTGTATAGTCGGGCATTCGAACCTTTTCTTACCCGCTATTTACAAACTATGGTAGGACATTCAAACCTTCGTGTATCCGAAAACCTCCGCTCTCTCTTTTGATCATACATTTTCGGACATTCGCACCTTTTCTTACCCGCTTTTTACAAACCATGGTCGGACTGTCACACCTTCTTGTAGCCGAACACATCCGCTCCCACTATTGATTGTGTACAGTCGGGTATTTTAACCTTTTCTTACCCGCTTTTTACCAAGTATGGTCGGACATTCACACCTTCGTACAGCGGAACACCTCCGCTCCCTCTTTTGATGGTGTATGTTCGGGCATTCAAACCTTTTCTTACCCGCTTTTTCCAAACTATGGTCGGCTATTCACAGCTTCCTCTCCACCATACTTGTATGGTGGGATATTCCCACCCACTTGCATCCGAAAACCTCCGCCCCAAATTTTGTTGATATTTAGTCGGACATTCGCACCTTACCCGCTTTTGGCAAACTATGGCCTTCTTGCAGCCAAACAACTCTGATCTTGCTTTTGATGATGTAAGGTTGGGCATTCAGACCTTGCTTCACCTGCTTTTCACCAAATATAGTCGGACATTCACACCTTCTTGCAGCCGAACACTTCCGCTCCACCTTTTAGTGTTCTATCACACCTTTTTTTTCACCGCATTTTATACATTATGGTTGGAAATTTTCAACCAATTTCATCCGAAGACCTCTCCTCCCGCTTTTGTTAATATATTTGAACTTTAGTTTGACATTCAAACCTTCTTGCAGCTGAACCACCTCCGCTCCCTGTTTTGATCATATATGGTCTGGCAATACTACCTTTTCTTACCCGTTTGTGAGTAATTATGGCTGGACATTCACACTTACTTGCAGCCGAACACAACCTCTCTCGCTTTTGATGATGTATGGACCGGCATTTTTACCTTTTCTAACACATTTTTCAGCAATTATGGTCGGAGATTCACACCTACTCACAGCCGAACAACTCCGCTCCCGCATTTGATGATGTATAGTCGGGCATTCTCACCCTTTCTCATCAGCTTTTTGCAAATTATGATCTGACATTCACACCTACTTGCAGTCGAACAGCTCTGCTCCCGCTTTTGATTATGTTTGGTTGGATATTCGAACCTTTTCTTAACTTCTTTTTACATATTTTGGTTGGACGTTCACACCTTCTTGTAGCTGAACACTTCCACTCCTGCTTTTGATGATGTATGGTTGGGCATTCACACCTTTTTTTTGCCCATTTTTCAGGAATTATGGGTGGACATTCACACCTTGCAGCTGAACACCTCCTATCCCACTTATGATCATGTGCGGTTTGATTTTCGAAAAGTTTCTTTCATGTTTTCTAGCAATTATTGATGGACATGTAGACCTTCTTGCAGCTGAACACCTCCGCTCCCGCTTTTGATCATACATTGTCAGGCATTCGCACTTTGTCTTACCCACTTTTGACAAACTTTAGTCGAACAGTCACACCTTTTTGCAGCCGAACACCATCTCTACCGCTTTTGATGATGTATGGTCCAGCATTCTTACCTTTTCTAACACATTCTTCAGCAATTATGGTCGGACATTCACACCTACTCAGAGCCGAACACCTCCGCTCCCGCATTTGATGGTCTATAGTCGGGCATTCTACAGCGGAAAAGACTCATTCTTATGTTTGGTTAGATATTCGAACCTTTTCTTAACTGCTTTTTACAAACTTTGGTCGGACGTTCACAATATCTTGCAGCCGAACACCTCCGCTTCCGCTTTTGATGGTGTATATTCGGGCATACGAACCTTTTCTTACCCGCTTTTTACAAACCAAGGTCGGACTTTCACACCTTCTCTTAGCTGAACAACTCCGCTCCCTCTTTTGATTGTGTACAGTCGGGTAATTTAACCTTTTCTTACCCGCTTTTTACCAACTATTGTTGGACATTCACACCGTCTTACAGCGGAACACCTCCGCTCCCTCTTTTGATGGTGTATGTTCGGGCACTCGAACCTTTTCTTACCCGCTTTTTACAAACTATGGTCAGACATTCAAACCTTCTTGTAGCGGAACACATCCACTCCTGCTTTTGATGATGGGTATTCAAACCTACTTGTTGCCCGCTTTTCATTAATTATGGGTGGACATACACACCTTGTCGCAGCCAAACACCTCCGCTCCCTGTTTTGATCATGTATGATTGGACATTCGCACCTTTTCTCACCCGCTTTTTACTATGGTCGGCCATTCACAGCTTCCTCTCCACCATACTTGTATGGTGGGATATTCACACCCACTTGCATCCGAAGACCTCCGCCCCCACTTTTGTTGATATTTAGTCGGTCATTCGCAGCTTACCCGCTTTTGGCAAACTATGGCTTTCTTGCAGCCAAACACCTCTGATCTCGTTTTTGATGATGTAAGGTTGGGCATTCAGACCTTGCTTCACCTGCTTTTCACCAAATATAGTCGAACAGTCACACCTTCTTGCAGCCGAACACTTCTGCTCCACCTTTTAGTGTTCTATGGGTTATTCACACCTTTTTTTTCACCGCATTTTATTGATTATGGTTGGAAATTCTCACCCACTCTTATCCGAAGACCTCTCCTCCTGCTTTTGTTAATATATAGTCGGGCATTCAAACCTTTTCTTACCCGCTTTTTACAAATTATGGTCGAACATTCACACCTACTTGCAGCCGAACACCTCCGCTCCCGCTTTTGATGGTGTATAGTCGGGCTTTCGAGCCTTTTCTTCCCCGGTTTTTACAAATTATGGTTGTACATTCAGACCTTGCAGCCGAAAACCTCCGCTCCCTCATTTGATCATACATTGTCAGGCATTCGCACCTTGTCTTACCCGCTTTTTATAAACTTTAGTCAGACATTCACACCTTGCAGCTGAACCACCTCCGCTCCCTGTTTTGATAATGTATGGTCTGGCAATACTACCTTTTCTTACCGGTTTGTGAGTAATTATGGCTGGACATTCACACCTACTTGCAGCCGAACACCACTTTTCCAGCTTTTGATGATGTATGGTCCAGCATTCTAGTCTTTTCTAACACATTTTTCAGCAATTATGGTTTGACATTCACACCTACTCACAGCCGAACACTTCCGCTCCCGCATTTGATGGTGTATAGTCGTGGACATTCACACCTTTTTGCATTTTAACACCTCCTCTCCCGCTTATGATCATGTGCGGTTTGATATTCGAAAATTCTCTTCCATGTTTTCTAGCAATTATTGATGGACATTCAGACCTTCTTACAGCGGAACACCTCCGCTCCCGCTGTTGATGGTGTATAGTCGGGCTTTCGAGCCTTTTCTTCCCCGATTTTTACAAATTATGGATGGACATTCAGACCTTCTTTCAGCTGAAAACCTCCGCTCCCTCTTTTGATCATACATTGTCGGGCATTCGCACCTTTTCTTACCTGCTTTTTCAATTCATGGTCGGACTTTGACACCTTTTAATAGCGGAACAACTCTGCTCCCGCTATTGATTGTGTACAATAGGGTATTTTAACCTTTTCTTACCCGCTTTTTGCCAATTACTGTTGGACATTCCCACCTTCTTACAGCGGAACACCTCCGCTCCCTCCTTTGATGGTGTATGTTCGGGCATTCGAACCTTTTCTTACCCGCTTTTTACAAACTATGGTCAGACATTCAAACCTTCTTGTAGCCGAACACATCCACTCCTGCTTTTGATGATGGGTATTCAAACCTACTTGTTGCCCGCTTTTCATTAATTATGGGTGGACATACACACCTTGTCGCAGCCAAACACCTCCGCTCCCTGTTAGGATCATGTATGGTTGGGCATTCGTACCTTTTCTTACCCATTTTGCAGTAATTATGGGTGGACATTCACACCTTCTTGCATTTGAACACCTCCTCTCCCGCTTATGATCATGTGCGGTTTGATATTCGAAAATTCTCTTCCATGTTTTCTAGCAATTATTGATGGACATTCAGACCTTCTTGCAGCTGAACACCTCCGCTCCAGCTGTTGGTGGTGTATAGTCGGGCTTTCGAGCCTTTTCTTCCCAGATTTTTACAAAATATGGATGGACATTCAGACCTTGTTTCAGCCGAAAACCTCCGCTCCATCTTTTGATCATACATTGTCGGGCATTCGCACCTTTTCTTACCCGCTTTTTACAAACCATGGTCGGACTTTCACACCTTTTAGTAGCGGAACAACTCTGCTCCCGCTATTGATTGTGTACAATCGGGTATTTTAACCTTTTCTTACCTGCTTTTTGCCAACTATGGTCGGACATTCACACCTTCTTACAGCGGAACACCTCCGCTCCCTCCTTTGATGGTGTATGTTCGGGCATTCGAACCTTTTCTTACCCGCTTTTTACAAACTATGGTCAGACATTCACACCTTCTTGCAGCCGAACACTTCCGCTCTACCTTTTAGTGTTCTATGGGGTATTCACACCTTTTTTTTCACCGCATTTTATAGATTATGGTTGTAAATTCTCACCCACTCTTATCCGAAGACCTCTCCTCCTGCTTTGGTTAATATATAGTCGGGCATTCGAACCTTTTCTTACCCGCTTTTTACAAATTATGGTCGAACATTCACACCTACTTGCAGCCGAACACCTCCGCTCCCGCTTTTGATGGTGTATAGTCGGGCTTTCGAGCCTTTTCTTCCCCGGTTTTTACAAATTATGGTTGGACATTCAGACCTTGCAGCCGAAAACCTCCGCTCCCTCTTTTGATCATACATTGTCAGGCATTCGCACCTACTTGCAGCCGAATACTTCCGCTCCACCTTTTAGTGATGTATGGTTGGCATTTGCACCTTTTCTTACCCTTTCTTACCCTACTGATTGCTTAAGATTAAGTTGTTTTTTCTCAAACTACAACATTTTTTTAATTGTTGAAACTTGATTTGAAGTGGATAAATAAGGAGGACAAACAGTTTTGAGTCAGGCTGATAGAAGGAATTAATTTTATAGCAAAATCTGTATTTCGTCATATGTCGAGAGATGCTTATTGCTGAAGAAGTACAAAGTACAACGTTGTTTATCGTTGAAACTTGATTAGACATGAATAAATATGAAGGACAAAGCAGTCTTAACTTGGTTAGAGTTAAGGTTTTATAGGAGAATCCGAATTCGTGCATAACTCGTAAAATAGAGCTTATTTTCGGATTCCTGAAGAATGAGTCTGGTTCTTTCTCATAATACAAAGTTTGTTGTTTATTGTTGAAACTTCATCAGAAGTGAAGAAATAAATGAATGCCTATCAACAAATGTGGGATCTAAACTCTAGTGCTTCCTCTAAAATAATTTCCTTTCTCAATTCAGAAATGTGTGTGTGTAAGTTACAACACCCGTGACACCAAAACGGCTTTCTTTTCTCTCTTTTCTCTACACTCTGCACTGTGAGAACACACACCAAATCAGAAAGGCTTTTTTCTCTCTTTTCTACATTATGGACTGTGGGGACACAAAACCGCTCTCTCTTTTTTTTTTTGATTGTGTGCCAGGGCGTTGTCTCACGTATTAGATTATGCTTACGATACGAATGGGTTTATCAGTCACATCAGAATCCATACATACTGATCCTCCCGTAATAAAATGGTCGGATCTTATCAAACACACTTTGTTTCTTGTGACAATCAAGTCAGCGAAACAGCGTATACACGTCAAGACACTGAATCAAGTTTGCCACAAGAACTCATAAGTTTGGCAGTATTGCTCTGCCGTCAGCAATCATACACCCATTTTATTTTCGTGAGACATGTGCAGGCACCTGTTCATCTACTGTTCTATCACTATGAATTAGTTTATCTATTATCAATAAGGATACTTCTACAACTACTATCAAAGTATGTCCAGACTTCTTATGTTGTCAGTTGCTATATATGAATAAGTGGGTAGCTACTGACAAGCATTAAGCATGTCACAGAGCCCAAACATATAACATTTCAGGACACACCACACAGTTAACAACCACCGTGAAGTGTCAAAGCCCAAACATGTAACATTCAACAGGACACTTACACAACACATTCAAATCAAACAGTCAGACAACATATAAGAACATATACCCCAGCCGGCATTGCTCCCTGCCTATTTTCCTACAGCTCACTATGTGTGCGCACACCTTTATTCACAAACTCTTCAACTTATACTCTTTTACCGAAGCTGCTACAGCTCGATTGGCCGAATACCGAATAATCCTAATTCGGTGAATTTGACATCTGCCTTACATGTAACAGATTAGCGGTTTAGCAGTTTTAATTTAATTTGAGTGAAGGAATTCATTTTATAGTTAAATCCGAAATCGTGAAGAACTCATGAAAGTAAGCTTATTCTCGGATTCCTGAAACTTTAGATTTGCTATTTCTTTTACTGCAAAGTACAACGTTGGTTTTTTTGTTTAAATCTTTCAAGACATGGTAAATATGAAGGACAAAGCAGTTTTAACATAGTTTGAGTGAAGAAATTCATTTTATTGATAAAATCCCAAGAGTCTGCTGAGAAAAGAGAGTGAATGCGAAGTAGACTTTAACACGGCTCTGGGAGCGAGCCGAGTGCGGGCTAACCGGGAGAATTGCTTGAAAGAAACGCGACACCGAATGAGCGGTCAGAACAAAGCCTCAATACGGTTTTCCCGTGGTGTTTTTGTTGCTGCCTTGTCTTTTGCACAGAGTAAAAGACAAGGCAGCCATCGAATAGGGCCCGATTGTTCCTACTTGGTCAGCCGAGGAGCAAGGGGGGGGGGGGGAGGGGGGGAGCAAGCGTTTCAACCGAGCAAAGCTCACCATGGGGAAGGTGGCTATGCCAACTAGCCTGATGCCCTGCTCCCGCAGTGACGGATAATCGTACTCTGGTTTCTCTTCATAACGTACAAGTCTTTCACCTTTTACTAAAGACTTCTGTGGAGAGCAGCACTAATGAGTTGTTTCTATTTTTGGCAGGCTTTACCTTTGCGGGTGAAGCCCTTTCTGTCTGTGCAAAAGAAATCTTGTTACTGTGCAGAGTGACTTCTCTGAGTAGAGTCGCCTTACTTGTTGCGACTGTGCCGATGTTCGAAGCTGGAGTGCAAAGTTGTTGCTTGAATGGTGCTTGCTGGAGCGTGCGGGAGTGCAAAGTTATACCATTTAAAAGGGCTGAAGAGTGCTCAGTGCAGCGGGTGGGCGGAGGTGCAAAGTGACACTCTGGCCACCTATGGCCATAAAAAGAACAGGGGTGTTAGCGGACAAGTGCGCATTGTGCCAGGAAGGGCCCTCGGACGTGAACCAGTGGACAGTTGTCGCTTCTCGGCCTTTTGGCTAAGATCAAGTGTAGTATCTGTTCTTATCAGTTTAATATCTGATATGTCCTCTATACGAGGACTACATATTAAATGGATTTTTAGCAATAGGAGTTGAAAAAGTAGCTTGCTCCGTTCACTCCAAGCATTTACCCCGTACTGCAGTGCCGCTGGGAACGGTGCACTCTTCTCTACTCTTGTGAAAAAGCAAACAGCGGTGCAGGATGCAAGTTTCAGGGAGCCCAAGATGAAACTTTCTTTTAGTCTGCTGAGAAAAGAGAGTGAATGCGATGTAGACTTTAACCCGGCTATGGGAGCGAGCCGAGTGTCGGCTAACCGGGAGAATTGCTTGAAAGAAACGCCATACCAAATGAGCGGTCAGAACAAAGCCTCAATACGGTGTTCCCGTTGTGTTTTTGTTGCTGCCGCTGTTTGCTTTTTCACAAGAGCGCACCTGTTGAGGGGGGCTCTGGGGGGGCCTGGGTGATGGTGGGTCTCAGGCCCGGGCTGCTGCGACTGGTGTGACCGGGTGGTTTGTTTGTTTGTTTTTTGTTGTTGTTTGTTTGTTTTTTGTAGAGGTCCTCTGGAGTGGGGTTGGGTTGAGTGGGGTGGGGCGGGATGGGTACCTTCTGGGGGTACAGTAGCTCCCAGAATATGGTCGCTGCAGGCCCCGAGCCTGGTGGACATCAGGCCCTCCTGTCCTGTGTTGGCTCCCTGGTAGCGGGGATGCCTATTGCAGCCAGTCCCTGGCTGCCCCCAGTGTATATCCCCATTCTCCCTTCTGGCTCCTGTACACAGCACACACTCACACATGAAGGGTTTTGGGGGCGTGTGTGTTCGGTGGGGTGTAGTGGACTCTGCAGTAGTTGCACTCTGCAGTTCCCACCCCTGTTTTAATTACACCTTAGACATTACTACTTATCAAACACACTCACACACACACATTAGGTCTTGGGGGGTGGTTACACTGAGTGGCATCTGGTGGGCGGGGCTCTTTGGGTATGTAGGCTGCCCAGAGGGCCACGCTCCCAGTTCTACAAGTTTGGCTGCCCCTCAATTTTAATTGCTCACTATTAGAAAATATTGAAGAGCCAGAAGGGTGAGGGGAGGGGTCTTCTTCGCACACCCCTGCTTCCTGGTTGCTGCTCGGGGCGGGAGGGGCCAGGAGGATTAATTAATTTTTCTGCTGGTTTGGGGTCTGTGGTGGCTGGGGGGCTGCTGGCCCCCTGGTGTGCCCGCTGCACTACACCCCAGCGGAGTCGAGGGAGGGAGGACGTGTGGATGTATGGGACATGAAAGTGTGTGTGGTAATGATTGGGCCTGGATCTTGGACTTGCTGTCGCCTGGCCTGCCTGTGCTTCTCCCGATGGGGGGGGCGGCGTGGCCTCTCTCCGCTGCTCGCGACTTCACCCACCTGTGGGCACGTCTTGACTCCCAGGGCACTTGGCCAGGGGTGCTGGGGCAGGCGCTGACCCACTGTGTGGCTGTCTGGGGCGCTTGGCCCTCCTGGGTATTGGGTGGGGCCTCTGTCGGGGGGTTTGGGGGCGCTCGGGCTCCTGGGGCCCGGATCCAGTGCACGGCCCATGTCTGGGCGGCTGGGGCCTGGCGACGTCGGTGGGCTGTTGCCCCTGGCTCCCGGAGGGCCTCTGCCCTATGCTTATGGGGGCTCTTTCCGGGGGCTTCCTCTGCAGTCTTCTGGGTGGATGTGTGGTTGCCCCTGCGGTGGGCTTCCTGGGTTCTGTGCTCTGTGGGGGCTGCTGGTGGCCTGGGTCTTGTGGCCCTCTCTGCCTGCTTCTGATTGCTTGGGGGGGCTGTGGATTGTGGCCCTGTACGCTTATACACTCATAACTAAGCACGGTTATCATGTAGGTCCTGTGCCATGGGTGTTGCATGTTCTCACACACACACAACCACATTCATTAGTCCAGTAGCATGGTCGCTAAGCAGTTGATGTATTATCATGTCGTCTCAGGTCATCTATATCCACAGCTGTGTTGTATGCGATGTATGTTCTGTTTTTCTCTTCTTTCCTCTTCTTCTTTCCTTGTCTCCCGGTCCGGTTCAGTTCTATTACATGTCATATATTGTAAACAGAAATAAATAAATGGGCATCAAGGGGAGCTTTACATTTATAAAACTTCCCTTGGCAAAGCAAATCTGTTTGGCATCAAAGGTATTCAGACTACAATTCTGCTGCCATAATGCTGAACACGATAAGGGGAAAAAAAAAAAAAGTAAAGAAGACAGTTCTGCCGAAAGCCAGGGACTAGACCTGTTCTAAGTTCTGTACTTTTTAAAAGGGAGCCAACACAGGACAGGAGGGCCTGATGTCCACCAGGCTCGGGGCCTGCAGCGACCATATTCTGGGAGCTACTGTACCCCCAGAAGGTACCCATCCCGCCCCACCCCACTCAACCCAACCCCACTCCGGAGGACCTCTACAAAAAACAAACAAACAACAACAAAAAACAAACAAACAAACCACCCGGTCACACCAGTCGCAGCAGCCCGGGCCTGAGAACCACCATCACCCAGGCCCCCCCAGGCCCCCCCTCAACAGGTGCGCTCTTGTGAAAAAGCAAACAGCGGCAGCAACAAAAACACAACGGGAACACCGTATTGAGGCTTTGTTCTGACCGCTCATTTGGTATGGCGTTTCTTTCAAGCAATTCTCCCGGTTAGCCCGCACTCGACTCGCTCCCAGAGCCGTGTTAAAGTCTACTTCGCATTCACTCTCTTTTCTCAGCAGACTAAAAGAAAGTTTCATCTTGGGCTCCCTGAAACTTGCATCCTGCACCGCTGTTTGCTTTTTCACAAGAGTAGAGAAGAGCGCACCGTTCCCAGCGGCACTGCAGTACGGGGTCAATGCTTGGAGTGAACGGAGCAAGCTACTTTTTCAACTCCTATTGCTAAAAATCCATTTAATATGTAGTCCTCGTATAGAGGACATATCAGATATTAAACTGATAAGAACAGATACTACACTTGATCTTAGCCAAAAGGCCGAGAAGCGACAACTGTCCACTGGTTCACGTCCGAGGGCCCTTCCTGGCACAATGCGCACTTGTCCGCTAACACCCCTGTTCTTTTTATGGCCATAGGTGGCCAGAGTGTCACTTTGCACCTCCGCCCACCTGCTGCACTGAGCACTCTTCAGCCCTTTTAAATGGTATAACTTTGCACTCCCGCATGCTCCAGCAAGCACCATTCAAGCAACAACTTTGCACTCCAGCTTCGAACATCGGCACAGTCGCAACAAGTAAGGCGACTCTACTCAGAGAAGTCACTCTGCACAGTAACAAGATTTCTTTTGCACAGACAGAAAGGGCTTCACCCGCAAAGGTAAAGCCTGCCAAAAATAGAAACAACTCATTAGTGCTGCTCTCCACAGAAGTCTTTAGTAAAAGGCGAAAGACTTGTACGTTATGAAGAGAAACCAGAGTACGATTATCCGTCACTGCGGGAGCAGGGCATCAGGCTAGTTGGCATAGCCACCTTCCCCATGGTGAGCTTTGCTTGGTTGAGACGCTTGCTCCCCACCCCCCCCCCCCCTTGCTCCTCGGCTGACCAAGTAGGAACAATCGGGCCCTATTCGATGGCTGCCTTGTCTTTTACTCTGTGCAAAAGACAAGGCAGCAACAAAAACACCACGGGAAAACCGTATTGAGGCTTTGTTCTGACCGCTCATTCGGTGTCGCGTTTCTTTCAAGCAATTCTCCCGGTTAGCCCGCACTCGGCTCGCTCCCAGAGCCGTGTTAAAGTCTACTTCGCATTCACTCTCTTTTCTCAGCAGACTTTTGGGATTTTATCAATAAAATGAATTCCTTCACTCAAACTATGTTAAAACTGCTTTGTCCTTCATATTTACCATGTCTTGAAAGATTTAAACAAAAAAACCAACGTTGTACTTTGCAGTAAAAGAAATAGCAAATCTAAAGTTTCAGGAATCCGAGAATAAGCTTACTTTCATGAGTTCTTCACGATTTCGGATTTTGCTATAAAATGAATTCCTTCACTCAAACTAAATTAAAACTGCTAAACCGCTAATCTGTTACATGTAAGGCAGATGTCAAATTCACCGAATTAGGATTATTCGGTATTCGGCCAATCGAGCTGTAGCAGCTTTGGTAAAAGAGTATAAGTTGAAGAGTTTGTGAATAAAGGTGTGCGCACACATGGTGAGCTGTAGGAAAATAGGCAGGGAGCAATGCCGACTGGGGTATATGTTCTTGTATGTTGTCTGACTGTTTGATTTGAATGTGTTGTGTAAGTGTCCTGTTGAATGTTACATGTTTGGGCTTTGACACGCTTCACTGTGGTTGTTAACTGTGTGGTGTGTCCTGAAATGTTATATGTTTGGGCTGTGTGACATGCTTAATGCTTCTCAGTAGCTACCCACTTATTCATATATAGCAACTGACAACGTAAGAAGTCCGGACATACTTTGATAGAGTAGTTGTAGAAGTATCCTTATTGATAATAGATAAACTAATTCATAGTGATAGAACAGTAGATGAACAGGTGCCTGCACATGTCTCACGAAAATAAAATGGATGTATGATTGCTGACGGCAGAGCAATACTGCCAAACTTATGAGTTCTTGTGGCAAACTTGATTCAGTGTCTTGACGTGTATACGCTGTTTCGCTGACTTGATTGTCACAAGAAACAAAGTGTGTTTGATAAGATCCGACCATTTTATTACGGGAGGATCAGTATGTATGGATTCTGATGTGACTGATAAACCCATTCATATCTTAAGCATAATCTAATACGTGAGACAACGCCCTGGCACACGATAAAAAAAAAAAAAAAGAGAGAGCGGTTTTGTGTCCCCACAGTCCATAATGTAGAAAAGAGAGAAAAAAGCCTTTCTGATTTGGTGTGTGTGCTCACAGTGCAGAGTGTAGAGAAAAGAAAGCCGTTTTGGTGTCACGGGTGTTGTGACTTACACACACACATTTCTAAATTGAGAAAGGAAATTATTTTAGAGGAAGCACTAGAGTTTAGATCCAACATTTGTTGATAGGCATTCATTTATTTCTTCACTTCTGATAAAAATGATAAGACTGACCTAAAGAATTGGAGGCCCATCACACTTTTAAACTTTGACTGTAAACTTTTTAGCAAGGTTTTAACGACACGGATGTCCTCTGTTTTAGAGGAGGTAATTCACCCAGACCAGGCTTGTGCCATCTCAGAGAGACAACTCACCGACAGCCTCGTACTGATTCGAGACATCATTGATTACGCTAGAGACAGAAACACCCGGCTTGTCATCTTAAATTTAGACTTTGAAAAAGCTTTTGATCGGGTCTCGCATCAATATCTCTTTCAGGTGTTGCAGCAATCGAATAGGGCCTGAATGTTCCTACTTGGTGAGATTTGCTTGGTTGAGACGCTTGCTCCCCCCCCTTGCTCCTCGGCTGACCAAGTAGGAACAATCGGGCCCTATTCGATGGCTGCCTTGTCTTTTACTCTGTGCAAAAGACAAGGCAGCCACAAACACCACGGGAACACCGTATTGAGGCTTTGATCTGACCACTCATTCGGTGTCGCGTTTCTTTCAAGCAATTCTCCCGGTTAGCCCACACTCGGCTCGCTTCCAGAGCTGTGTTAAAGTCTACTTCGCATTCACTCTCTTTTCTCAGCAGATTAAAAGAAAGTTTCATCTTGGGCTCCCTGAAACTTCCATCCTGCACCGCTGTTTGCTTTTTCACAAGAGCAGAGAAGAGCGCACCGTTCCCAGCGGCACTGCAGTACTGGGTCGATGCTTGGAGTGAACGGAGCAAGCTTCTTTTTCAACTCCTATTCTTAAAAATCCATTTAATATGTAGTCCTCGTATAGAGGACACATTAAACTGATAAGAAAAGATACTACACTTGATCTTAGCCAAAAGGCCGAGAAGCGATAACTGTCCACTGTTTCAGGTCCGAGGGCCCTTGCTGGCACAATGCGCACTTGTAGCAGTGTTCTTTTTATGGCCATAGGTGGCCAGAGTGTCACGTTGCACCTCCACCCACCCGCTGCACTGAGCACTCTTCAGCCCTTTTAAATGGTATAACTTTGCACTCCCGCATGCTCCAGCAAGCACCATTCAAGCAACAACTTTGCACTCCAGCTTCGAACATCGGCACAATCGCAACAAGTAAGGCGACTCTACTCAGAGAAGTCACTCTGCACAGTAACAAGATTTCTTTTGCACAGACAGAAAGGGCTTCACCCGCAAAGGTAAAGCCTGCCAAAAATAGAAACAACTCATTAGTGCTGCTCTCCACGAAAGTCTTTAGTAAAAGGCGAAAGACTTGTATGTTATGAAGAGAAACCAGAGTACAATTATCCGTCACTGCGGGAGCAGGGCATCAGGCTAGTTGCCATAGCCACCTTCCCCATGGTGAGCGTTGCTTGGTTGAAACGCTTGCCCCTGTGCAATCGACAAGGCAGCAACAAAAACACCACGGGAACACCGTATTGAGGCTTTGTTCTGACCGCTCATTCGGTGTCGCGTTTCTTTCAAGCAATTCTCCCGGTTAGCCCACACTCGGCTCGCTCCCAGAGCCGTGTTAAAGTCTACTTCGCATTCACTCTCTTTTCTCAGCAGACTCTTGGGATTTTATCTATAAAATGAATTCCTTCACTCAAACTATGTTAAAACTGCTTTGTCCTTCATATTTACCATGTCTAGAAAGATTTAAACAAAAAAAAAACAACGTTGTACTTTGCAGTAAAAGAAAGAGCAAATCTAAAGTTTCAGGAATCCGAGAATAAGCTTACTTTCATGAGTTCTTCACGATTTCGGATTTTGCTATAAAATGAATTCCTTCACTCAAACTAAATTAAAACTGCTAAACCGCTAATCTGTTACATGTAAGGCAGATGTCAAATTCACCGAAATAGGATCTAAGGGTATTCGGCCAATCGAGCTGTAGCAGCTTTGGTAAAAGAGTATAAGTTGAAGAGTTTGTGAATAAAGGTGTGCGCACACATAGTGAGCTGTAGGAAAATAGGCAGGGAGCAATGCCGGCTGGGGTATATGTTCTTGTATGTTGTCTGACTGTTTGATTTGAATGTGTTGTGTAAGTGTCCTGTTGAATGTTACATGTTTGGGCTTTGACACTTCACGGTGGTTGTTAACTGTGTGGTGTGTCCTGAAATGTTATATGTTTGGGCTGTGTGACATGCTTAATGCTTGTCAGTAGCTACCCACTTATTCATATATAGCAACTGACAACATAAGAAGTCTGGACATACTTTGATAGTAGTTGTCGAAGTATCCTTATTGATAATAGATAAACTAATTCATAGTGATAGAACAGTAGATGAACAGGTGCCTGCACATGTCTCACGAAAATAAAATGGGTGTATGATTGCTGACGGCAGAGCAATACTGCCAAACTTATGAGTTCTTGTGGCAAACTTGATTCAGTGTCTTGACGTGTATACGCTGTTTCGCTGACTTGATTGTCACAAGAAACAAAGTGTGTTTGATAAGATCCGACCATTTTATTACGGGAGGATCAGTATGTATGGATTCTGATGTGACTGATAAACCCATTCGTATCGTAAGCATAATCTAATACGTGAGACAACGCCCTGGCACACAATCAAAAAAAAAAGAGAGAGCGGTTTTGTGTCCCCACAGTCCATAATGTAGAAAAGAGAGAAAAAAGCCTTTCTTATTTGGTGTGTGTTCTCACAGTGCAGAGTGTAGAGAAAAGAGAGAAAAGAAAGCCGTTTTGGTGTCACGGGTGTTGTAACTTACACACACACATTTCTGAAATGAGAAAGGAAATTATTTTAGAGGAAGCACTAGAGTTTAGATCCCACATTTGTTGATAGGCATTCATTTATTTCTTCACTTCTGATGAAGTTTCAACAATAAACAACAAACTTTGTATTATGAGAAAGAACCAGACTCATTCTTCAGGAATCCGAAAATAAGCTCTATTTTACGAGTTATGCACGAATTCGGATTCTCCTATAAAACCTTAACTCTAACCAAGTTAAGACTGCTTTGTCCTTCATATTTATTCATGTCTAATCAAGTTTCAACGATAAACAACGTTGTACTTTGTACTTCTTCAGCAATAAGCATCTCTCGACATATGACGAAATACAGATTTTGCTATAAAATTAATTCCTTCTATCAGCCTGACTCAAAACTGTTTGTCCTCCTTATTTATCCACTTCAAATCAAGTTTCAACAATTAAAAAAATGTTGTAGTTTGAGAAAAAACTACTTAATCTTAAGCAATCAGTAGGGTAAGAAAGGGTAAGAAAAGGTGCAAATGCCAACCATACATCACTAAAAGGTGGAGCGGAAGTATTCGGCTGCAAGTAGGTGCGAATGCCTGACAATGTATGATCAAAAGAGGGAGCGGAGGTTTTCGGCTGCAAGGTCTGAATGTCCAACCATAATTTGTAAAAACCGGGGAAGAAAAGGCTCGAAAGCCCGACTATACACCATCAAAAGCGGGAGCGGAGGTGTTCGGCTGCAAGTAGGTGTGAATGTTCGACCATAATTTGTAAAAAGCGGGTAAGAAAAGGTTCGAATGCCCGACTATATATTAACCAAAGCAGGAGGAGAGGTCTTCGGATAAGAGTGGGTGAGAATTTACAACCATAATCTATAAAATGCGGTGAAAAAAAAGGTGTGAATACCCCATAGAACACTAAAAGGTAGAGCGGAAGTGTTCGGCTGCAAGAAGGTGTGAATGTCTGACCATAGTTTGTAAAAAGCGGGTAAGAAAAGGTTCGAATGCCCGAACATACACCATCAAAGGAGGGAGCGGAGGTGTTCCGCTGTAAGAAGGTGTGAATGTCCGACCATAGTTGGCAAAAAGCAGGTAAGAAAAGGTTAAAATACCCGATTGTACACAATCAATAGCGGGAGGAGAGTTGTTCCGCTACTAAAAGGTGTGAAAGTCCGACCATGGTTTGTAAAAAGCGGGTAAGAAAAGGTGCGAATGCCCGACAATGTATGATCAAAAGAGGGAGCGGAGGTTTTCGGCTGAAACAAGGTCTGAATGTCCATCCATATTTTGTAAAAATCTGGGAAGAAAAGGCTCGAAAGCCCGACTATACACCATCAACAGCTGGAGCGGAGGTGTTCAGCTGCAAGAAGGTCTGAATGTCCATCAATAATTGCTAGAAAACATGGAAGAGAATTTTCGAAAATCAAACCGCACATGATCATAAGCGGGAGAGGAGGTGTTCAAATGCAAGAAGGTGTGAATGTCCACCCATAATTACTGCAAAATGGGTAAGAAAAGGTACGAATGCCCAACCATACATGATCCTAACAGGGAGCTGAGGTGTTTGGCTGCGACAAGGTGTGTATGTCCACCCATAATTAATGAAAAGCGGGCAACAAGTAGGTTTGAATACCCATCATCAAAAGCAGGAGTGGATGTGTTCGGCTACAAGAAGGTTTGAATGTCTGACCATAGTTTGTAAAAAGCGGGTAAGAAAAGGTTCGAATGCCCGAACATACACCATCAAAGGAGGGAGCGGAGGTGTTCCGCTGTAAGAAGGTGTGAATGTCCAACCATAATTGGCAAAAAGCAGGTAAGAAAAGGTTAAAATACCCTATTGTACACAATCAATAGCGGGAGCAGAGTTGTTCCGCTACTAAAAGGTGTGAAAGTCCGACCATGAATTGTAAAAAGCGGGTGAGAAAAGGTGCGAATGCCCGACAATGTATGATCAAAAGAGGGAGCGGAGGTTTTCGGCTGAAAGAAGGTCTGAATGTCCATCCATAATTTGTAAAAAAAAATCCCTCCTTTGATGGTGTATGTTCGGGCATTCGAACCTTTTCTTACCCGCTTTTTACAAACTATGGTCAGACATTCACACCTTCTTGCAGCCGAACACTTCCGCTCTACCTTTTAGTGTTCTATGGGGTATTCACACCTTTTTTTTCACCGCATTTTATAGATTATGGTTGTAAATTCTCACCCACTCTTATCCGAAGACCTCTCCTCCTGCTTTGGTTAATATATAGTCGGGCATTCGAACCTTTTCTTACCCGCTTTTTACAAATTATGGTCGAACATTCACACCTACTTGCAGCCGAACACCTCCGCTCCCGCTTTTGATGGTGTATAGTCGGGCTTTCGAGCCTTTTCTTCCCCGGTTTTTACAAATTATGGTTGGACATTCAGACCTTGCAGCCGAAAACCTCCGCTCCCTCTTTTGATCATACATTGTCAGGCATTCGCACCTACTTGCAGCCGAATACTTCCGCTCCACCTTTTAGTGATGTATGGTTGGCATTTGCACCTTTTCTTACCCTTTCTTACCCTACTGATTGCTTAAGATTAAGTTGTTTTTTCTCAAACTACAACATTTTTTTGATTGTTGAAACTTGATTTGAAGTGGATAAATAAGGAGGACAAACAGTTTTGAGTCAGGCTGATAGAAGGAATTAATTTTATAGCAAAATCTATATTTCGTCATATGTCGAGAGATGCTTATTGCTGAAGAAGTACAAAGTACAACGTTGTTTATCGTTGAAACTTGATTAGACATGAATAAATATGAAGGACAAAGCAGTCTTAACTTGGTTAGAGTTAAGGTTTTATAGGAGAATCCGAATTCGTGCATAACTCGTAAAATAGAGCTTATTTTCGGATTCCTGAAGAATGAGTCTGGTTCTTTCTCATAATACAAAGTTTGTTGTTTATTGTTGAAACTTCATCAGAAGTGAAGAAATAAATGAATGCCTATCAACAAATGTGGGATCTAAACTCTAGTGCTTCCTCTAAAATATTTTCCTTTCTCAATTCAGAAATGTGTGTGTGTAAGTTACAACACCCGTGACACCAAAACGGCTTTCTTTTCTCTCTTTTCTCTACACTCTGCACTGTGAGAACACACACCAAATCAGAAAGGCTTTTTTCTCTCTTTTCTACATTATGGACTGTGGGGACACAAAACCGCTCTCTCTTTTTTTTTTGATTGTGTGCCAGGGCGTTGTCTCACGTATTAGATTATGCTTACGATACGAATGGGTTTATCAGTCACATCAGAATCCATACATACTGATCCTCCTGTAATAAAATGGTCGGATCTTATCAAACACACTTTGTTTCTTGTGACAATCAAGTCAGCGAAACAGCGTATACACGTCAAGACACTGAATCAAGTTTGCCACAAGAACTCATAAGTTTGGCAGTATTGCTCTGCCGTCAGCAATCATACACCCATTTTATTTTCGTGAGACATGTGCAGGCACCTGTTCATCTACTGTTCTATCACTATGAATTAGTTTATCTATTATCAATAAGGATACTTCTACAACTACTATCAAAGTATGTCCAGACTTCTTATGTTGTCAGTTGCTATATATGAATAAGTGGGTAGCTACTGACAAGCATTAAGCATGTCACACAGCCCAAACATATAACATTTCAGGACACACCACACAGTTAACAACCACCGTGAAGTGTCAAAGCCCAAACATGTAACATTCAACAGGACACTTACACAACACATTCAAATCAAACAGTCAGACAACATACAAGAACATATACCCCAGCCGGCATTGCTCCCTGCCTATTTTCCTACAGCTCACTATGTGTGCGCACACCTTTATTCACAAACTCTTCAACTTATACTCTTTTACCAAAGCTGCTACAGCTCGATTGGCCGAATACCCTTAGATCCTATTTCGGTGAATTTGACATCTGCCTTACATGTAACAGATTAGCGGTTTAGCAGTTTTAATTTAGTTTGAGTGAAGGAATTCATTTTATAGCAAAATCCGAAATCGTGAAGAACTCATGAAAGTAAGCTTATTCTCGGATTCCTGAAACTTTAGATTTGCTCTTTCTTTTACTGCAAAGTACAACGTTGTTTTTTTTTTGTTTAAATCTTTCTAGACATGGTAAATATGAAGGACAAAGCAGTTTTAACATAGTTTGAGTGAAGGAGTTCATTTTATAGATAAAATCCCAAGAGTCTGCTGAGAAAAGAGAGTGAATGCGAAGTAGACTTTAACACGGCTCTGGGAGCGAGCCGAGTGTGGGCTAACCGGGAGAATTGCTTGAAAGAAACGCGACACCGAATGAGCGGTCAGAACAAAGCCTCAATACGGTGTTCCCGTGGTGTTTTTGTTGCTGCCTTGTCGATTGCACAGGGGCAAGCGTTTCAACCAAGCAACGCTCACCATGGGGAAGGTGGCTATGGCAACTAGCCTGATGCCCTGCTCCCGCAGTGACGGATAATCGTACTCTGGTTTCTCTTCATAACATACAAGTCTTTCGCCTTTTACTAAAGACTTTCGTGGAGAGCAGCACTAATGAGTTGTTTCTATTTTTGGCAGGCTTTACCTTTGCGGGTGAAGCCCTTTCTGTCTGTGCAAAAGAAATCTTGTTACTGTGCAGAGTGACTTCTCTGAGTAGAGTCGCCTTACTTGTTGCGATTGTGCCGATGTTCGAAGCTGGAGTGCAAAGTTGTTGCTTGAATGGTGCTTGCTGGAGCATGCGGGAGTGCAAAGTTATACCATTTAAAAGGGCTGAAGAGTGCTCAGTGCAGCGGGTGGGCGGAGGTGCAACGTGACACTCTGGCCACCTATGGCCATAAAAAGAACACTGCTACAAGTGCGCATTGTGCCAGCAAGGGCCCTCGGACCTGAAACAGTGGACAGTTATCGCTTCTCGGCCTTTTGGCTAAGATCAAGTGTAGTATCTGTTCTTATCAGTTTAATGTGTCCTCTATACGAGGACTACATATTAAATGGATTTTTAAGAATAGGAGTTGAAAAAGAAGCTTGCTCCGTTCACTCCAAGCATCGACCCAGTACTGCAGTGCCGCTGGGAACGGTGCGCTCTTCTCTGCTCTTGTGAAAAAGCAAACAGCGGTGCAGGATGGAAGTTTCAGGGAGCCCAAGATGAAACTTTCTTTTAATCTGCTGAGAAAAGAGAGTGAATGCGAAGTAGACTTTAACACAGCTCTGGAAGCGAGCCGAGTGTGGGCTAACCGGGAGAATTGCTTGAAAGAAACGCGACACCGAATGAGTGGTCAGAACAAAGCCTCAATACGGTGTTCCCGTGGTGTTTGTGGCTTCCTTGTCTTTTGCACAGAGTAAAAGACAAGGCAGCCATCGAATAGGGCCCGATTGTTCCTACTTGGTCAGCCGAGGAGCAAGGGGGGGGGAGCAAGCGTCTCAACCAAGCAAATCTCACCAAGTAGGAACAATCGGGCCCTATTCGATTGCTGCAACACCTGAAAGAGATATTGATGCGAGACCCGATCAAAAGCTTTTTCAAAGTCTAAATTTAAGATGACAAGCCGGGTGTTTCTGTCTCTAGCGTAATCAATGATGTCTCGAATCAGTACGAGGCTGTCGGTGAGTTGTCTCTCTGAGATGGCAAAAGCCTGGTCTGGGTGAATTACCTCCTCTAAAACAGAGGACATCCGTGTCGTTAAAACCTTGCTAAAAAGTTTACAGTCAAAGTTTAAAAGTGTGATGGGCCTCCAATTCTTTAGGTCAGTCTTATCATTTTTATCAGAAGTGAAGAAATAAATGAAAGCCTATCAACAAATGTTGGATCTAAACTCTAGTGCTTCCTCTAAAATAATTTCCTTTCTCAATTTAGAAATGTGTGTGTGTAAGTCACAACACCCGTGACACCAAAACGGCTTTCTTTTCTCTACACTCTGCACTGTGAGCACACACACCAAATCAGAAAGGCTTTTTTCTCTCTTTTCTACATTATGGACTGTGGGGACACAAAACCGCTCTCTCTTTTTTTTTTTATCGTGTGCCAGGGCGTTGTCTCACGTATTAGATTGTGCTTAAGATACGAATGGGTTTTATCAGTCACATCAGAATCCATACATACTGATCCTCCCGTAATAAAATGGTCGGATCTTATCAAACACACTTTGTTTCTTGTGACAATCAAGTCAGCGAAACAGCGTATACACGTCAAGACACTGAATCAAGTTTGCCACAAGAACTCATAAGTTTGGCAGTATTGCTCTGCCGTCAGCAATCATACATCCATTTTATTTTCGTGAGACATGTGCAGGCACCTGTTCATCTACTGTTCTATCACTATGAATTAGTTTATCTATTATCAATAAGGATACTTCTACAACTACTCTATCAAAGTATGTCCGGACTTCTTACGTTGTCAGTTGCTATATATGAATAAGTGGGTAGCTACTGAGAAGCATTAAGCATGTCACACAGCCCAAACATATAACATTTCAGGACACACCACACAGTTAACAACCACAGTGAAGCGTGTCAAAGCCCAAACATGTAACATTCAACAGGACACTTACACAACACATTCAAATCAAACAGTCAGACAACATACAAGAACATATACCCCAGTCAGCATTGCTCCCTGCCTATTTTCCTACAGCTCACCATGTGTGCGCACACCTTTATTGGCAAGCGTCTGTGTTGGCGCGACCATATTCTGGGAGCTACTGTACCCCCAGAAGGTACCCATCCCGCCCCACCCCACTCAACCCAACCCCACTCCGGAGGACCTCTACAAAAAACAAACAAACAACAACAAAAAACAAACAAACAAACCACCCGGTCACACCAGTCGCAGCAGCCCGGGCCTGAGACCCACCATCACCCAGGCCCCCCCAGAGCCCCCCTCAACAGGTGCGCTCTTGTGAAAAAGCAAACAGCGGCAGCAACAAAAACACAACGGGAACACCGTATTGAGGCTTTGTTCTGACCGCTCATTTGGTATGGCGTTTCTTTCAAGCAATTCTCCCGGTTAGCCGACACTCGGCTCGCTCCCATAGCCGGGTTAAAGTCTACATCGCATTCACTCTCTTTTCTCAGCAGACTAAAAGAAAGTTTCATCTTGGGCTCCCTGAAACTTGCATCCTGCACCGCTGTTTGCTTTTTCACAAGAGTAGAGAAGAGCGCACCGTTCCCAGCGTCACTGCAGTACGGGGTCAATGCTTGGAGTGAACGGAGCAAGCTACTTTTTCAACTCCTATTGCTAAAAATCCATTTAATATGTAGTCCTCGTATAGAGGACATATCAGATATTAAACTGATAAGAACAGATACTACACTTGATCTTAGCCAAAAGGCCGAGAAGCGACAACTGTCCACTGGTTCACGTCCGAGGGCCCTTCCTGGCACAATGCGCACTTGTCCGCTAACACCCCTGTTCTTTTTATGGCCATAGGTGGCCAGAGTGTCACTTTGCACCTCCGCCCACCCGCTGCACTGAGCACTCTTCAGCCCTTTTAAATGGTATAACTTTGCACTCCCGCACGCTCCAGCAAGCACCATTCAAGCAACAACTTTGCACTCCAGCTTCGAACATCGGCACAGTCGCAACAAGTAAGGCGACTCTACTCAGAGAAGTCACTCTGCACAGTAACAAGATTTCTTTTGCACAGACAGAAAGGGCTTCACCCGCAAAGGTAAAGCCTGCCAAAAATAGAAACAACTCATTAGTGCTGCTCTCCACAGAAGTCTTTAGTAAAAGGTGAAAGACTTGTACGTTATGAAGAGAAACCAGAGTACGATTATCCGTCACTGCGGGAGCAGGGCATCAGGCTAGTTGGCATAGCCACCTTCCCCATGGTGAGCTTTGCTTGGTTGCTTGGTTGAAACGCTTGCTCCCCCCCCCCCCCCCCCCCCCCTTGCTCCTCGGCTGACCAAGTAGGAACAATCGGGCCCTATTCGATGGCTGCCTTGTCTTTTACTCTGTGCAAAAGACAAGGCAGCAACAAAAACACCACGGGAACACCGTATTGAGGCTTTGTTCTGACCGCTCATTCGGTGTCGCGTTTCTTTCAAGCAATTCTCCCGGTTAGCCCGCACTCGGCTCGCTCCCAGAGCCGTGTTAAAGTCTACTTCGCATTCACTCTCTTTTCTCAGCAGACTCTTGGGATTTTATCAATAAAATGAATTCCTTCACTCAAACTATGTTAAAACTGCTTTGTCCTTCATATTTACCATGTCTTGAAAGATTTAAACAAAAAAACCAACGTTGTACTTTGCAGTAAAAGAAATAGCAAATCTAAAGTTTCAGGAATCCGAGAATAAGCTTACTTTCATGAGTTCTTCACGATTTCGGATTTTGCTATAAAATGAATTCCTTCACTCAAACTAAATTAAAACTGCTAAACCGCTAATCTGTTACATGTAAGGCAGATGTCAAATTCACCGAATTAGGATTATTCGGTATTCGGCCAATCGAGCTGTAGCAGCTTCGGTAAAAGAGTATAAGTTGAAGAGTTTGTGAATAAAGGTGTGCGCACACATAGTGAGCTGTAGGAAAATAGGCAGGGAGCAATGCCGGCTGGGGTATATGTTCTTGTATGTTGTCTGACTGTTTGATTTGAATGTGTTGTGTAAGTGTCCTGTTGAATGTTACATGTTTGGGCTTTGACACTTCACGGTGGTTGTTAACTGTGTGGTGTGTCCTGAAATGTTATATGTTTGGGCTGTGTGACATGCTTAATGCTTGTCAGTAGCTACCCACTTATTCATATATAGCAACTGACAACATAAGAAGTCTGGACATACTTTGATAGTAGTTGTAGAAGTATCCTTATTGATAATAGATAAACTAATTCATAGTGATAGAACAGTAGATGAACAGGTGCCTGCACATGTCTCACGAAAATAAAATGGGTGTATGATTGCTGACGGCAGAGCAATACTGCCAAACTTATGAGTTCTTGTGGCAAACTTGATTCAGTGTCTTGACGTGTATACGCTGTTTCGCTGACTTGATTGTCACAAGAAACAAAGTGTGTTTGATAAGATCCGACCATTTTATTACGGGAGGATCAGTATGTATGGATTCTGATGTGACTGATAAACCCATTCGTATCGTAAGCATAATCTAATACGTGAGACAACGCCCTGGCACACAATCAAAAAAAAAAAGAGAGAGCGGTTTTGTGTCCCCACAGTCCATAATGTAGAAAAGAGAGAAAAAAGCCTTTCTGATTTGGTGTGTGTTCTCACAGTGCAGAGTGTAGAGAAAAGAGAGAAAAGAAAGCCGTTTTGGTGTCACGGGTGTTGTAACTTACACACACACATTTCTGAATTGAGAAAGGAAATAATTTTAGAGGAAGCACTAGAGTTTAGATCCCACATTTGTTGATAGGCATTCATTTATTTCTTCACTTCTGATGAAGTTTCAACAATAAACAACAAACTTTGTATTATGAGAAAGAACCAGACTCATTCTTCAGGAATCCGAAAATAAGCTCTATTTTACGAGTTATGCACGAATTCGGATTCTCCTATAAAACCTTAACTCTAACCAAGTTAAGACTGCTTTGTCCTTCATATTTATTCATGTCTAATCAAGTTTCAACGATAAACAACGTTGTACTTTGTACTTCTTCAGCAATAAGCATCTCTCGACATATGACGAAATACAGATTTTGCTATAAAATTAATTCCTTCTATCAGCCTGACTCAAAACTGTTTGTCCTCCTTATTTATCCACTTCAAATCAAGTTTCAACAATTAAAAAAATGTTGTAGTTTGAGAAAAAACAACTTAATCTTAAGCAATCAGTAGGGTAAGAAAGGGTAAGAAAAGGTGCAAATGCCAACCATACATCACTAAAAGGTGGAGCGGAAGTATTCGGCTGCAAGTAGGTGCGAATGCCTGACAATGTATGATCAAAAGAGGGAGCGGAGGTTTTCGGCTGCAAGGTCTGAATGTCCAACCATAATTTGTAAAAACCGGGGAAGAAAAGGCTCGAAAGCCAGACTATACACCATCAAAAGCGGGAGCGGAGGTGTTCGGCTGCAAGTAGGTGTGAATGTTCGACCATAATTTGTAAAAAGCGGGTAAGAAAAGGTTCGAATGCCCGACTATATATTAACCAAAGCAGGAGGAGAGGTCTTCGGATAAGAGTGGGTGAGAATTTACAACCATAATCTATAAAATGCGGTGAAAAAAAAGGTGTGAATACCCCATAGAACACTAAAAGGTAGAGCGGAAGTGTTCGGCTGCAAGAAGGTGTGAATGTCTGACCATAGTTTGTAAAAAGCGGGTAAGAAAAGGTTCGAATGCCCGAACATACACCATCAAAAGAGGGAGCGGAGGTGTTCCGCTGTAAGACGGTGTGAATGTCCAACCATAGTTGGTAAAAAGCGGGTAAGAAAAGGTTAAAATACCCGACTGTACACAATCAATAGCGGGAGCGGAGTTGTTCGGCTACAAGAAGGTGTGAAAGTCCGACCATGGTTTGTAAAAAGCGGGTAAGAAAAGGTGCGAATGCCCGACAATGTATGATCAAAAGAGGGAGTGGAGGTTTTCGGCTGCAAGAAGGTCTGAATGTCCAACCATAATTTGTAAAAACCGGGGAAGAAAAGGCTCGAAAGCCCGACTATACACCATCAAAAGTGGGAGCGGAGGTGTTCAGCTTCAAGACGGTCTGAATGTCCATCAATAATTGCTAGAAAACATGAAAGAAAATTTTCGAATATCAAACTGCACATGATCATAAGCAGGAGAGGAGGTGTTCAGCTGCAAGAAGGTGTGAATGTCTACCCATAATTACTGAAAAATGGGTAAGAAAAGGTGCGAATGCCTAACCATACATCATCAAAAGAGGGAGCGGAGGTGTTCCGCTGTAAGACGGTGTGAATGTCCAACCATAGATGGTAAAAAGCGGGTAAGAAAAGGTTAAATTACCCGACTGTACACAATCAAAAGAGGGAGCGGAGTTGTTCAGCTAAGAGAAGGTGTGAAAGTCCGACCTTGGTTTGTAAAAAGCGGGTAAGAAAAGGTTCGTATGCCCGAATATACACCATCAAAAGCGGAAGCGGAGGTGTTCGGCTGCAAGATATTGTGAACGTCCGACCAAAGTTTTTAAAAAGCAGTTAAGAAAAGGTTCGACTATCTAACCAAACATAAGAATGAGTCTTTTCCACTGTAGAATGCCCGACTATAGACCATCAAATGCGGGAGCGGAGGTGTTCGGCTCTGAGTAGGTGTGAATGTCCGACCATAATTGCTGAAGAATGTGTTAGAAAAGGTAAGAATGCTGGACCATACATCATCAAAAGCGGTAGAGATGGTGTTCGGCTGCAAAAAGGTGTGACTGTTCGACTAAAGTTTGTAAAAAGTGGGTAAGACAAAGTGCGAATGCCTGACAATGTATGATCAAAAGCGGGAGCGGAGGTGTTCAGCTGCAAGAAGGTCTACATGTCCATCAATAATTGCTAGAAAACATGAAAGAAACTTTTCGAAAATCAAACCGCACATGATCATAAGTGGGATAGGAGGTGTTCAGCTGCAAGGTGTGAATGTCCACCCATAATTCCTGAAAAATGGGCAAAAAAAGGTGTGAATGCCCAACCATACATCATCAAAAGCAGGAGTGGAAGTTTTCAGCTACAAGAAGGTGTGAACGTCCAACCAAAATATGTAAAAAGAAGTTAAGAAAAGGTTCGAATATCCAACCAAACATAATCAAAAGCGGGAGCAGAGCTGTTCGACTGCAAGTAGGTGTGAATGTCAGATCATAATTTGCAAAAAGCTGATGAGAAAGGGTGAGAATGCCCGACTATACATCATCAAATGCGGGAGCGGAGTTGTTTGGCTGTGAGTAGGTGTGAATCTCCGACCATAATTGCTGAAAAATGTGTTAGAAAAGGTAAAAATGCCGGTCCATACATCATCAAAAGCTAGAGAGGTTGTGTTCGGCTGCAAGTAGGTGTGAATGTCCAGCCATAATTACTCACAAACGGGTAAGAAAAGGTAGTATTGCCAGACCATATATGATCAAAACAGGGAGCGGAGGTGGTTCAGCTGCAAGAAGGTTTGAATGTCAAACTAAAGTTCAAATATATTAACAAAAGCGGGAGGAGAGGTCTTCGGATGAAATTGGTTGAAAATTTCCAACCATAATGTATAAAATGCGGTGA